>NC_049204.1:15118737-15443737 GCF_013347855.1 Anguilla anguilla | reverse complement strand
CAGGTTATTCATGCTTGTTTTGGATGCTGCTGTAGAGAAAACAAAAATGACTTATTCGTAAAGTTACTATTCAGAAAAGAATACAAAGCATTGAAAGTTATCTACAAACATTTTAACATATAACTTTGTGAGGATACTCCATCAAGTATTTCTAGTTGAGTTTACATACAGACAAATTGAAGCAAGTCAGCTTGGGTGGTTAGAATTAATTGACTGGCATAAAGACAAAGGAGAAATGAGCTCAGCAACTTACCCAGGAATACAGACTCAATCAGCATTCAAATGCAGTGATTATTGTGACTGGTAGATATGTAGGACTGATGTGTGACCTAAGAAAATAGCAGTTTAATATGAACTAAGGCCATAAATTCACTTGGCCTGTTTTGTCCTGTTCTAGATCACCGCTTAATTTCTTCTTCTTCTTATAATAATAATAATAATAATAATAATATTCAGAAGATGAACAACAATTACAACAACAAAGGAAGAATAATGCTTTTATTTTTATTTCCCTCTGATATATGCCTCTACTTGTATTTTAAAAAGTGACCACGTGAAGGAATTTGGCAGAGCCATTTTACCTTCTGTCTTTTCAGGTAGAAGGAACACTGAAGAGGCCACTAGGGTTTTAAGATGGGAGAAGCAGTCCTCTCTGAAAGAGGAGTTTCTTTTTCTTCTGTTGTGGACATTGTACTGCCCAGTGCTGGAATATTTCTCTCAGTGTAACAGCACAGTGCTGTTTCAGTCTGCCTGTGTTTGGGTTGAGAAACAAAGCCTAAACTCCACGGCTCTTGGTTCATGGGAAAAGAAAACGTTAAAAGCTGCAATCTTCCTGAATTCCACTTTGCTGTAATCACACAGATTTGGCCTGGTTACTCAAGGACACCTCTTCATTCTGAAGAAGGTTTCTTCTTTTACAGTTCCTCTAACCTGTCATAAGGACTAAATAATACAAGGTTGTATTTGATGAGAATCTGCTGTAAGCATGCCCATTTTAACTGTGATTTCTTAAATCTAATGCAACCAGTGCTTGTGGGAAGCTTAATAAAATAAAATAAAAATATTTTGAAACTAAACATGTATACTGTGGTAATGTAGCACTGGTACTGGTTTGTGATATTTTTATTTGATTTCAAGATTTGAATCAAAACTTCTTGCCCAAAAATTTATACTAGAATAGGTCATATTTCCTGAAGAACCAGGCATCTGAAGAGGTTTGTGTAGCGTGTATTATGTACTTTGTAAGATTGTGTCTAGGCTGACTGAGATGATCAACCTTCTTTATTCTTTAGAATTCTCGTTTGAAATTATGAGCATCTTTGGACTGTGTTAAAGTGTTGCTTTTTACAACTTTAACAAGTTCTACCGCAAACACAATAAAGATCACAACATCTGCTTTACACAGATTACTGGGGAGTTGTGTATCCCACATAGTGTGATGCATCAAACCATATGTTTGTTTTTGAAAAAATAAGGAGGGATAGGTGCCCCGTGGGAAGGTTTAAACCTTTTTTTGTGGACAACAATCCCATCCTCACAATTAGATGTCAAGGCCCCATTTTGCTGAGGAGTGGGGGCAGGAGGGGGGTTGCTATTCTCACCTTGCTCACTCGCTGACATCTGAAATCTCTTGACAATGCAGTGCGAATGTAAGCATTAACAACCAGCCCAGGGAAGGCCGAATGGCTGGCCTGAGGTTTAAAATTCCTCCTGCCAGAGTAATACTATGATATTAGCTGAGAAAAGGTTGTGTTTATGCATTTAAAGAGGGGGTATTACTTTGTGCATGATCAGGATAAAATGAATGTATGCCACCTTGTTGCCGTGAATTCTAATCTCCCTCTGATTTTCCTTGTACTGAGAATACACTGTTTTTAATCACAATAATAATCATTATGAAGTTTGATATAATTATTGTTGAAGCTTGATGCATTCAAAGAGACAAGCATCTGATACATGATGAATGGAATAAACTGAATGCAGAGACTGTGTGTCAAAATACATTATTTTGTGCTCCCTGGAGTTATATCCTGCTAATATAAAGTCTCTTGAAATGCTGACTAGAAAACCTGGGTGCTTATACTTATATAATTCTATCAGTGTCCTGAGGTATTGGTACATACTGCAACTACCACATTTCAAAATTTGTTCATGTGGTGTGTTAATACTGGCTAAATGTTCAAGTGAAAGAAAAGGTTGCCAACTTGCATAGTGTCACTCAATAGGCTTGCTTGAGAATTTCAAAAGTAATATGTTAAGGTTTAGCTTCTGATGTTGTGAAATCTGTTATGAAATTTTGTTTTGCTGTTTGGCTGGCTAATCAGTTTTTTAGATCTGAACATTTTGAATTCATAGTTTGAATTCAAATACCTTTCTAGTGCCCCCTCCTAATCTCTGTGTATTGTTTTACTAATATAGAAAATATAGAGGACACTCATAAATTAAATCTAGCTATTTATGGTAATTATGAATTTCTATAGTATCACTGAGTTGGCCCAAATATCTGTCCCTAAAATTGTAATAAACCTGATTTCAAAAGCCATGCCATGAGTGCAAATTACAAATGGATAACTGGGTTTGAAAAGTAGGAATGTCCAAGTCAATCTGCACATCACCTGTTGACCCCCACAAAGTCCTGCCCCCTCCCCATGACTGTAGCCTCCTTTACAGGCCAAACAATGCAAATGGCGCTTTGTCTCTCGCTGCCTGTTAAGGACACCTCATCTGCTGATATCAGGAAGGCCTATTGCGAGCTGTCTCTGATCCTGCACCCCTGCTAGAACAAAGATGAGAACCCTGTTGAAAACACATACCCGGCTTCTCATCCTTCTTTTGTGCTTTGCGTCTGAGTTTTATTTATAAATGTGCAAACATTGGGGATGCACCAGAGAAAGGACTCTGGCAGAGCCTTTTAGAAAACATACAATAGCCATTATAAGCATTTCTTTGTGAACACATCTAATGTGTTGTGAACATACCTCATTCTTCAGTGGTTTTATTCTGAATATTATTGGAAATTCTATACAGTTCGTCAATTCCTCAGCGATAAGAAATATAATGAATGACAGAGATATGCAACAACGTGTATAACGAGGTTATTCTTTTTCCACCGACCAATTATGCATTATTGACAAGGAAAACGTTGCTACACTATAGGTGTAAAATTGTTGATAATTAAAGATGATGTGTTTTTTAATGCTATGGTCATGGTTCAGACTTTTATATCAGCACTTGGCAAATTGACAATTGATTTTGGTCCAGGAACTTTTCCATATTGGTCATTGAGAATAATGTACAATGTGGTGTTCTTTGTTTTAAGTGACAGTCATTAAAATGATAAAATGTCTTTAGAAATTATAATAGAAATGGTTCTGTATATATTCTTCATTTTGGAGTTATTTATTCAATTGCAGCTTCAATTCTAATTAAAAATTCTTGTGTCTGACAAACAAGTGTCGAGAGTTGCTTAGGAGCAGGGGTTAGTCTTGAAGCAGTTTCGTAATTATTGAATAATGCAGGTTAATTATTCTTGACTTCATTAACTGAGTCATTCATCAGAGGGAGAAGGTAGGATTAACCATTTCATTAATTTTCTTTCGCCTTCATAAAAAAGCATGTCACCACTGATTACTTTTTCTATTTAAATATGGTATTGGTAGCTTTTTGATTTAAATTTTTCAATGTTTTTGTTTTTTATTTTTATTCATTTCTTTATTTGGCTAAGCGGTTGTTGCTTGTTCCCATTCATGTTCCCATACTGTGCAAACTATATAATTGCTTCACTACAGTCTGAGAATCACCAATGAAAAGAGAAATGTTTGTAATGGGCTATAATCTTGGACATTACATACCCATATAAAATGCATCACTCATCAACTGCTTATGTGCTTCAAATCATGCTAGACAAACAGAGTTCATCAGAGAGTTGCAGTAGTACTATCATATGATTTCATCTTGTGTTTTAGTTGTATTTCTCTTCAGTACAAAAAGTTACTTTCATTATCTTTTTGACATTGTATGTTTATTTGCTACGTAAATAAATGTTTGTTTAAAAACTATGTAAGTTTCTACCTTGTCAACAGGTTAAGATGTAAGTTGTCAGTGTTGAGAGAAGAGAGAGATCAGTTCAGTGATGAGCAAGAGTCTCTCCATGAAATTTGTCCTGTGTGTTTTACAGGCAGATGTTGTTAACATCAGACTGCTCACTGATTGGGGGGTTTTTATTTGTAGCTGGAAGGTACCTGCATTTGGCAGCTCTATGTTTAGGTACCTAGCCGAATGGCATTGGAGCCTTCCACACTAAAATGGTTACGGTACGGCATTACGTAATTCTCCAGAGTAGCTCAACCCGTTAGCAGGCTTCAGGACCTGCAGATAGATTCTAAAGTACTTTTGACTGACAGAAAAAGATTTATTGTGATTCGTAGGCCCGATTAATATTGAATCCTTTGGTTAAGTACAGATTTTGGTAGCATAGAAAGACACAAAGCCAGCTAGGAGAGTAATTATTTGTTAGTCGAAATTTTAGTCAAAATGAATACAGCCTTCTTGCCGCTGCAAATTAGCCAACTGAGCAGTGCTCGTTCCCATTAAGCCTCTGTGATTCAGAGAGGGGAGGATAAGGAGAGTTCACTCCAAATGTGTCGGTGTCCCATTACGGGGTGAGAGGAGAGGCAGCCGGCTTCCGTGCAGACAATGAGAGCGTCGGGAGACGCGCCCACGGAAGAGCCGGCGAAAATGGCACGGCGTGCCGCCCCCCCCCCCCCTCCACGCGCCCAGGCCCACCTAATTTGTGTTCGCCACCGGGTTCCCCCAGCGTGTGACCTCACCCCCCGCCTCAGGTGTCAGCCTGTCTGCGCGAGGCTCAATCCGCAAGGCGACGACAGCACAAATAACTTCATATCACAAGTCAGGGCTGTGCAGGGATGCGAGAGAGAATGGGAAGAACAGAGAACAGACAGGCCCTGAGCGGCCATAGGGTTGCAGTCTACTCCATGTTTCACAGCATTTTGTGAGGAAAACAAATGCAAGATTAGACTTATCCTAATATTAGTTAAGTGGTAGTCTCAGAATAGAAACCACAAGCTTAGACGTCCTTAACAACTGGAAGGGCACATAGCACAAGAGGTATTGTTTCTTCACTGGTTACTGTCCTCAGGGCCACGCGACAGCCTGTAGACCTCATGGCCATCCTTTGACAGGAAGTCTCTGTTTGCTGTACCAGATCAGTGAAAGGAAGTTATCTGGCACTGGTGCTTGCCACCAGACTCCCCATAGAGCAGAATGGACTTGTCCCAGCATTTTGTACACTGGGAGATTCAACATCCTATGGATGTGCGATTACTTGGGCCAACATTCTAAAGAGGCTGTGCCTTTACAGGAGCAAAACAGCGAAATCACCCCCCCCCCCTTTCATCTCTCACTGTCCATGTGTGTCTCTCTCTCTGTCTGTGTCCTAACATCCTTCTCTGGTCAACCGTCTCTTCTGACATTCACATCTTTTCGTCCACCTCTGCATCTGAGTGTCTGTTAGGATTGTTTCATCCAGTGCATGCAGTTCCGAGCCAATGGGAAGCAGCAGAGTGGGAGCGAATGGGCGGCTGCCTGATCCATGATAATGTCCATTGATAGGAAAATCAATGCACCATTGATCCAGGGCCCAGGGGCCATAGAGAGAGTTATTCACATGGACTGCCACTCTGTGTGCCAGTAAGTACCACACACAATTCATAATGCACACAAGATCCTGTGGCCTGAAATGGGAGCCTGCTCTAAATTTGAATTGAGAGAAAGGGGGAGGGGATCTATTTTCCATCAAAGCTGCATGTTCTAGTGGTGCCTCAGAAAGCCGCCACACATTCTGATCGTAATTGCCACTCATGAGAACACGTAAGCTATGCTTCTGACCCGGATCTCACCCATGCAGACAAGACGTTTGTGCTCATCCAGGTAGCAGATCTGTTCGACGAAATGTCCATTTTTTATATAATAGTAATAATAATATTAAATTGCATTTATATAGCACTTTTCTCTCACTCGAAGCGCTTTACGGTGATGAGGGGGAAACTCGCCTTGACAGCCACCAATGTGTACCACCCACGTGGGTGTTGCACAGCAGCCATTTTGGACTGGAAAATTCACCACACATCAGCTGAGGTGGAGAGGAAGTGAACAGTTTTTTAGTCAATTAAATCAGGGGATGATTAGCTCACAGGTTGAGAGAGCGAGATTAGGAATTTAGCCAGGATACCAGGGAACCCCCTAACCTTTCCGATGAGTGTCATGGGGTCTTTAATGAGCCAGGACGTTGGTTTAATGTCTCATCCGAAAGACAGCATCTCCTTCACCATAGTGTCCCCATCACTCTACTGGGAATTGGGGATTATTCAGACAAAGGGAACTGCCCCCTACTGATTCACGAATATCACTTTGAGCAGCAACTTAGTTTTCCCTGGAGGTCTCCCATCCAAGTACTAACCAAGCCCACACTTGCTTACCTTCAGCCATTCAACAGGAGCAGAGTGCATGGTGATATGGCTGCTGGCAAATATTATTATATTTACAGAAAAAGCAATTAAGTAATCAAACTTACATGTTTCAGGCAAACACACGTCATGTCCTTAAATTAAGCTCTTGAATTAGCACATCTGAGCCCTGTTTTGGCCATGATGGTTGAGCCTGCCTGTTTAGGGGATCAAGCAAGGATTATCCAGCCTTGATCCAACCTAGGAATGTGACAAATCTATTTTTTCTTTACACAAGAAATCATCCAAATTCTTAACATATTAATTCATTGTTTTATTTCAATTTTAACACAAGCTAGATGGTTGTGTTGCACATAACCACTCCCAGCTAGTGTGTCAGTGAACATTAAGAGAAAAACAGCGAATATTTAATTGTCCTGAAAATAAAATAAATAAAACGTAATGAAATAAAAGTGACATAAAATAATTAATAGATATCTATTTATTTAATTGCTTATTTATTTAATTATCAATTAATTTCATTGCTTTTTTTGTTACATCATCCATTTATTGATTTCATTGCTTATTTCATTGTCAGTTTATTTAATTTTGTCACATTTGTTCTTCCATATATAACTGCGTTATATGTCTTCTAAAATGGCATACAACCTAGAATCTACAATATGCAACAATATATATTCTCATTTTCCTTGTTTAACAAACACTCAGCGTGAGCAAGCACTCCTGTGCGCAATGGAACTTCTCACACTTCCCAATTCAATTCCCAATCATGTGTACCCTGCAAGTAAGTCGCGGCAGTGAGTGGCAGGTTCACGGGACGTCTTGATCGCCATGGAGATGTGCAGGCCCTGAACACACACAAGCTCTCTCTTTCCCTCCCACCCTGCTTGTGAAGTCAATGTCGGCACCATGGTGACGGCTCACACTGTTTACAATGCGCAGTTTCGCTTCGTCAGAAGCCGTTGATGGGCTCCATTTGCATACACCTTTCGCCGACGTGTTTGGTCTTCGCACACTCTGAATTATAGAAAAAGCAAAAATGAGTATTTTCAATGGAAGGAGATGCTTATGAATGCACGGGCCTACTTCCCTGTTTCACAAACGAGCAACCTCGCTTTTGCACAAGGATAAACTGCTGAGAAAGAAAAAAAAGGAAAACATCACACGAGTCTAGTGACGAGCTGAAGTCTGGCAGGTGGGACAAAAATCTGAGAGGTAACTTCCACTAACTAATTTAAGTTATACCCTATCCTTTTGTGAATTTATGTTGCTTGGATGATACTCTGTTGCTTTTCAGAAAGCATACCTCCTGTTTTGCGGTGTCCACCAATCACACATTCATTGTGCCACAGCCCTTGTTTAACTCTTTTTTAAGGAGGAAAACCAGTAGCTATTTTTCAGATCATTGTTTAAAATACATAACTACTATTTAGGGGGTGGCTTGTCGTAGTACCATGGAGTGTGGTAATATTATAAATATCCTCATAGTTGTTGTTCAGCAGGGATGTTCCTTGATGGGAAGTGGTTCACCTTTTCTTTTCATTACTCTCTCTCCCTCAAAAAGAATAAATTGGAATGGCAGCGACCGACAGGACAGCACTTAAACACGGATGTAGCCCATTAGAGCTGCAATATAGTCAATGTTAGCTTGCTTCTCAAACTCAAATGCAGAATCACTCTAATTCATTGTTCATAATTCTTTTCTCTATTGGACTCATTGGCTCCCCATCGTGCTGGCAGTAGTAGGGTGCCCCTCAGGGACCTGCTTTCCCTATGTTGCTAGCTATGTTATGTTTCCAGAGGCTGTAGCCTATGTATGAACAGATTTATTTATTGTTTATTCCCAGTTCAAAATCATAGAACATACTAGTTCCAACCAAAAATAATATTAAGCATTATTGTTGGAAGAATAATTTGGTAATATAAACAAGTATATTCCTCTGGGTGCATAACGTCACTATAAAATCTTAGTTGGTCTAGGTATGTCTTCTTGCTTTAGGCAGAAAATGCCCAATGGTAGTCATTGCAAAGCCGCCGTGGGCATCAACAACATCTCAAAATATCTAAGTAGTCTTCACCACACACAACGATTGGGCCGGTTGAAACGCTCCAAATAGAAATGAAAAAAAGAACATTTTCATTGAGATGGGCTACAACAGTGCTTGCCTCATAGCCTGTAATGACAGCAGCTGCAAGCTAGATAGCAAGTAACATCTTTCAGTGACTCCTTGTTAAGACCAGAAGTTGTGTGCATGCTTTTTACTGATGTAGAATTGTGAGTTAATCCTTTGACTGCGTCCATCCTTATTTGTGTTGCCTAGTTAGATGGCTGCCTAACTGGTTAACAAGTCATTATCCAAGGTTAAGCTGTATGAAAGGAACATCTCTGTTGACAGAACATATGCATCTCCACACACCAAACACTGTACCCTTGGCAACCTTAAAAAATGGCAGGAGGGTTAGTACTTTTTCCGATTTTTCAGCAGTCATATCCTGCCTTCCTTTCTGTTTCGGTGGGGGGTTGGGTTCTTTGCAATCAGCTTCCACGTATTATATGCATATATTTTTAAATCATTTTAGGATTATCCCATCCAACTGGCCTTGGCTAAATCTCTGATTCTGATGGCTACAGGGAGGTTTCATACCACTGGGGAAGGGGTAGCATGTGCAAAAGAGGCACTTTTGGGATGTACGGCCCAAATTTATGGTTAGACATGGAGAACATCAAGACAATGCAAGGTTTCTGAGTGGAGGGCTCTTTCATGTGTTTCTTGGTTGATGATGGATGGTAGGTTAGCTGGAGCTGTACCCTGTTATTGTCAATTCTCTCCATGTTCCAATCTGTGGTCAGTGAAAAGAAATGCGGAGGGCTGATACATGGGTGTGTACCAGTTGAGCACCAGGTGAAGGAGCCGTGTTCTCAATGAGCTGACGTAGGCCTGCCAGTAGTGGGCTGCAGTAGTCACCTATTTTATACACTATAGCAAACAGAAAAAAACCTGCAATTCCACCTACACGTAGGCCTACTGTATGATGGTTTTTTAAATCTTAAAATAAGGGATTTTACCTGCTGGTGCTGAGCCATTTTTCACTGCGAACAATAAACAATATTTAATCCACCATACTTCATATGGATGAGGTACCCAAAGTATTGTGGCTTGATTAAAGCTAACTTCTCTGTGTATTCAGCATTCTTGTGAGCTCGTTTATATATTCTCTGTAGCTACCAGTTTAGATAAATATGAATGCAGAGTACTAAATGCTAATGCTTGCCTAATTCTAGCTATAGCTAGCTAGCGATATTGTATTATCTTGCATCTTCCAGGAGATAAAACAGTGCCATCTCTTTTGACTAACTGTTTAATGTGGAATTGTGTAAAAATGTTAATTTACCAGCTTGGTAAATGTAAAAAGAAGTTACTTATCAATTGCCATGTCAATTGCCACATAGCTGCAGCTCAAACCTGTAGCTCCTACAGGCCACACATAATACAGTAGTTGGAATATCTGTAGTAATAAGCATAGCTTTGTTTTATTTTCACATTGCTTTTTGTTCTGTAATAGCTCTGTGGATTCAGCAGCTCTTGAGTGGCAATTTGTGATTATTCCTTTTTTACTTAAAGAGTAATTCCCTGTACTCTGTTTTTCTCAAGAAAGTACACTGTGGTGACTACAAAGAGATGAGGATTAAAGACAAAGAAGCAAAATATCTGGCAGCAGAAGAAGCACTACAAAGTGAGCCTTAAGATTCTTCCCCGTGTAATGAGATGTAAGACTAATAAGATAATAATAAAGAAATTACACATTCAGATTGGTTGGTGGAGTATAATTATGCTCCATCTATGCGACAGGGGAATGTCTGGTGGTGTGTATCTGCCTCTGGGCTGATAGACTTGAGGACAGCACAGTGGTGCAGTGGATAGCCCTGTCACCTCTCAGGAAGAAAGGTCCTGGGTTCGAATCCTGGGGCCTTTCTGTGTGGAATTTGCATGTTCTCATCCTGCATGGTTTTCCTCCAGGTGCTCCACTTTCCTCCCACAGTCCAAAGACATGCAGGTGGGCATTCATAGGACTTTGCTGCAGAAGAACATGCATGCGCAGTCAACCTACCTTGTATACATAAAGGTTAATACATAAATAAATAATGTAAAATTTGAAGGAAATAGACAATGGTTTATGGACTAACAGGGCAAGAGGTGAGGATATTTATCTGGACCAAGAATCAGGGTTAACAGTTTTGGGGTTAAAGGGTTCTAGTAGAAATGTATTGTTTGCACACCTGGTATTTGTAGTAGTATAATATTATAAATAAATGTTCTAGAACATCATCTCTTGCTCAAATTTAATTTCTGCTTACGTTTTGACCCAAAACCTTCATCTGAGGGGTTAAAATCTTACATTTTACAAGAAGAGACATTTGGTCCTGCTCTGGCTACTATACAGCAATGTTGGTCAGTCTGCGTTGCCTTGCTCTTAGACAAGAAGGGGTGGAAAAAAAATGTTTTTCTGAATCAGGAGAGGGAGTCATGGGAAATTGAGCTTGAGGGTGGCTCTCTTGTGGACCCCAAGCTGTGCTACAAGTTAGGAAAATGAATTCCTTGCAAGCAATGCCACGAAATGATGGCCTACCACTGTGCCTGGGCCACGATACAGAGGAAGGACGCCGAGCCGTTTTTAGATCTGCCATTAGCTATAATTTAAAAATTGAAATCAATGCAGCCTGGACTGCTAGTTGATGATAATGAAAGCATGGCAGGCTGCTGGTATGGCTGTGGGCAAGACATGTCCCCATCCTCACAGCTACAAAGCCTCCTCCAGTCCCCTAGTGCTTTTATTAGTCTACCCCTCTGCCCGTCTCATGAAGGAGAAATAAAATTATTTTGGTTCAATTCAAAATTGAATTTTCTATGTTTTTATTTGTCTGAACGGCCTGTATATCATAATTGCGTGGAGCCCGTGAAGGGAGGGCAATGTCTCATCTGATCTCCTGTGACCAGTAAACTGAGCCACTTAAGGATGGATGATGCTGTGGCCAATGCAGTTCACTGAATCATTATCCCTTGATTGCTCTGTCATTAGGTGGTCCTCTGAATTGAGATATTTACTTATTTTGCATGACTTGGCTCAGTTACTCTTTGCTCATGCATTTCAGAGAAGAAACGAATGGAATCAGTTAAAATGGCGTTCCGTATCTACCCTGTCCATGTCAGACAGTGTTGTCAGGCCATATTTACCAGCAGGGAAAAAGCCTGATAAGGATATGGAAGTCCATCTATTCTTGTTTCTGCTGCCCTATATATATAAAGCGTGTTGATGCATTGAACGCTTTCACTTCCAGGCTTTGCCAGTTTGTTTCTGATACACGTGATTTGTGACGGCGTGAGCATTATTGTTTTAATGTGTGGCAGAATTGAGCCTACGGACTAACATTGATTCATTGCTTTGTGTCGGGTATCTTGTGGTGTCTTAAAGTATCCCCAGAGTGTTGAATAGATTGGATGCTGAAATTATTTACATGTAGAGGATCCTTTAGCACTTAATGTAGCGCTACCAATGATTAATATTTACTGTGTCTTTGCGCAGTGTGGCCCCTGAGTTTGCAACCAGTAATGCCTGGTGGGTGTGACCAGGACAGGTGGGGTTGAACTCGGCTGGACAGCGCTGTTAGTTATTGGTGGTAAGTGTCTGGCAGCCTCCATGCTTGCTTGTGGGAGAGCAGTTACGAGTGAATCACTGAACTGGAAGTGGGCTCAGTGGTCTGTCAGCTGTTTGGAGTCTGTCGCACTGACCCAGGTTAACACATGTGGTGCTTTAGTGGAGGGTGTGATCAGTGCACAAGCATTCTAAATGAAAGGAAGAGTTTAATGGGAGCACATTTCTTTTTCAGAATGATCCCTCTTTGGGGTTTCTGGAATGTGGCGTGATTCTGGGAAAAGTAAAAAAAATTCAGTGATAGTAAAAAATGAAACAGCAACATGCACTATTTTTTGAACAGGACATGGTTTCTGTTATATTGTGTCTTTGGCATATAGGAGTAAGGAACTTGACAAAATTCTTTTTTTAATATGACGTAAAGAACTGACTCCACAACAGAAACTATAGACATTTTGGGTCGGACCTGCAGTATTTTGACCTCATTTCACATTAAACTTGTACAGATTTTGATCAATCAAAGCCAATCTTCAAGTTGATAAAAAAGATTGTTTTATTTTTTCAATTTTTTGTTATCTAATTACTTTTTTTTTGCTTATTGTTAATGTAATGTTCAAACTATAAAACATTTAATGCTATAAGATGCTCATGCCTGCACGTGTCCTGAATCCCATATTGGTTTTTCTTAGGAACATTTGTAAGACCAAAAGTAAGAATAATTTAGAAAACTTTTTTGAATGGGGCCCACTGTTTCTAATACTTGATTGGTATGTGCAGTCCACATAACAAGTTGAACAAAAGCCAGGAAGTTACCATAACATTGTATGAAAATGTGTATACAATGTTTGTGTTTTGAGAGCCAACAAACAATGACAGGTCATTGCTATGCGGTCTGATATCGAAGTTGTTCTGGGTGAACTTAAAAAAAATAAAAATCACATTTTTGTGCTATAATTTAAAATAGGTTGTTATTGTTAACAATGCAATTAATTCTCTGATGAATAATGTATTCTGCAGGAAAGGATTATAGGACAATTGTAATTCAATGTTGAATTTTTACATTTATCATTTTATTTTACATATTCATGTATTCATTTTGTCAATAAAAATGGGTGGCATACTGAAAGCAAAGCCACTAAGCATGCTCTGCACTGCATGTGGTATTCCAGTGAGATTGTCAATGCAATGCCAAGCTCCATATAGTCATTATGTGGACATTTTTGGGAAGGTTCTTGTCATCTGTTGCAGACATTCAGTGTTGATTGTGGATGTGGATGAAAGGCAAAAAAAAAGAAACCCCAAAGAAACTAAATTAATTAACAAAAAAACCTCTGAGCTAAAAAATCCAAAGCTTATGTGATCGTAAAAGTCAATAACTGAAATATGATTTAAATTTTTTCTTTGAGGTTGTTTCAGCAGCATTGCAATTGAACTCTGTGTTCAACCCTGAGATAGATTCTTTTTTTTGTGTTTGCATGTTTAGTTGTTCCTTTGGAAGCTTCAGAAATATTTGAAAGGCCTACTGCTCATATGTTGCATTTTGGTATTTAGCAGGCACTCTTGTCCAGAAACACTTGCACAGATTACGTTTTTATTTACAATATAGTTTTACAGCTTTCCCAGTCTTCCTTTCTCAATTTTCATTTAAAATAATAACAATAGCCATTATAGGTATGCATCCATGTCATTGCTAATATACTGTATGCAAATTACATTAAAATGAATTTAAAAAAGAATTTAAAATATCAAATAGACATGGGTTGGTATTAAAAATACTTGCCAATATTACAGAGAGGAAACATTTCTTTCATTAGTTGAATGGCTACTGAAATGAAAATAAAAGGTAGCGACCTTTCAAATTCAACTACAATGCCAAGCTGGAAGTCATGCATGTACAGTAAAACTGTTCAGAATCACCATCCGTGCGTGTACGTGTACATTTTGAAAAGCCCGTGCAAGTTTTGTGGCATGTGCTTCATTACAGGTTTTTGCTCAACAACCGCAGCAATAGTGCTAATGCTGTACAAGTATTTTCAAACCCTGCGGTGGTCATGGTATCTTTTTTTTCCATTTACAAGGCAGTTGCATCCTGTCAGCGCTTGTTTCATTAGTTACATTAATGCGCGCTTGCACAACAGCACGCGAGAATGCGAGAAAACAGTCGCTGCGGTATGTGGCCTCGAACTATTCGCGAGCCCGCATTGCAGCACGGCGTTGCACAAAAACACATTTGCTTGCTGCATTGTTTGGATTGTGCGCCGTGAATAGCAGGGGCTTGAATGACATTTGAGGCGGAGGTATTGAGAGCAGGGTCCAGTGCACGCTGTTTGCGCTGCAGTCCCTGTGCGGATCTGAGGGAGCATATGCCACCCGGTCTATTGGTCTTTGCATCTCCGCTCCGGAGCGAGGGGAACGGGATAGAGCAAGGGACGAGTGCAATAATAGACGTGCTTTGTTCCAGCCCAGCTGTCACCAGGGGGACACGTAAAGCCTTGCTCCCTTCTTTCCTCGTCACCCCTGTCCCACACACAGACCCCCGCTGAGACACACACAGGCCCCTCTCCACTTTCCTAAACCTCCCGGTACAGAGGAACATCACACCTGCTGCTGCAATCACAGGCCCCAAGATTCATCATCAACTGAGGCCATTCCCTATTTCCAAACCTTCATCTTCAAATCGTCTTTACTTCTAGTCCACGGTACATTCTAATAAGTAATCCAGCTGAGGAGCACTGAAGAGACAAACCCTTGGCATCTGTAATAAATGACTCAAGTGTTCTAGAAGGGATGTTGTTCCAAAGTGGCAGCAGATTTCTTTCTCTTTTCTTCCTTTGAAGAATAGTAAGTATGAAATTGGAAGGAAATTGGAGAGGTACTTCAAGATGTGCTTTCAGCATAGCTATATGGTTTTGTCTGGTTAAAAGAATTTTGGATGAACTCAATCCTTACGACAAGGTGAAAGTAGGATGCGGAATTTAGCATTGCTTAGAATGTTGTGCGTTTTAAGAGGATCCATCATGCAGACGTTTACCTAAGAATACCACAAGAGACACGTTATGCTCTAATGAGGGTTCAGCTCAGTCCGGACACACAACTTTGGCTTTGGGGAATCCTGTCCTTGGTGGAGTCTTTTAATTATGCAGCGTGTTCCCTGCAAGGACCCTCTGTATCGCCAGTTATGCAATCGTATCGCAGGTCAGCCTTTCACACGCTGAAAAACCCATTTGCTGCTCTCTTTCCTCATTGTTTTTTTACCCCCCGAAAAGCGGATTTCTCCCTCTCCCTCTCCCGGCCCTGACGGTGGCCATTATGCGTGCTGTCTGTCAGCGGCGGGGCGAACAATGCCGAGCGGCTGCCGCTAATTGTGGGTGTTGTGTCAGCGCCCGTGTTCAACCAGCCCTCGCTCCTGCCCTGGGAGGATCTGGCCTCTTCTCCCTCACTGCTCTTTCTCTCTCTCTCTCCCCCTCTCTCTCTCTCTCTCTCTCTCTCTTGCTCTCCCTCCGTCATCTTCTCTAGCTCTGTCTTCTGTTCCATCTGGACTTCTGCTTGGGGGCTGAAATAGAGGGGGGGGGGGTGGTGGGATTCACTGTGGTAAAATGATAGAGAAAAGGAGGGAGGGAGCGCACCTGTGAACCTGTATTAGGCGATACCTCTGTGGTCATCTCCGCTCTCCACCACCTGCTCTGCACCGCGGGCTCTCCCCACATCTGTACATGAGTGAAACAGGAGAAGGTCCCTCTCTCCCTCCCACCCCGCGCGCCACAGCGTTCGACTCCAAATGGCTCGTCTCTCAAGGTTTTTCTCCTCTACGCGCAACCCCCCCCCCCCCCCCCCCCCCCCGCCCCTTCTTCTTTTGGTCTTCTTCTCCCTAATAGCCCCAGCCACTTGTGAGAGAGATGGAGAGAGAGAGAGATGTAGAGACGAAAGAGGGAGAATGCTTTGCCTGTGCGCTTTTTTTCTTTTAAAAAAGCAAAATTGTATGCAGCTCGCTTGAAGGAAGTTGCCTGCATTGTTCACCAGATGTCCCTAGCCATAACTGAGGGGAAAGCGCGGCTATTGATTTTTCACTCTCTTTCTTCTCTCAGAGGCTTGCGGCGTGGGACGCAAACACGGCGCATCCCCCCAAAGTTATGGGGCTGTAAGCGTTGGTCACTTCAGCTTGGGGCGCGCATGATTTCAGCTGGTCTCGTAATTTTGGACGCAGTGCTTCTTCTTTGTGATCTCCCTCGTCTTTCCCCGTGAAGGGAACCTTGCTCTTTGCTGTCCGCTCAGACAGGGCAATATGGGCGAAGCCTCAAGGGTGCACAGATTACAGTGGCAAAAAAGGCACACCTGGTGTCTGCACAGCATTCTGAGAGCTGTTCTGAGTTCCCTCTCTCACGTTGGCTGAGGTTGTTGATCTCAGGTTTTTTTTCTGGTTTTGGCATTTGACCAATTCCTTATAATATATCAATTCCCATTTTCTAATTGATAAACAGTGCCTGCACAATTATGGGATATATCTATATATATATATATATATATATATATGTATATATATATATATATATGTATATATATATATATATATGTATATATATATATATATATATATAATATATATGTATATATATATATATAATATTGTGTTTTGCATTATTGTTTGGTATTCATATCAAGACAATTTTTATATCTATCCAATGAAGAGGGCTTTATTTTGTGGGACCAGATTTTGGTATTAAAGGACATAAATGGAGAAATTGCATTTGACTTTTGAGTTTCAAGTATTTTCCAGGAATGCTCTGAAATATATCTTGCAATCAAATTGCATTGATATGATGGAAGTTATTTGTAGTGGTACTGATTAATAACTCATAACTAATAGTATGAATGTGGCAAGGATTTTTTGTATAGCACATAGAAAAATATTGCACACACACACATACATGCACATGCACGTGTGTGTGTGTGTGTGTGTGATTGGCATGTTGTATGAGACACTCCTCCACTCTGGAGATTTCTTCATTCGCTATTTTAACTTCCTAATGTCAGTAAATTATTCTTCAGTAGCAATTTTAACTTTACTGTCTATCAGTGTGTCGCTATAATTTTGCAGCTCAAACCACCTATGAGTTGCAGATCAACATCTGTCATGTAATTATTGGTTTGTCATCTTAGCCTGCTTGATTTGATCATTCCTAGCTTGCACAGGTGAAATGTGGGAGTGTGCTGTCTGTTCACTGTCTATCTTTGAATGATAAATTTATTTGGTAGGTGGATAAATGGAGTTGTAAGGCCAGCATTTTGCATGTCATGTACTCCTGTTTAGCTTTTGTTTATATTTCCTTGACAATAACCGCCAACCTTTTTGTCTCGGCAGGATTGGGAGGCCATATGAACTGCAGATTTAAGTGCGTTACAACATAATATACTTTTTCTCAAAGAGGAATTAGAAATATTTCATTAATAGAAATATTTATTGTTGTGCAAACACAACTGAGGCACACCATTCTATTAATAACCTGGATATGGTCACTTTATTTGGTGACAACACATTTAAGCCCTCCATCCTCAAACAACTGTCCTTCCTGCTTTAAATTCCAATTATAAACATTAATCACACATGTCTTTCATTTTCAATTATGGGAGATAATCATTTAAGAATGTGGTGTTCTTATACATGCATATTCCATTGCTAATGTTAGAATGCAGTGTCAAGAACAATATGTCAATACTGCATAAATGAGACCATAATGCACATAATTCAAATGTCTGTTTCAATAAATTTTCTATTTTAATACTAAATTATGTCCTCTGTATATGAAGTCTTCATATGAAAGTGGAAAAGTATAGTATTCCTTTTTGTGTTCCAAATATAAACAAATTAACATCTTGTCTTCCTAAAATTCTGTGGAATGTTCATATACATGTGAAGTTTATGCTAAAATGAGAAAAGAGCAAACATGACTGTGTACACCACCCTGGGGTCATTTCTTACTCTCTGCTCTCAGGTCAGTGCTATGGATGGTACCTCTCTTTGCTAAACAGCTCTCCCCCTCCCTCTCTTTGTCTGTCCACACTGAGGCCAGCTGCTGCTAGCATCCCTTTGTCATTTTTTATCCTGGACTGACTGGATCGCCTGCATGTATATATCTCTCATATTCCCCTTCCCGCGCCCCCGTTAATGATTTACTCTGAATCAGCATTCATGTGTCCGAACCCGTAATTTCGCTACAGCCAGTCCTCCGAGGCCACGCAGCGCGCACGCTCAGGTCACCCGTGATGAATACCCGAGGACAAGCGGTCCCTTAGACCCAGGCCACACGGAAAGGGCCCGGCGCGTCTTATTGGAAGCCCTTTGTGAATAATTAATGGCAACGCCTGACTGGTGCAGGGATTCTGAGGCTAACAGGCCGCCTTGTTGATGACGTGAATATATACCACGCGCACGGCGCTGAAGCAGCTCTTCCTGACCGGCGCTAGGGCTCTCACCAGCCGTCATGTACGGGTGATCCAAAGCTCCATGTACATAATTAACACAGTAATCCAGCAGGTGAGCTTATCACTGCAAACCTCCATGTTCCATTTCAAAATTAATAGCTCTTCCTGTATCAAGAATTATGTATAATTTACATCCTATTTTTGACATGAGTGGAGAGGACTAAATTAAGATGAAATGATTTTTCCCTTTCCTGAGCATTTTATTAATTATTATGAGGACTGGTCAAATAATGAACCAATGGTGTATCTATTTTTACCTGATTGTGTGTGATAAATGTTTCAATTCTATATCCTGTCACATTTAAATCGAGTATAGGTCTGATAAATCTCTAGCACGTGGGGCCATCTTTGAAGAAGCTTAAAAGCCCTATACCATATTTCTTAAAAAAAAAAATCTAAATAAGCCTTTAACAAAGCACAACACTTATCTTAAAGAAGTTTATATATATATATACTGTCGCGAATTTAAACGTAACCTATCATATTCTTACAAAGAAAAATATTGTGTACGATGTGCACAAATGTTTCAGATAACTCGTTCTAAATATGGCAGTTTTAACTGGAACTTTATTTCTTTAAAATGTTGAATTTGCATCAGAATTTTTTTTTTTTTTTTTTAGGTTACTTTTTTACTACAGCGTTTTTGTTTGGCTTTTTGGGTAACCTAAGTTTAAAATGTCTGTACGTTAAAGACTGGATACTAATAATTTTAGTTAAATTTCAATAGCCAGTAATGTAAACAGTTATTATAAGTCTTGTACACGGTATATAGGCCCATTAAGAAAGGCTGGTCTGTAAGCACCAGATTCTGACTAACTTTAGAATTTATAAATGAATGAAAATACAATAAAACTACAACTCGTTGACACCGTTAGGATTCAACGTCTTTACTTATGTAAATACAATAAATATTAAAATAAAGATATAGAATTGTTAATCATCGGTGTTTTCGTCTCATGGATCCACCGAAAGTGGTGCCTCGGGGTCGCCCGAGAAAATAGTGGAATTCCGACCCTTTTTCTTAACAGGGCCTCTCGGCAGCGAGCTATAGCCGTGTGAGTTCATAAAGAGGGTATCGGCACTTTGACAACAAGAGAGCCATTTTGCCAGGGCAACGGCGAATAAACTGAGTATGAAATTTAGGCTCTTTTATGAATGTAGTTTTGTGGTTTTATTTAATTTTGCCTCATTATTATTATTATTATTATTATTATTATTATTATTACACTCAAAGGTGTATCATTGGTATTCTGAGAAGAGATCACCCTGCCCGATGTTTCTGCGTAATACTATTACATTTCTGTTTTGCAAATGATAGGCCTATCCGTTGCTTTTTGCACCATTGTAATTGGGTCTGAGTTGTTTGCCATAGTTATGTAGTCGTGTGCTTTAATAACAAGCATGTTTTGTAGTGGGACAGCTTGATCTTTTAGGCTACTCCACGGTTAAATGCAATGAACGCAACTTATTTTAATGCAACTGTGTCGACCTTCGGTATGCACCTATTGTACGTCGTTTTGGAAAGCGTCTGCCAAATAAAAAATAATGTATGAATTCATTCATAGTCTACAGTTATTATTTCATGTTTTTTTCATTCGTTGTTGTTGTTACTATTACTAGCCTACTACTGCTGCTGCTGCTACTACTACTTCTACTACTACTACTACTACTACTACTACTACTACTACTACTAATAATAATAATAATAATAATAATAGTAATAATAATGTTCTCATTGTATGTCTGTTAAATTGCCGTTCGCGTGTGTGTGCACGGCTCAAGCTGTAGCTGTTCGTCCTCGCTGTAAAATGACCGCTGCTGAGGGGAATAGCAGCTTTGTCTCCGAAAGAAAGAATTTTTTTTTTCGCGGTGGCAGTTTTCCAAGGTGACTGCTTGCTAGTCGCACCGTCCAGAAAAGTAGGCTAGTCGCTGATTGAAACTGGAACTTAAGTAGTCAGCAAACAAACACCGATCCGGAGGCTTCGTGATTTCTCCACATTAAAATTCAGAAAAACACTAAACTTTCTCGCTTCCACTACATCAGTGCGGTTAACAAACGCAACCAGCCAATCTGTCCCTCTCCCGTTATCGGAGTGAATGCCGTTTGCTTCCCGTGTGTTTTTAATTATGAATCTTATTTTATTTGTCACGCAAGCATTCGTATCTGTTTAGATTATACAGTGTCGTTATGAATACTGAGTGTGTAACCTATATGAAAAACCATATTGTAGCATGCACATGTTGTTTTTGTATTATTTAAATGATATGTAATCATTTAATAAGTTGTATTTATGCATTCATTATTGAGATTTATTTTTCATTGACTGAAATATTAGCCACTACTAGCCAATAAAAAGTTTGAAAAGATTTTATCCTGTGTTGACATTCCATGATGGTTTTACATTTTGGTTATATTTTTAAAATGTCAATGTTTATGAGCCTGCTTTTTCTGTTAATCATATGGTTTAAATGGTCATATTAAAAACACTAATTTATGGTGCAATATCTATAATATGTAATTATCATTTAACTGCCATAACACATATGTAGGCTTAATATTAAAACCTGGATGCGAAAGAATGGGTTCCGGCAGCATTGTGTATGTTCATGTAAATTTGGCACTATAAATTATACAGCCAGAGGGCAAGAATAATCAGGGGGGAAAACCAAAGTAGATTTACATTATATTATATGAATATATAATGCATTAAAGGTGTTTGTATTTCCAGATGTAGCAGAAACAGGAGCTGAGGAGTGAAAGGGGAGAAGGGAGCAGAGCAGCAGAGAGGCACGCTTTACAATTGCATGCTAATGCCAGGGAGGCCTGCTTCATTCTTATACCTTCTCCCTCTTCAGTTTTTTGAAGAGGGGGCTTTGGAGCAGTGGTAGCAACACTGCTGGATGTGGAGGGAGGCCTGCCTGTTGTGTACGAGTGGAGAGGGGAAGGGAGGGGAAGCCGTCCTTTTCAGAGAGAGAGAGAGAGAGAGAGAGGGAGGGAGAGAGAGGGAGAGTGATGGAAGGAGAGAGAGAGAGAAGAAAGGCGAGCGCAGATGAGAAGAGAGCTATTGATCAGGGCAGGAAGGACGAGAGGAGTGGCGAGGAGAGGCCCGGGCGCTGTAAGCCCTGGGAGCGGCGGGCGGATGTCAGTGTGGTTAGCGCACAGAGAGAGAATGACAGGGCGGATTAGTGTCACACGGCGGCTTTGCGTAACTGTGGAGTCTGCCCCCTCCCAGTGCCCGCCCCCCCCTGCACCCCACCCCACCCCACCCCACCCCACCCCACCGCAACCTCCCCCCTCTTCTGTGGAGGTCACTCACCTCTGCCGGCTCCCTCTCTCCCTCCAGCTCTGTGATAATCCAAACTGGGCCGGGCCAGGCCCATAGAGTGACCCAACATAGTGATCCTTTCAAATTACTTACATGCGGCTTTCAGTTGTCAGGGGACCCCCCCTTCCCCTCCCCCGCTTTCTCTTACTCTCTCTCTCTCTCTCTCTCTCTCTCTCAAAATCTTTTGTTGCACACAAGTTTCTCCTTACTCCAACTCCTTTTTTAATTGTTGTGCACCTGATTGGAAATCACTTGGCTCTCTTTATTTAATTTATTGATCCAGTTAATTGACATTCGGTCATGTGCTAATTGCTCGCACCCAGCTGTCGATTTACAGGATGACAACATTTTTGCAAGCTTATGGGGTTTTAAAAGAATGATGGAAAAAATCCTGTCCTGGCCACATTTTCCTAAGTGGAAGGAGAGGAATGAAATTGGCCACAATCCACAAAACTCTACATGTAACCCTATAGAGTACTGCTGCATAGTGTGTCACAAAAAATATGACAGATATCTGAATACAATGAGAAACAGAAACCTTTCTTTTTCTGCAGTTATTCAGCACTTGTGTTACTTCAGGTTTTTCTCATTACATTTATCAACACAGATTAATGCAAAGATTTTTAGTACATGGGCTTTTCATATTTTTTGTTGCTAAAAAATGCCAACATCACCTGGAAAAAATATTGAAGTTTCTTTAATTGTCCAAATATCACTGTCAATGAAACAAAATTGGAAATATGAATTAAATTAAATTGTGCAGTGCCTCAGCACATGTGCATTTTCACATACGGGAAACAATCTGTGAAGTGGCTCGTATCCTTTTTCCAGTTCATTTTCTGTGATCAAAATGAAAATCCAAAGAATGTGCATATTAAACTGCAAGAATGTGTGGTTTATGATTTGGGGGCGGAGGGGTTGGCTGTTTTTAGCAGAAGAATACAACTGTCTGCTAATGAAGAACGATGTGTCTGAACCAGACCCAGTCAGACTTGGCCCATTATCCACCAGTAGGGAAACCGGTGGGGGTCCAGCTTGAGATGGGATGAATCCAGACAGAATTAACCCCCCTCGCCTGCTTCCAATCTCACACAATCAAGGAAAGATGAGGATAAGCAGAGGAGAGGGAGAAGATTCGCTGGTGTGCTGGTCGTGGAGAGCTTTTTGTTGACGAGCCCAAGACTTGAGGGCCTTCTGCACCTTGGCCAAGTGCTGCTTCTCATGTTACAGGCCGACAGAGATGGAGAGGTGGACAGGGGTGGGAACAATGTACGGGTGTGTGGGGTTGCCATCCTCCCGGTGATAAATGAAGAGGCCTTCCATCCAGGCCCTTTATAAAGATGGGTCTCCATGCTCCGGCGTCTGACCTCACTGCGGAGTTTCCCAAAGTTCTGATTGGAGCTTCTCTCCAGGAGACCTGCTGCTCTAAAGCTGGTGTGTGCTGCACATTAAATCAGTGTCCTCCATGTCAGCTCATCAATCTGGATACTTGCACTTTTTTCATTGTGTGCTATATGTGTGGTTGAGTCATTCCCTGACCAGGTGTACCACCCTCTGGATCAAACATGGAGCCTCAATACAATTTGGAAGCTCGGATTCTGAAATTTGATTCATTTTTTTAAATACACCGGTACTGGTTGCTCTGTCTGTGGCTGCAAACAATGTGCAGGAGTCTGGTGGTGAAGTGTTGCTTGTGACAGGAATGCTGTGCTCCAGTATGGGATGCCGTTCCTTTCCTCTTATGCCCAGAAGTCCTCTGTGGGAATTTTAGCAGCTGCTCCTCCACTAAAAATATAAGTGCTCTCCACAGCCGTTCCTCTCGTCTCTGCAAAGTACTTTGCTCGCAGTGAACACCTAGATATAGCTGCCAGATACCTCCCTGGGATTCATTTCCATGGATTATCATCTTTAATTTCAAGCTTAGTCACTGATGGCAGGGCATGGCACCACTCAGAATACAGTATTTCCTAATGCTAATACCCTCTGCCATTCAAACATTTTTTTAATTCATCTCCAGCAATAATTGTCTGCTGATGGTTCAGTTACAATCCCTGTCAGTGTACATTACCTACCAAATTTTAAATCCAATATTTCTTAGTTTTAAGGTTTGTTTGAGTTAATAAAAAATTTCATGTTGACTTTTTGAAGGATAATTTCACTTGCTGTTTTTCTTTGGATTAAATAGCAGTTAAAATAATAATAGAAAGTTTTTTCACTTCATGATTATGTCTTTAAAATGAAAAAGGAATATCAAAAAGATATTTTGAATTAGCACATGGTTAGTTACAATTAACTTAATTTTTAATGGAAATTTCTGGTTATTTCAAACAAGGGAAACACATTCAGAAGAACAAATGTTCTTCAGTTCAGGTAATAGAGAATGTCTGACGAATAAGGAACTTAAAATTTCAACGTGTTTAGTTTGTACATGAAAAATGATTGAGACACAGTGCAATGACCAGGCTGGTGTTAAGGGGGTAGATTTATCATTTTAGAAATGGACGCACGCTAGTATGATATGATTTTTAGGGCCATGTCCTGCATTTCACAATTTATGACATTTGTTCTCCTTTCTTGTTTAACTGGCCTGTCTGTATATATCTATCTTTCCTGCTCAGTCTAGTTCACCACAATCAGTATTTTGCTGTCTGTCATTTGGGCTTCTGTTTGAATTATTTATCCTCTCTTATTTAGTCTGGTTTGGCTTGTTGTTGGACACTTGGTGTGATAATCGAGGCAGGTCCGTTTCCTGATAAATATGTTTGGGCTGTAGCTGAGAGTGATGATTAATCTTCATCAGAGGCATTTTCCCACCCCCCATCCCTCTCAGCCCCTGCCTCAGGCTCTCTCTCCCTACTCGATCGCTCGCTCGCTCGCTCGCACGACCAAATCCGTTGTGCCGATTTCTCTTCAGGCAGCAGGACGGACTGGGGCTCGCCGGGTCGGTAGGAGTAGATAGCTCAGAAGTCGGGCCAGTCAGTGAGGGACATGAGTTCAGCTGGGAACAGGGGGCTGGGAACGGGAAAGAAGGTTCGCAGGAAGAAGGAGGAGGGGGGACGGGGTTGGTGGGTGGTTAGTGGTAGGGGGCGTGTCCAAACTCTCTAGATGTGAATCAATGGGTTGAGGAGAAGGGGGTGAGTGAGGGGGGTAAAGACTAACAGGACAGGAGTGTAAGGCGGGGTGAGAGTGAGAGAGGGGGTGGTCGGGGGAGGTTTGGCTGTTTAAACAGCCTGGATATGAGTGACAGGGCTGATAAAAAAGAAGGTGGGGGGTGGGAGGGGAGTGGGGGTGGGTGGATGGGTGGGATTGAGGGCCTAACTGGAAGAGGGGCAGAGGGAAGGGGGCTATTAATTAGCCAAAGCAGAAGCAGATGTGAGCAAGTGGTTCCCTCTGTAGTCCCTGGGCAGCTGGAAGTCATCAGGACAGAGGTGGGAGGGGGGAGGGGGGTGGGGAGAGAGCTGGAGAGCTGGGGAGCTGGGGGAGGTGGAGGGTGCCGGGTGGGGGGTGGGGGTGGATTGGGTGACCTGGGCTGCTTGAACAGGGGCAGGAAAATTAAACCTGAAACAAGGGAAAAGGTTTCAGATTTCAGAGAGAAAGAAGAATGGCAAAATAGGGAACTAGCAGAGTAAATTGGTCAGATCCAATAAAATGAAAAAATGAACAAATAAAGCAATGGAGGAAGAACACAGTTTCAGGGTGGAGCATGTACTGGGACAAAGCATGCAAGGAGATTGAGAGGAAAGAGAGAAGAGGAGAGATACCAAGGAGAGAGAGGAGCAGCAGATATAGTGAGCAACAAAGGGAAGGATTGAGGAAAAAGAGATGACAGGATAGAGGGAAGAATGGGAGGAAGGAGCGAGAGAGAGAGAGCACACGTGTGTCAGGTTACGGTGTTTACGGGGAGGTGAGGTTCCTGTAGACTGACCCCTTAATCCTCTTCTCTCACTCCAAACATCTGCTGAGTAACCCCCCTAAGCTTTGGTCAGGCTCTCAGGCTATGCTCCTAAACTCCAGGACACCAGGGGTCACTGTAGCCAGCCCTCTGACCCTCCGCCTCAGTGTCTGACAGCCCTCACCGACACACGGGGGGTCGGCGGTTTACATACCGTCCCCTGCCTCTCCCCTGAGGGCAGCGTCGAGCCACAATAGACAGAGTGAGTGATTGGCTAGTCAACTAATTCTAATTGCGCTCGCCACGTTACCCGCATTTCAGTTTCGGCAGATATTTATCTCTCTGCAAAAGTGCAAATTCAAAACAAATGCTGGAAGTCAGCCTTGTCTTGTGGCCTGTCCACAGCTACCTACAAAGGGGCCAGGTTACAAACACGTCATCAGCTGTGGTACGTGACCTACGGTCTAATGGAGTTATGAATCATTCGAAAGCTTTTATTTTTTTAATAGTTTCATTAAATCTGAGATTTCTGCCTAATGCCAGCTCTGAGTTGCAGGAGCAATGGCAAGTCAAGGACAGTGAACAAATGGGGACGGGCCTTTGGGGAAAAAGCTAAACTGAACCCCCAAATAAAAAGCTCTTCGTCAGCTGAGTTTCCAGATAAGCCCCAGCAGTGGTAAATGAGGCTGGCCCTCCTTTTGTTACCTGATTGTAAGCTGAGCACATCCCTTATGAACAAGGAGACCGAAAAATGATACACCACAGGACCCCTGGTTTCTAATTCTCCCTTATATTCACACTGCACCTGGCAAAGGGAGGGGGGACACAGAGCAGTGGGGAAGTGTCATCTTTAATAAAGGGGCATCAACCTCTTTCTTGATCTCTGGCCTTTCCTAACCTTCCTCGGTATTCACAGATTCACTTTCAATTTAACAGATTTAGAGCACTTTGTTCTGGATGTGTATTTTGCCTGAGAATAAGAAGTTTTTTTAATATTTGAAAATATTCATCTAATATTTGAAATTCCATTTATGCCCCTTTAATGGAGCTCATTTGTCAAGTAGCTTACCTATTGGAACAATCTGAATATAATAAATTGTATAAAATATGGTGTATCTGAGCTATAGAGGGCATACATAGCATTGGTGACCTACATAGCTACATACAGGAAATGTAGCAGAGAAACCATAAAACACACAGGAAATGCAGATTCTTTGTATTCAAACGTTGAGAGTCTGGAACCTTTTGTTCATGATTAACATGGTTGCCATTTTTATTAAATACTACATGTTTTCAGTTGATCCCTTTGTGAATTTATGTGTAGCATACAAAGAAAGCTATCATATGAAATACAATGAAGTTAATTGGAATTATCAGCCAGTGTGCAATGATCATTTAGACTGGCGTGCATCTTAGTCAAACAAAATGATTAAAAAGGATTCAGGGTAATTATGATCAAATGGTTGTCTTTAGTATATCTCAGGCTGCCACTGATTCATAGCTACTTTACTTGATCTTAATGTGTGTAAACCAACGTCTATTTCCATAATCTGGGACAATCTCTAATTTTAACTATCTAACATTCGCTTATTTCACTGTGAACAAGCATGATGATTTATTATTAGCTAAATATAGTATTACGAGTGTACGCAGATATGCCATGGCAACCAAGTCTTTAATAGCTCTCTCAGTCACTTAAAACAGCCATGAACATATGTAGACTACAACTGTCCTTAGCAATGCATTTCATTTGTGACCTATGTTGTGGACTATTTAAATTAATTAATTAAATAGTTTGCAAATACAGTTTAAATTAATTATAATATAGTCATTATTTTCAGACCATCATTTCTTGAAAACAATTTTGCTGTTAAATATGATTTTATATGCCTACAAACTTGGAGAAACCGGGTACTGTGATTTCTGTATGATTACTTTTATGGCCCAATAATTTTTTTATGCATGATTTTTTATATTTCATTGCCTTCTGTACTGCAATGGTGGGAGTTACAAACTGAACTAAAAAAGGGTGTAAATGGTAGATTTTTCCTTTAAAATATAAGAAAAATGGCCACAAGAGGTGAAAGAATGAACTTTGGTGTTTTTGTTCTATATTTTTGGTAAAATGGTTCAACAGGTCTAAGCAGTGCCATACAAAGTTCTTGAGATGTTCTATAGTCCACTGCACATTATAACATTATTTTCCATCTGAAAGCCAATGGACTCTAGTTTCCTCCCACAGTCTAAAAACATGAAGGTAGGCTAAATCAGAGACTCAAAATTGCCCATAGGTATGAGTGTGTGAGTGAATGGTGTGTGTGCCTTGCGATAGACTGGCGATCTGTCCTGGGTGTATTCCTGCCTCTCGCCCTATGCTTGCTGGGATAGGCTTCAGCATCCCCCTCTGACCCTGACCAAAAATAAGTGGGTATAGATAATGGACGGAAGGATGTAAGCCAATGGTCATCCTATGACACTTCATCTGCTGTAGCTTGTTATACACTCTTACAATATACCAGTGTGTTAGTGTTCATTATCACTCTAGTGATACTCAAAGTCTGTCCTTTTCTCTCTCCATCCGTCCATTTGCGATTCAGTCGTACTTGAAAATGCTCAGTGTCAGCACTCAGACACAGAAGGGTTTGAGGGCAGCACTCTGGTGTAAGGCCTCAACATGCCAGAAAAGCAGACACCCAGTGATCTGCACACAATGTATGGGACTGATACAATGGGAGGTCAAGTCTAAGGGATATGCACTGAGAGACAATGGGTGAAGACAGCAGGAACCAGCAGAACCTAGCACAGGAAAAATCCCTTGCTGCTATCCAAGTGTGGATTAAACAACAGCACAAACTCCTGGAATAGGCATCACACCAGTAGAATCTCCCTCCCATGTCTCACACTATTGCCACTGTTTAGCCCTAGGACCATGTTGTCCACCAAGTTGGTGATGCTGGATAAGACCAAGCTCCATGGCAGACCAATGCCTCTAGTCTCTGTGGCTACCAGATCAATGTGGACAGTGAACATCAGGTATGCAGTATATTGCAGTCCAAACATTCAAAGGAGGCGTTTTAGAGGTATCCCAATTCATAAAATGTGGGAAAACCCAGTTTTCGCGCAAAGCCCCAGGTAAATGATTTTCAAATTCATCCAGAATATTTTTAGTGCAAGGGACTGATGTTAAACGTGATAAATTTGTGGTCTGAAGTCGAGAGACATCAAACTCAATCTTTGGTCAGATGACTGCAAAAGCATTAAATCTGCCTGCTATGAAATGAAAGGCCAATTTGTCCTTATGTAATCACTACTTCATCTTGCCGGAGGAGTTTCGCGCATGCTGTGCTGAGCTGAACCTCAGATCACCGTGACAGGCCTTTCATCACTAACCAGTGAGGCTGCATTTTGAATTTCTGTATTTCAGCCTACGAGGATAGGTGTTAAGTGGTATGCAGTGTGACTAGCTCTGGGTGCATGGCACTTTGCAAGTGAAAAGGCTGTGATGACGCTGGTCCATCTTGATTTCACCTTGAACCAGATTAGAAGGAAGCATATCGCCTCTCTTAGCGAGTGGTGCCGTGTGAATATTCAGCGTTAGTCAGGGTATGTGCCAGACTACACTGAAGGAAAAAGGATATTACGGTCACAATTCAACACAGAATTAATTGTGACAATGCAGTATGGCATCAAGTGTACTTGCATGAATACAAACAGTCTCAATGAAAACCTTTCCTCCTGGTGATGCTTTCAGCTGATTTCCATTTCAACCTGAACTGAATTAAATGTAACATGTGGTCTTCTTTTTATGAAGATGTAATGAATGCCACTACTGCAGTTCATTCACTGAAAATATTAGTTCTGAACTACGGGAGTCAACAACAGTGGACAAAATATGAGTTTAAAGATTCTAAACTGCAGTCTGATTTGAGTCCCACCCAATATAAACTGGTTATGGATCTTGTCCTCTGTTACACAGATTTGTACATGGTAGCAGCATACCAGAAATGCTAAGCTGCACCAAGCTGACAATGACATTTATTTATAGAGAATTACACTTTATATTGGGGAAATGTTAGTTTTTTTCACTATGCCCATTTTATACCAGGGACAGGGGATCACTTTATATTTTGGGATCAAGCCAGGGTCACAAATATTCAAAACTTTTTTGCATAACTTGCTAAACACAAGCCATCACAACAAAAACCTAAAATTCTGGCTCTGTTCAAAGTTCCATACTAATAGTATTTGAACGTGACATCATAGAAAAATCACGTGGGATTTTAATGTATAAACAGCGTTGCGGTGCATGCCTCCTATAAATGGATCTCATTTTAGATTTAGTTGCTGTAATCATCTTATGCAAGTCTGTAAGTTCAGTTTAATTGAGCAGCCATTCCCTCACATTCTCAGGAAGAATGTATTATCTACAAGAACCTAGAGGAACTTTTACATCAGAAAAAATAATAGGTCAAGAACTGGGCCAATCAAGAACTGGTCTCATTTAGCAATATCCTTGTCTTCCCCCCAACTCCATGACTATGGGATGTATCCATGATTAATGGCAATTTCTTACCTAGTAAAGTAGACCTGTAAGCAATGCGTGGTAAATCAAACCAAGCTGGGTAATCGCATAGATGGAATCAAGTTGTAAGGTGCTAGTCAGTCTAGAACAGAGATAAATGCATTTAAACTCTTATTTATTACCCGACTGCACAAAATTATTTTTGGTCAATATTTAGGAATACATTCTGTTTGGTTATACCAGGGAAGTACCTGATCACACATCTGATTTTATCGTACTATGATCATTTTGGAGCTAGAGACTGAAGGAATTCTTAATCCATAAAGCACTTTTGTTGTACTGTAAAAATGTTTTAATTTTACACAATATTTTACATTATCAGAATTGAGGGTTCTTGCTACAAACAATGTACATCATGATGTTTGTGTGTTCACTTGGATTCTCCCTTCAAAAGCATTTTGGTGTTACTATGAAATACAATGCCTTAAGAGATTCATATATACGCCTAAAGAATGACAAACATAAATCTTGCTCAGAAGTACAAAATATGCATGTTTTTGTATCAAGAAAAAGGTGCAAGACTCCTGAAACATCCCTGCATATATAAAAATAAATTAATATTCTGTTGAGAATTTCGGAGATAAAAAATTTGAACACAAACTTGAGGCTGCATTAAGAACTGACACCATCGAGGAGAATCACATTTACACAAACAATAAAGCTGCACTACTCAAACCCGTGAAGGTCCTGGACTACGGCCTTCATTCTGTACACTCAGGAGACACAGGGCATTTACAAAAGCAAGACACCAATTTCAATTGTCAAGTAGTTTTAGCCTTCAAATCCAGCAAATATATTTTGTCATTTAAAATGTATACAATAAAATACAAGGTCATCTAAGCTTGACTTTCAGAACACTTTGTACAGTAACAATATTATGCACAAAAGAATTGGGCACTTCAAATATATTATCTTCTGCCCGTTGAACAAAAATGCAAATAAATAAAAAAGGAATTATGTACAGTTGGCTTCAGTTTCTCGGATGCAGCACAATACTGAAGATCGAAGAGCTTCTCAGCGTGGTTTTCAGAGACGGAGCTTTCCCACCCGTTTGCTTTTGATCACGTTGCCTGAGTTACAGATATCGATGTGAACGCATGAGTACTGATCTCTGGCCGGCGAAGTGAAGGGACAGAGCTCGGGAAGAGGAGTGCACTGCATTATCCTGAGCCTCACTGGCCACGGACACAACAGGCACTTGGGCTGGGGACTCGTTCGTTGGTCCTAGGATAGTAAAGTGGGACTCAAATAAAGAAATGCACTGCGTGCACGGGAACTTTGGGCTGAGCCTTGGCTGGAGGGAGACCAGCAGAAATTTGGGGCAAATGCATTTGTGGAACATGCCTGCGAGATGCACTGGCTGTGGTCAACTGTATTCATTTTGGCCACTGCTTTATTTTGCCTGAAGCAACTTAATGCCCACAGCGATTAAAACCGGCAGGTTCTAGAAGCAGAGCGGACTGAAGTTACTCCCTCACTCCCTCAAAGCCAGTCACCAGGTTCCCAGTGCACTTTCTTCCACAGCGCTGTTCATGTGAGCATTTATATATGTATGTGTGTGTGTGTGTGTGTGTGTGTGTGTGTATGCATGTACTGTACACATACATACACACATGCTCACTCAAAGAGTTTTCCTCTTTAGAAATGTGAAGTCCCTGAATTGTTTACGTTTATGGAAGCAATTTTAATTTACAGTTAGTGCAACATAAGACGTTTTTGTGAGTGTCTGCCTAGCGCAGTGTGCTGCTCTTTGTTCTGAGATGGTTGGCCCCTGAGAGGGTTGGGGGAGGAAGTGCGATCCTTAAAAGGGGCGGTCCCGTTTCAGTCAGCTCTTCTCCTGGCCCCCCACCGACCCCGCCTTCTCCGCCAGCCGCTGCGCGGGGGAGAGAGAGAGAGAGAGAGAGAGAGAGAGAGCGTGTCATGGCGTCTGTCCGTCTAGCGCAGCGTATCTGTGCGTCCGCGCCGCGCCTGCTCACCATGTTCTTCTGCGCGGCGGCGGCGGCGTCCGCGTGCATGGCCAGGAAGGGGTTGGACGCGATGGCGCCCTGCGCGGCCGGCAGCAGGCTGTTGATGGGGAGCTGCGAGGAGGAGAACTGCTGCAGCTGCTGCAGGTCGTGCTGCTGCTGGTGCTGCTGCTGCATGAGCTGGTAGAGCAGGGCCTGCTGCTGCTGCTCCTACGGGGGAGAGGGCGGTCGTCTGCGTGAGGGCGGGCCACAAACGGCAGGCTATCCACTCACATTCACATTACTACTACATTTATCCATTTAGCGGAATCACTTACTCATTATTTACACACTTACAACACATTTTATCTACACATACAGTAACGTTAGAAGTGTAACAATGCTGCAATGAATATGTCTTCACACCTAAGTGCCAAAATTATAAAGGAAGCTATTTAACCCTTTGAAGAGTAGCTTTTATTGGAATGCGTTTCAAAATTCTGATTCGGTATTCTAGAACTCCACTGCTTTCAATTACCAGTAGTGGTTGTTACATCAGCATTAGAATGTTCAGTTAGGAGCGTTCTAATCGCATGTTTCTGATCTCACACCTTAAAGGGTTAAAGGCTGCGCGCGCGGCGCGCTCGTTAGCCGGACCTGGGTGACGGGAGCCCCTCTTACCGGCGTGGGCTGCGGCGAGGTGAAGAGCTGCTGGAGCTGGTGCTGATGCAGGAGGATCTGCCGCTGCTGCTGCTCCGAGAGCAGCCCCAGACGCGCCACACTGCGGAAGGCACACAGCGCGCCGCGCGGTCAGGGCGACGCTCGCTACACACGTTATTCTCACAAAACCACCACGCGCATGCAGGTCCACCGTTAGGTCTGACAGGTGCATAAAGGGGTTTGACACCATTTCTGTTATTGGAAGTGCTGTCAGAAATTGTGGTTGGAAAACACATTTTGGCTTAAAAGGTACCGGGATCTAGTTTCGGCAAATGGCTTGTGGTTTAAACTTAGTCATTAATTTTTTTTTCTTTGATTTTGCCTTCATATTTTTCAGGTTCGAATGAATCATACTGAAACCACATCTTTATGCATCTGTCCCCCAGATCTTATAAATCACACCAGTTTCTCACTTGAACCTCACCAAGGAACACAATACACACAGTAAACACCAAACAACCACCTCACAGAAAACACACAAGCTTAGTCAACACTTGATAACAGTCATTGATGCCAAGTGCTCCGCTTAGCGACTCAACAATGCACATCAATATTAGCAATGACAGCTTCATAGACAAGGTACTGCAACGATCAAGAACACCAATCACATTCATAAATTTCTAAAACCAAATGATGCCAGGACGTGTTCCTACAGCTATTTTGTGCCATCAGTGAGTCGCTCACCTGGTCTTTGCAGATGTTGTGCTGCTGCAATCCAAGATGAATAATGCCAGGAAGAGAAAACATGCAAGGAATCAACTTTGAGCTTCATTTATTTTATTTAAATCTGCTCCATTTATTGGTGCGGCCTATTGTATTTTAATGAGTTATGAACCCATTTCACTTACCAACACAGAACACAACCTTGGCTAGAATTAATATGATGAATTCTGTAAAAATCAGTGATATTGCCACTGTAGAAGATATTTAGCAATCAATGGCAGTTCTAAGGCACCTGCACCATTTTAGCCTGTAAGTTCACTTTTTGTTGAGATAAAAACAAAGACAATTTTTACAATCTAATTTCAATTCCACCTACAATTTCATCTGGTCAACGACTGACCCAATGAAGATTCAGACAGACTGAAAATCTTGTCTTCATCCCAACAACGAGCAAACACAAGGGCTATTATAATGTGTGAGCCTTATACCTTAATTTCTATGATGGATTTCACCAAGGAGATTTTAGGAAATAGAGGAGCCAATTACACGTTAAGGTTTCCTTTAAGATACTCTCGGTCTCTAAGCTGTATCTGACTTACATAAACAACTGAAGCTCAGAGTTTCTGAGGCAGAGGTGAGCATGAGAAATGGGGAGGAGCCTAACCTGTTATTAAGGCTGCTGGGAATGGACAGGGACGCGTTGGGCACCGCGGCTGGGTGAGAAAGGGGGCTGCTGTTCTGCGCCAGGCCGGGTGGGGTCTGGATGACGCCGTTCAGGGCCCCCACGATGCCGCTCATGGCCAGCGGGCCCCCTTGGAGGGCACCCATCAGCCCCGTGACCCCGGCCATGCCCGGGAGGGTCGCGGTGGTGGCCCCCCCGGCCGCCGTGGGTTGCATGGCTCCGCCCGCCATTCCCAGGCCATTCACCTGCTGCTGGCCGGGCTGGGGGGGGCTGTGGGCCACCGAGGGAGGGGTGGAGAGGGAGGAGCTGCTGCTGCTGTGGCCGCAGGAGGTGTCCTGGGAGACGCATATGGGTGACAACTGTGAGAGAGACTCCTCCTCATTCAGTACACCAGCTTCTGTGTCAGCTCCCCAGAGCTAATGTGGCTGTTACAACATGGAGCTGAAACAGGACTACTACATTGCACTCAATTCACATAAGGTGTACAGCAGAGCTTTATCTAATCCAGGGCCTTCGACAATGCTGTAAAAGGTTTATGATTCTGAGGTATCTTCTAAGGTATTAAAACAATCCATGAAGTCCCTGACCCGTAATAAAAATGTGTTTTACTTGCTTTTTCCTTTTTCATTTGGGACCTAGGGTTAGCACATGCGCAGAGGTAAAGGCAGGAAATACCTGAGTGGTTAAGTTTAAAGAGGAATCTGGTAGAAAACTGCTTCCCAGGTGAAAGCTCTTGCTGCTATTCAGTCCATCTGGCAAAGAGAGGGACACAGTCACCTTGGTCCGACATAGACATATGAATAAAATGGCTTGAAAGAACAGTGATTTTTAAATATGGCACACAATACGTTACACTTAGGTGTCACAGAAATGAACAATTAAGGAGAAAATTTTCCTAGCCTGAGGCTGTTATTGGCTGTGGATGGATTTTCGGGGTGCAGCAGCACCTGTGGGCGTGTTGGAGGGGTGCAGCTCTGGTGAGGACGCAGTGGCCACACTGCTAGCAGGGGGAAAAGGCACAGAGAGCTGGTCACTGAGCAGCTGCAGACGCTCTTTCTTCATGGTCAGGTTCTTTATCTGCTCCTCCAGGCGCTGGTTCTCCACCTGCAGCTGGTGCAGAGACTTCAGCATGCTGAGGACTGAGAGAGAGAGAGAGAAGAATGAGGCAGCATGAATGAGAGCAAGAGAGGAACAAGAGACAAGATAGAGAGAGCACATGAGTGCACGTGAGAGAAAGCGAGGATAGATCAGTGCCTCACATTCCTGCTGTGTGTCAACAGAGTGTCAAGATGACGTGCGGAAACAGAGGTGGAAAAGATGCTAGAGGAAGAAACATGCCTTCAAACAAAAGGAGTTTACTCTCAGTCCCCCCCCCCCCCCACAGGACTCCAACTGCATTAAATGGTCAAAAAGAGTCTGCAGTTATTAATCATAAAAAATATAAGTGTAGAGTACATAATATACTAATTCCAAACTGAAGACAAGCCAGGCTACCGTAATCCCTTTCTGAAGACACAAATACCCATAAAATCTGAGCTCAGAATGTCACCACCCTCCCCCCCCCCCCCCCCCCCCCCCCGGCAGTGACTGGTGAGTGGTATCTGAGGGTCCCCTGTAAGTGGGATGACCTCTGACCCCTGGCAGTGCCGGGATTCGCTGCCACCTGGTCGCTTCCTGGCCCTCTGTTGTCCGAGCGGCACGGAATGTTCAGAGAGCCGCCCTGGGCCAGCCTACAGCCACTCAAGCTAACGAGATTAACCCGGTAAGCACTTCCTCATCTCCGTGCGCGCTCGCCGCAGCTGCCATCCGCAAAATGGAAACGGGCGGCCGGCAGCGTCCCCAAATTTAAAGAGGCGGCCTCGTGTTGAGATCTGCCAGAGGTACTGCTCTAACACCAGCATGAAGCTCTCAAAACTATTTTAAAAATTAATTACAAAAACCCGTAGACATATATAACGGGAGCCATAAAAACATATTGCCATACGACTTAACATTTGATTACAATCATAAATATAATGACTTAATTAGCGAGGAAATAAAACGCCATTAAATCAGACTCGGAGTCAGTTATAATTAAACACCACAATAGTGCTTTCAGCCTGAATGACAGTTACTCTCATTTTCCTCACTTTACCTAAGGAAGTAATTACATATACATTAAAAGAGTAATAAAACAGCAATATGAGCGCAGACATTGCGGTTCTTAGACATATTCATTAAGATACCCATGCGTTCACTGACTGCTGAAATATGGGATTCAAGGGAAATGCAATTACTCAATATCATTACAAATTAATTTGACATTCCATTTATTTGCCATAATGTGACACCCATGTTAGCCTTAAACCCTGTCATTGAATTAGGAAATAATCATACACCACAGATTTACCTTATAAAGCAAATCTAAAAATATTAATTCCACTAAAATCGCGTCTTAGAAAGAATTTAAAAATCACTACCTCCAGGAAAACCACAGAATCATGACACACACACACTATGAAAAGCAAAACCAACAGACATTACCGACCCTGTGTATAAAAATGTCTATTCAGTGGTGGGATTGGCCCAGTATTGCAAAAACCTGTTGTTGTTTAGCACAAAAAACATGGATATAAATGCTCTCAGAATCACATGGGAGAGTCAAGACTATTAACTCAAATACAGTACAAATACAGATAAATACATGGAAACAGGAGTACACTTCCATTATTTTGATCAATGTACTGAATTCTTAATCTCATGAAATTGCAGTCTAGAATTACCTATACACAGAAAGTTGTTGTTCAAGACCAGATGTATTTGCTTCAACATTGTCACATTTTGCACAGGAACCATACATGCAATTTCTTCCACATAGCAGGAATAGTCATTTTGGAGACAATACAAATTCTGGTTTAAATAATGTAACATCTAACCACAACATTAATGGCAAATTCTGTTAATTCAAATACAAAGCTTGCACTTTAAACATAAGACACTGAAAACTTAATACTAAGGTATATACAACCTGATACTAGTTTAATTATTATGATTAACTACAAGAAGAAAGAGCTCACTAATCCTTCAAGTGTACATTGCAGGAAATAGTACTACTCAAAAATATATACTTTAGACTCCGCATCTTTTAACTCCATTTTTAGCTTTTGTATGCTGATGTATGCTCTTCAGGAAATTCAGGAAAGTCCAACAGTTTCACCATATAACAAAATGCAATGTCGGGTTTTGTGGTCACTTGTAACTTAGTTATTACTTAGTGCTCAGGTTTGAGATTTGCATTAACAGTGCAAAAGTGCAAAACAACGTTTTGTTTTGGAAAACCAAGTAACTTTTAGCATTTCTAATTTCAAAATAACATTTTGGAATTAAAAACTTTTAACATTAAAAACTGTAAAAATTAACTGATAAATTTCAGACAACCTTTTCTTTCCATTTTTCAAATGGTAACCAAATACAACAGAGCTATGTGGAGCCCTAGTCTTTTAACAGCATTCTCAGTGGGGGAAAAACAACTCAAACCTGGTTTGAAGTTATGGGATTTATTTTATAGGATTGAAAACGGTTGTGAGCATGTGCGGGAAGCCGGGTTGGGGGGGCGGAGCTTACCGTCTCCTTGCGTCCCCTGCTGGAGGAGGAACTGCTGGCCCTCGTTCCACTGCCTCTCGAGCAGCTGCTCGATGCTGGTGGCCACCGGGGGCAGCGAGCCGCCGTCGCCCACGCCCGAGCTGGGGAGGAGCGGGCCAGGCGGGCCGGGCGGGTCATACCGGATCTGCAGGCCGCTAACCGGGGAGCTTTGGGAGAAGGTGGGAGAGGGTGCACAGTTGTTCACGGATGTTGCCGGACTCCTGCTGATTATCATTCCTGAATTGATACCTGGTTACACGGACGTTCTGTGTTATGCTAATAAAAGAGGCTACATCACCGTAATAACCCTGTCAAACGTTATTTGATTTAGTATGTACAATGGTTTACATGTGCTGTTAACTGTCGTAAGTGCATTCTGCAGAGATTTATTGTGCAGTGTCTTCGTTGTATCCCCGTGCTAAAATCCATAGCTCAAGCTCCACTATGCAGACAGACTGGAGAAGTAAGCCAGAGGGATCAAAACACTTGGAAGTGGTCATTCGCAATTCTAAAAATACTCAGTTTCCTTGAGCGGCTGCATGCTTTCGCCCTAAACCGTACACGTTTTTGTACACTAACGTAAAGGGGCTCACGGTGGGCATCTAGGCCCGGTGGGACCCAGGGCAGTAAATCTCTTTGCGCCCTTGTTTGGACACAGCCACAATCTGTGTTATTATGAATGTGTCCAGCGTCAGACACTTCATCAATACCCAATGCGGCCGTGAATCCATTTCCGTGGTAATTACACTTGTTCGGAGAATGGCACCGGTCAGTCATCAATCTCCACAATCACAGGCCCTGTATTAATATTAACTATGCTTCATTTCTCCTAGCTATGCCCACTCCTCCCACTAAAACACAAGATACACCATCATGCATTCAATGCATTAATGTTCCAGGTACACATCTCAGTATTTGTCAGTGATTCATTCATTCAATTCTTAATAACCATATAAACCAATACCCAGTGAACACATATAATACTTATGGTTCTACGTTTCCCTGCACTTCCTCAACACCGGCTTACTTTCCAGTCTGAACTGTTTCAATTATGAGAAGCAAACTTGTCTCTTTTCAAAAGTGCCTCAAGCCAAAAGGTTAAATTTGGCGAGCACAGCATTTACAAAGCATATGAACACTACACACCTCTATTAATTGGCTTACATTTATGAATGAATTAATTCTATTAATTTAAAAATCATCTTATAAGAAAGTGCAAATCTATTATTGACTTAATTGCATTTGTAACAATAATAATATATATTTTTTTTAAAGTAGCACACTAATACCCTGTGTGTTTCTTAAATTGTGCAACCAGATGCATAAAAAATATTGGATTACTCATTTCCATTCACTGACCTACAAAATCAAGATAATATTATAAGACTGAAAATAAATAATCAAATGTGAATGTATGATACATTTCAAAAAGGACCTAATAAAAAAAGATCAATCTTGGACAGAAAAATTCAAAAATTCAATAAAAAAAATAAAAAAAATCCTTATTAATTGAAAGTAATTACAAATTTTCAGAATGAAAAGAAACAAAGAATTTGAAAATTTCCTAATGCATATACTGATATACAATTTTGTTAATTATAACAGTTTTTTAAACACAGTATATCAATACTTTAATGAAATATTTGGTAAAACAAACAAGCCAAATTAAGACATTAAAATACACCATATTCTTTAAAAACGCACATAAGTAGCACATAAAGATATAAAAAAAATACCCAGCATCTTTTGAATGATTAAAAATGAAATGGAAATACTCAACATCCTTCCTATCAAGCATGTACAAACTGCTTTGGAAGACTGAGCCAGGCAACTGATCAGCGAGGTTTATTTAAGAAAAAAAAAGAAAAAAAAGAGAAAAGAAGTCTGTTTGGTTGAGAGCTGAGACACGACCGCAGGGCCGGGTGCAGGGGGTCGAGGTGGGGTGGCGAGCAGACGGACGAGGCTATCTTTGGGCGCTGGAATGTAAATAGGACTCACCGAGGGGAGAGGCTCGCCTTTGGTGAAGCGCCCCTTCCAGGGAAGCCGTGCGCATTGTCTCCCAGCTCCTGATCTGAAACGCAAACAGAGCGCGGTCGATAAGGCGCCCCGCCGCAGACGCGGGGCCGGCGCTGCCCTCCCCGGCCGGCCGTCCCCGGCAACGCCGGTCCCCTCGCCCGCCGCCCCCGGAGAAATCCATCTTGGGTCTAAATGTGTCGTCTTTGGCGGCTCGACCCGCACACTGAGCCCCTGTGTGTCAGGCGGAGTCCCCCTCTCTCTCTCTCTTTCCTCTCAACCCCTGCCCCTCCCCCCTCCACTAACCCCCCCCCCCCCACCACCCCCACTCCCCCCGCCCCACACACAGACCCACATTTTGCCCTGCCTGCAGGCCCTACAGCAGACACTTCTTTTCAGTTTCTGCAGCGAAAGTAATGAATCACACATGCGGCCGGCCTAGCGCAACCCCCCTCCCCCCCCCCCCGCCCCCAGTGACAGACAGCCAATCCCATTCTCTCCCCCTCAACCCCCCCCCCCCCCCCCCCCCACCACCACCACCCCAACCCGACTTCTCATTTTAACACTTTCCAGCCGACCTAATACTTGATTGGGCTTGGCTCCAGCCTTGCCCTGTCTAAGCCGGTGTTCTGGCCCTGTGTGGCATGTGCGATGCATCTCGGCGCCCCCGTCTCATTACGCGCTGACCCCTGCGGGTCACCGGATAGCGGGGCCTCCGCCACAGGGCTGGATCCCGGCACCGCCAGGAAGCGCTTTTTACGGTTTCGCGCTGCCTCCCGGTCCCGCGGAAACCGCGTTAGCGACGCTCCGTGATCCGCGGACCAAAACGAACGCCGGGGACGGCAAAAGATATTAGCGCTGGACGGGTGCTGTGTCCTCCGTTAGAGGGGCTGTGGCTGTTTTAAGTAACCGTCAAAACGAATTGCGAGTATGTATTGCAGGAATATGTTACACGCCATGCTAGCATATGCTTTGCGTGCATGTTTAAAGCGGTTTTTAAATAAAGTTTTGCGTGAAGCGCTAATAAATTACGTGTAGTGAAAGAGGAAGTGGATTTGCAAGCAGTGCGAGAGGGACCCCGAGATGTGGTTTCTTTAAAAAGGGGTCCTCTTTCTCCCTTTGTTAATCAAATGACCCCCGTAACCTCTCTTTGAGGCAGAAGGCATGACTGATCCATTATTTCTCAAGTGCTATAGCCCTTCCCCCCAATCTCCTCTCCCCTCCTCCCCCACGGTCGCCTCCCCCCGCCCCCCTGCCATGCACATGGCTATAGGGTCTTGCAAAAACACTCTGGAAACAAAACGCTCCCTTTCACCGCAGGGAAGGGGGGGAGAAGGGGGGGGGGGGTCTAACCACACAACTATAGTTACAGCCCCATTTTTACGCAGCATACCAAAATCACAGACCAAGTGTGAGAACAGTGTGGACACCAACACGGTGCATTACACAAATGTGTATGTAGCTGCTGACGGAGTTCTTTACTTTCCTTTCACTCAGTTGTGTGCGCGTGTGTGTGCGTCTGAGTGTGTGTGAGATGCCTGCTTCAGGCGGCTGTTTATTCCAGAATATTCTTCAGAAATGGGATTGATGGACTGAGACCAAGAGGACAGGAGTGATATTCTGTGCCCTTTGTCTGTGACAGCAAATCACTCTCCTCACAAAAAAAAAAAAAACACAGACCTACCTGCTACTGAGCTTGCAGTCAGATGAATGGAAATGTATTGAAATGAACAGGTAGCTGAAGGGGCGGAGGCCTTACCTGTGGAAGCGCTCTCCGAATGGGCGATCATAGCGGCCATGGCGGAGTTGGGGTTCAGGCGGTTCCCGAACATGTGGGAGGGGGCCAGGTTGAAGGAGGACCCGGGCAATGCATTGGACTGCAAAACAATTTTTTAGCAGAAGCTGAATCCCCGTTCTGTGTTTGTCACCCAATCACAAAACATTCAAGCACACTGAGATCACTCAAAATTCCACCGCCACCGCCGCCGTTTCACGTAATCCGGCTCAGACGTGTAGACGCGGGCTGCACACTTGTGCAAGCGCACACGGGGAGCGACACTAGCGCGGCTAGCCGCCGGCCTCACAGGCGCTAAGCTGCGGCGTGTCAGAGGAATCAACGCGCGCAGCCGGAGGAATGCAGCTACTCAGCCGCGCTCTACAGTATGCTGACCATGTGCTTCCCATGCTAATTATTTAATCCAATTAAACCATTTCCTAAATGAGAAGTGCGGTTGGGGCGGGGGGAGGCAGTCGGTTAGCGTGGAGGCGCAGGGGGACGGCATATGCTAGGCGGAACGGCTAGCTCCTCAGCGCGGCGAGGTGGCCCGCTACGATAAACCGCACGCGGACGCGCAGCTCTACCCCGCTCCCCGCTCGCAGTCAGGTCTTTTTAAAAACATTTATTATTGGCACGGATCCTTCCTCAGTGCGTGTGAAAACGAGACGGGAAGACATCTTAAAACAGATCAACAGGTCATTTCAATAATATTTGCATAATTACTTGCAATAATTATAAGAGCATTTACAATAATGTATTTTATACACCTATGTTTTCGTGCTTTCTGTTTTACATCTTCTTTCAAAACGATTTTGTCTCCTTATACTTGAATGTTAACACAACCAAATCGGCCATTTTATTGCACAATAAAATAACCCCCTCCTTAAAAAATGCAGAGGGCCTGTACACCCCCCTGACCTACCCCCCCTCCCCTCCCCCCGCCCGCACCCCCACCCAAAAAGAGACCTGCATCTGAGGGGGCAGCATGGAAAGGACCTGGCTAGCGTCCAATCTGTCCTCACACTGCCCTCCCTCCCTCCCTCCCTCCTTCAGCCACTGGCTGTCGGAGCCTCATCCTTCATTCAAATCCCCCCTTTCTCCAATTCCTGCACCGACCCCCCCCCCCCCCTTACACCCCTTCCCCAGCCTCAGCCGCGAAACAGGGCAAAAACGCCTAATGGAGCCCGTGACAGAATTTAGGCGAAAACCTGCAGCCTTCCAAATGAGTTGCATAATCTGGCGCAGTGAAAATTCCTGTGCTTTGGCTGGGTGCGTTTGGACTTTTCAGAGGTTTTCACTTTCGAAGAATGACGTTTTTCCTTTGTCTGCCAGGGCTCTCTTGTTTATTGCTTTCTGGAAAGGGGCACATCTGGTAGCGATGTAAAAGTAAGCCAAGGTAGATTAGGTAGAAAAACCCTCCACTCCCACTCCTCGACCCCTTGCATCACTGCTCCTCTCGACGGTGGTCAAGCCTCGTCCCTCTTTCGGACCACACGGGCCTGTCCTGGGCTCGTTCCACCCTACACTGAGCTGCACCACAGAACCGACCAGGACCAGGACTCAGGCAAAAGCTGCCCCACTCGCTAAGCAGCACAAGCTCTTTTGCCCATTACAGCTAGAACCATGGTGGCATCCTTACTAAACCCTATTACAAGCCACTCATAGATATTGAAGTTGCCACAAGCCTTGATAGAACCACTCCCAGATTAAAACTAGGATCAACCAGCTATATAATCACAGAAACCAACGCACCCTCCCATCCTTCATTAAAAAAAAAAAAAATACTACTGATAGTTAGGTAGACCACGCAGCCACACATCTTCAGAAGAAAAGAACAGATCCTCCTGGAGGACTGTGGGTGGACAGAGAGCAGGAAAGGGTCAGAGGCAGGAGGGAGAACAAGGAACACACAAGAACCTCCAGTCTCCGTTCTTCCCCCTGCATTATTTACTGCAGCCCCACCAGTTAAGCGGCGGCCATGTTCTATTTGATGGTCGGAGTAGGCGGAGGACAAGTGCACTTATAGGTTATTAGTGGTTTTAAAGGCTAGAGATGAAGAGAATTATTAAATATGCATTGCAGCTTCTGTTGATGCCGATTACCACTGCATTACTTTCCCACTTCTTTTCCTTTGGTCGGACTGCGAGCAGTTTGTTTATTTCCAGGCGTCTTTCAGTCTAAACACTGATTCTGGTGACAGGTCATTTTTGTAGCACTGTGACCCAATGAACTTCGCAAACAGGCAGTTCAGCCCAAGTGGCATTTCAAAAAAACTACCTCTCAATGTTGTGCACACCCACCCACACGAGCTTAAAAACAAGTTTGGAGATTAGCCGAACCACACAAAGCAATACAATAGAATTAATTGCTACCATTCTGTCTACTGGCTGGTGTGGACAAAGCCACGTGATCCCTATGAATGCATATTTCAGCCTCTGAGTCAGCTAAAAACGATGAATACCTCAGGATGGGATTTCACGCTAACTGTAAAGCAAGTCTTTTTCAAAAGATCATCTCCAAAATAAACATCATGGGGCAACTGTATATTATTCATGAGGTAATGGTGCGGGATGCATACATAATGGGAAAATGACAGACAAATGTACTATGTAGTACGGTCAGCAAATCCCTATTTCCTGTTGCGGCATTAATCTACAATATAAATATGAACATCCATAACTGCCAGATTAAAGTATGACTACAAACCAATAACTCATCAAGACCATACACAACAAGCAAAGTTCAAATTCTGACAATAAAACAATAATTAATTTCCGCATTTTATTTTGAATGTCACTGCCACTAAGACAGAAAGGAATACACTACAGGAGACACAAGTAAATATATCTGTATGTACATTAAAGTATTCTTACAAAATTATGGACACCCCAATCAACAATTAGGATAAATTCTTTAACTTGTTCCAGTCTCCAAAAAACACCATCTCCCATTCTTAAAACAGAGGAAGCAGTCAGCACAGGGTACTGTAGGAAACCTGACCAGATTTCACTACTCTTTAAATCAAAGTCTGTTACTCAAGGAGGAACAAACTAGCTACAGAAAAGAACCAGTGAACATTGTGAAGACCATGCTATTGTTACCAGGGCTTCACCTGCTTTCTTTCTCGTCCCTCAAATTCTGTTCAAACCAGGTGCAGAAATGAACTGGTTTCCACCTCCAGCCATGCCTCTTTATTTTGCCGCTTTTTTCTTGAACAGAAGTGCAGTGTCCTGTTCTCCCCTGGCCCCCAGTGAAGTTCCTCACCCACACCACCATGCCTGTGCACACCCACACCCACACGCACATGCACACAGAGAAGCCCACCCTGGGCATCCAGGTTCTTAAAATGCAGAATGTGGGGGCGTGGGGGGCTGGAGATGAAACCAAGTGTGAACCGTGCTGACGTCCCAAGAGCAGCTCCCACTGTTGAAGCTGTCAGGTTCAATTGCATCACACGGCACTGCTCCGTGCTGGGGGGGGGAGGGGAGGGGGCACCCTAATTGTTCAGGGCCTAACATTTTGAGCACCATTGTCTACGTTAATGTGGAAAGTGCTTGTGGTGGACTGGGCGGCGAGAATGTAGATAAGGGATGGGGGTCAGGGCTGTGGTAGCTGAACTTTTTCTCCTGGGTCCTTTTCATTGGGTAACACTGAATAGCTTTAGACAGACTGAGATAAAGGTGGGATTGATATGGACGTATAAATGTCAGTCATATAAGAGGGTGTACTCGCACTCGGCATTTTCATTTTTATTTGAATTAAATGCTAATATATTATTTCAACCATAAGTATTAAATGGCAATATACATATTCATCAGTTACACATCAGAAAATTACTGTTCTTTATACCACGCAACAACAGCATTGTAACTTCTCCTAGCTAGGCTGGCAGCTGTTCTATCACCAACAAATCAATGACAATCTAGTAAAAACAGGAATTCAGGTATATAAGCCTATATAAATGTCCTTCTCATTTCTGGCTAGAGTTAGAATAAACAAACAGTACATTTTCTGCAATGTTTTTAAATAAGTCTACTATGCAATCATGTAATCACATGAACTAACTGGTGGCTTGTTAGTGTTACAAGATATATTAAAGGTCCAGGCAACCAGATTCAAATGTGGTTATATTCCCCAGAAGTGACAATTGATTGATTGAGAGTTGGCGTGTATCCCATGCTCATTAACATTCATATCTGTAAGACACGTCATATGTAACCATTCCTCATCGCTAGCCAGGTTACAGCTGGTTAGAGCAATAACCTTACACAACCAGACAAAAGGAAAAAAGGCAACATAAACTAGGCTTTAGCATAATATAGTTAAACCTGAAGATCATTCAATGAGTAAAAACATTGTAACACTGAGCTACCGTACACTAACATTTTTATTACGTAACTAATACCCAGTTAACCCTGCCCACTGAACACTAGGCATTTGTCCAAGGGGGAAAGAAGGCCAATTTCAGCACAGGCTTTTATCCTTTTTTTGTTTGTTGCAAGAATCATTTAAAAATATTTCTCTGCCATTTGTAAAAGCAAAAAGTATTTAGAAAGACATCAGCAAAGAATCCACAGATTTCAGTTTCCTGGACCTTGAAAGTTTATGTGATGCATAGATTAAATTTCCCTTTCACTTGGCCTATTCTAGAAAAAAGCCATGCATTGCTGATTGGTGAAAGCTGAGATGTTGCCCAGATGGGTTTATCCAATTAACTAAAGATCATCATCAATCATTGTAGAATTTAAGCAATGCTTTCAGGCAAAATCATATGCGTATTTCAGAGCAATGCAAGGTAATGCAAAGTAATGTCAGTATAAAATGGATATGAATGGCAGTGATGTAGCTGTGATTACTACGGAAACATCCATCCATACTGACACCTAGTCTACTTATTCATATTCTAAAGGTAGGACCATTGGATAAAGCGGTTTATACAAAGGCATGGCAAATCTTGACCTCAGTGCCTTCATAAGGAGCTCTGAGGTATATGTAGCTATAAGTTAGCATTCAAATTCCACTCATTCACACACAATAAAAAACAATAAAAAAACTGACCAAGGAAGAGGGTTAACAACAAATGAGAAAATCTTCAAATACTGCCCACATGCATGAGTGCATAACTGTGTGTACACATGCACGCAGTTGTATAAATATGATGACATTTATACGTCCATATCTTCTCGACATCTGCCACTGTCTAAAAGCGTTTGATATTTCTGAATAAAGAAATCACAGAGGGGTGTATGGCAACACACAGTGAGCCGGTAGGGACTGAAGTGCTCACACCAACCCCCCCACTTAACGCTAACAAACAGCTGTGTGCTTCCCGCTCCTTTTTTATTTATCTCTCTCGCTCGTGATCAGTTGTTTTCCGCAGTGTTAATCTCCCCATCGCAAATGGCGAAGGGCTGTGCTGTAATGTCACATGGGGATATTGTTGAACTGCCATCGCCTCCAATTCTGAAGGTTTGTCTGCATGCTGTGAGTGCTCCTAAGCACAGTCTAACCCTTTTCTGATGCGGATAGTTAGCTTAGAACAATCTTATTCAGGAAACTTCTAAGAAAGTGATGCTAACTTGGCTAACACAATGTTCTCACAATGTTACAAGAATGTTTTGTCAATGTTATAACACTTCCAGTACATGGCAGCAACATTGTGAGAATGTTTTATGTTAGCTGGGAAACCTGTAAAGATTGTCTTGGAAATTCTCCTGCCACACACCAGTGCTCTCCACACCCCCTTGTCCCCTCTTTGGTTCCCCCTACTTGGGGCCGCCTTGCATGGTAGCAGGGCTGTGCTGGGCTCAATAAAGAGGCTAGTTGCCAGGAGACCGCTGGTTGCTACAGCAGCATGAGATAAGAGTAGGCTCACAGGTCTGGGGTTGGGGGTGGGGGGGTGGGGGGGGGGAGCTAGTCCTTTGCATCTCCTCCTCACCAAGCTCTCAGATAACCATCTCTTTGCCCCAGCACCCAGCCCCCCACGTTGTGACTCTAAATACGTGATTATATTAATAACTTTACGCAAAAAATTGAATTGAATAGCTGAAAAGGCCTGACATATTGTGCCAGTATACAGCAGCCAAGAACTTGTCTGTAAAAAAAAAAAAACATTTAAGCCATCTGATCATTTTCTAGTCATTAATCAAAATATTCATACTAAAATGTTGAATGAACCTTTGTATTGATTTAAACTCAAGTTAAACAAGTTAAAGCGATGGTGGGGGGAACAAAAAGCATTTTTTCAACCTTCACCCTTTTTTCTTTTTTTTAAAGAATGAAATTGTACCCGCATTTGTGACTGAAGACATTAAGAACTACACAGACTGCAGGATAGAAGATTAAAAACAGGTTCTCTTTCAAGTTAAATGCAGTAGACAAAACAGAACTTGTGAACCAACAACACCAGTACATGTTGTTTGTACATCAAACGATCCCCCCAGCAGATAATAATGGTACACTCCCAGAGTCTGCGAGACAGAGGATCACTAAGACACAACAAATGTTACCAAATGGTAACACGACTGTGTTAACCATATAATCTCTCAAACTTCCGCAAGGGAAATAGCTGGTCTTCAAAAACCCTGGTCTAAACACCAACACTCTCAATTTGCCAAAAATGTGGAACCAACTAAAACTGTAATTAAGTTGAAACCATGAATTAGTTACTGACTTGATGTGAATATAAAGAGAAGGTCCTATTTGTTACAGAGGAGAATATGAATATGGCACCATATGTTGACAGATGCAGCAGCAGACACGCTAAACCACAGGTGGTGTTATGCTGTAAACAACACTAATTTGTGCGTAATATAGGCACAGTAATTTTACCTCATTAAAATTGATTGGAATTATTACAACAAAAATCTAGTGTTATCGTCATGCAATGCACCTAAGTGATAATTGCAGATCATGCTGCTCATAAATTTGAACTCTGTTCATTTCAGATGACATCAGAATACATTACAGTGCCTTTCCAATACAGCACGGAGCCAATTAAAATGCAGCTGAAGGGTATTTTTACAAGTATTCGTCATTTGAAAACATATATATCTATGTACAGGTGGTACTAATACTTCCTTATGCAGTCAATATTGGGCCAGCGTATACACCATATTCATTTTGCTGCCTTTGAAATGCCATCAAAATGATTATAAATCACACCACTGTCTGACCAGGGTGCACAACCAATGTTTTCCAGGAAGACTGGTCTGTGTTCAAGGTTATCACACAAAGCTGACCATCTGTGCTTAAAAGCCTACAGATATAGTGTGCAATCCAGAGCTTGCATGTAAACATTTCTTTACAATAACTGTGAACCGTTTTTTGGATGTTTTTTCACAATTCCAAGTCTACAACTCCATTACTTTCAGTCTCCAGTAGTGGTAGTTACATCAGCATTAAAATATTCAGTTAGGAACATTGTATTCACATATTTGCCATCTTACACCTTAAATGGTTAAATAAATTTACAGTCAACTCTCATTCATACTAGTTTCTGAGTTTTTCAGAATCCTAAGTGATTCTGGCTGCTTTGAGGAGGCGGGGCAAGTGTTACAGGAAGCTGCTGAGTTGGTGCTGCTGCCTCGTTTCCAGAGATGCCTGGATGCTCAGTGACAGGGTGGTTGTCACGGGGACACGACAGAGGCGCCTGGAACAGAGCAGGGGGGTGAAGTGTTCCACACCAATTATCAAAGAGCAGCGCTACGCTCTTCCTGCCAGTGCCACCCACGCAACCCCCCCCCCCCAAGGAGGCAGCTTACCACAGTGCAGTGCACAACAGTTTTTTTCAGAAATGATTTCTGCTTAAAACCGCAAGCTTGTCGCACCAAGCCTGTGTTTGCAGGGCCTGCTTCATGAGAGCTAGAGAGCACAGTCTGCAGATGAACAGTTAGACTTACGTAGGTGCAGGCAGTGCTATTGTGGGGGCCCGCAGGCATCGAGTGGGGCAGGGGGGGCAACAAGGGGGTGCTGGGCAGAGACGGGACGGCGGGCAGCTGCTGAGGCATCTCTGTGCTGGACAGAGGGACGCTCGGGCCACTCACTGAGCTCATCAATGGCACCAGCGGGTCACTGCTGGGGAATGCACCTGTATGGGCGACACAGAGAGAAACAGAGCATTACCTCAAACATGACATCACTCACTTTCCAGCAGCATACTGCACTGACAGTATTCAAAAGACTATGCTGACAAAAAGCCTGTATAAAAATCATTATGTAAGCCAAAGGTGAGGATATTTCCCCTCCACATGACTATATTAAGTCCACAGCCATAAATTGTGGCTGCAGAGTTTTCTTGAAATTTAATGTAGACATAAATTAATATATCCACACACAACTGCTGCCAGATTGTCATAATCTGAAGCCTGCCACACCTTCACAATGTACTTTACGTAGAAATGCCTATTATAAAGTCCAAACTTCAGCTTACGTTTTCAGGAAATACAGATATTGAACACCTTTAGTCTCCACTTATTTGTCTTTTAAGACATAGAACTAGTCTTGCTGCTCTTCTTTGTACTTGTTCAAAAGGTTAACACCTTTCACACATTATCCCAAAATCATATTTTTATAGTCAGTGTTGAATTTAACTCTTGGTATTGTTTGGTATGCCAACTGAGAGCGCATCTGTATTTTGCATGTGTAAATGATTTTCATATCAAATACACACATATTCAATTGTGCCCTTTTGTCATGTGAAACCTCCAACGTGGAGTTAGTATTTCGAAATAGTGCCCATTTATTCAACTCTTAAACTTTCATCACAACAGTAAGTCATTACCTTAATTTGTATTTTTTTTTTTTGATTCAGCACGCAGATTCGTTTTGAGGTGAGCAGGCTATCAGTAGCTTGTGTAGCTTTTAAGTTCATGTTGAAATAGCAAATTCACATTATCTCCATCTCAACTGTGCGTGAATGTAGCTCCTTTTTGAGGATGACACCCTAATTCAATTAAACTTACACAAGACACCTTTTACAGGCCTGACTTCGTTAAATAAATTGATTCTGAAGACCTGGTCAGAGCAAATTACTAATTGAAAAATCAGTCAATTATATCAGTGATATGTTTGTTAGGGGTAGGTAGGCAGTTTGGCCACGTTAAATACTGGTCACACTTTTCCCACAATTTTTATTTATGCACTTTTTGTCCACTGCCCTTTGGCTGCTCTTTCACTCCAATCGTGCTCATATACACACATCTAAACAATAACATTGTCACACACACACACACACACAAAAAATTCCGTAATGAAACATATAGTATAGGTACATAAATATAGTTTCCAAGTTGCTTGCTGGTCGGCACATTGTGCAGAAAGGCAGAATGAGTTTAGCATTGGCTAAAAACACGTGTGTATTCCACACGGCCTGTTCTCATTGGGCTTCGGATTTCAGTGATGAAACAAAGCCCGTTTGAGTCACACATTAATACAAGACCGGCCAGCCACTGACCCACAAAACGGGGGACAATTTGATGACTCACATGTTCTTACATATAATTAGTTTAAGCTTTTCATGCGTGGGGGAAAAAGGAGCCCATTCATATTCATGTGAGGCCCTCCCATCACATGCCAGCTCCTGTTTGTTGTCGGTGCTGCCGATCGATCTCCCCCAACCCCCTGTTCCCTCCCCCAAATGAACCCAGCGTTGCCCTCTCTGACCTCTGGAGGGGGCGAGTGAGGCCTCTCTTGCCCCACGGAACAATGAGCGGCTCACGGCAGAGCCTATTAACCGCGAGAACAAGGATGCATTGTTTGTGCGGAGGCGGGGGGAGGGCACGTGGCACGTACGCAGCGCTAAGCTCGCGAACGTAGCGGTCCTTTTCGTGCGCGCGGGGAAGCAAAGACCTCTGGACGATGTCTCGTAGCTGCACGTCTGTCCGAAAAGTTTTGACAGCTGTAATTAGGGGCTCCATTTCAAGTTTCTGAGTTGCAGGCGTCTTTCGTGCAGGCTGCACTAAAGACCGGTAATGTTAAGATGCAAGCTTATTGCATCTACAGCAGTATGCACTCACCTACTACACACAGGGAAATTTTACATATAATAGCACAACTGAATTGTCACTCAAATTTGAACTGAACACCTCAGATTTCTCTCCACCCTTTGGGAGGTCCATTCTACCTCCTCCCACTAGCACTTATGGGGTGTAGCACCCACAATCCCCCTCCCCCCCTCCCCAGTTGCCACCGTATCCTGGGCTACGTGGGGGGGGGGGGTTGGGGCAGTCTTTACGATCGATAGGGATTTAACATCCACCCCCGCCACAATCACGTTGGGTATGTGGAGCAAATTTCAAATTAGATCAACAAGCACGCTGGGTCAAACTGGTCTCTTCCCTCACAACAGAAAATCTATGCGGGTTCAGAGAGAGGTTAATAGCACGGCTCAGGGACTGATAAGGATCCTTCAGAACTGGAGTTCAATTCATCCGGCTAATTTCAGTGGGGTTTAAGATGACATTTCACGTCACACAGCAAGTATACTTTTAGACCTGCGCTTATGGACAGCGCTCACTTGTTTTTAAAGCCATCGTATCAAACCTAAGATCTACCCTCAACCGTAAATACTCTTTAGGTTTGCCCTTTGACGGCCTGTTACGTTTCACTTCTTCCATAATCTGCAGAAATAAAGGATGTGCACGTAAATTTACACGCACCAGAATCGTAGTTCTAGTCCCTGTAGCCATGATGTGGCTCTTGATTATCAAGTTAGAACTGTACGCTGTAAGGCGCTAGCCAGCTTTCCTAAACCCAAAAAAATGGAAACCAACAATCGGATTATATATAAAGTGCAGTTTTTTCCACAGCAGACAGCTTGAGGACCAAACTACGTAAAGAACATTCTAGACAACTGGTTCACCCTCCACTAACCCTGCATATCAGATAAATATTACTTTACAACTCCAAATCTTTTTCCACCCTTACAAGAACTGTACCCCATAAAAGTCTTAGGCCACCTCCAGCAAGATGAATGTTTGCCTTTAATAATAGGCCCCAGGGCCCTGCCTGATAAAACAGTCATTCGTCAAAAAAAAGTGACAAGCTGCATTCTGGGAGAGGAAGATAAATGGGTCGGTGCACTCCATTACTGCTGTGCATTAACCCTGGCTAAATATTTACCGTCTTGCCAAAGGACGGCAACAGGTGAGGGGGACAGCTCCCAACAGTCTCCAAGCACTGATAGCTTGCAAGGAGGAGAGGAAACCGAGTGGATGGATAAGTCAGCCCCTGGCAGGACAGGAAGAGAGGCGAGGCGCTTTTGCAGTGCTTCCTGTCACTTCTCACACAGGATTCTGGAGTGTTGATGTTGTTGCTTAGCAACGGTGGGGGAGCTCAGCTCCGCTGCGGCTATGGCTGAGTGTCAGTGCGTGCAAGTTAGCTGCGCTGCATGCCGCGCTGCATACTGTAAGATGTGCAACTGATTGCTGTGAGTTACACACAATGTATCATTAGACTAAATGTGTTCAAGAGTATGTCATGAGCATTAGAGGACGTGTGGGTACAAGCACATAAGCGACTGTGTTATTGAAACGTGTGTGCGCGCATACAAATGATTGGGAGGGCAGGTGTGCTGAAAGTGCCGTTTCCATTAATGTGCCCGTCACCAACTTAAAGCCGCAGTGCCAGAGACAGGCCAATAGGGGTCAGGGCATTTCTAATCACTCGCTCACATGAGTAAGCGAGGTTGGCCAACTCACTTGGGTCTCTCTGCCAAGTGGCCGACAGGGAGGAACAAATGAATTTGAACTAATTGGCTGTTATGGGCTCCTTTCCCCCAGTTTGACTCTGCAGGTTAATGTGTCGCAATGGAAGTTCAACGAGGAAACCCAAGTCAAGACTCTTCATCGGAGGCACATGAGGGCCGACACAGTGGGGCACTTTGACCCGACTGGAGTTAAATGGGCTCCTGTAATGACAAACACCAGCTGCTGGGTGTAGTGGCTTGTCTCCTCACCAGGGGCAAGTGAGCTCAAAGACTGACTCGCAACAAACACAGTACCACAGTACTCCAAGCCATCCCTCAGTGCTTGTCTGCTTTCCTTCTGTGGATGTAAAATTTTAATCTGGTCTCTACTCCCCTTCAAAAAAACGCCTGAAAGCCTGACACCCCTGCTGCACTAATTGAGTCTCATGATTCTGCTGTCCCACATTTAGTCTCCTTATTTTACAGGCAACGGACAAACTGAAATACTATGCTATACTTTCTTTACTTGGACCTGATCTTTTGTAATAGGATTCCTGCTTGTAATAAAACATAACTGTTTGATACTAGTGATTAATGAACATAGAGTTGATATTTCATGCAAATATTTTCTGAAAAAAGAGGTGAATAATACACACACACACACACACACACACATATTTCTTTGTTTTGCCTCTGGGGGCATAAATGTTGAGGGGAAAATAAAATGGCACCTCACTTTTTCGCTTCTCCTATAACAAAATAAGGAAAGGCATGTTCCTCAGCCATTCACAATCCCAAATTCCATTAAAACCAACCTGAAATACTGTCCTCTTGTCCAGGTATAATATACATATTTGTGTGCAGGTACAGTATCAGAATTAGCAACAGGAGGAATCTAGTACAGGTTTGATATCTTCAGCACTAAAGGTGTCTCTTTACAAAACAGAATGCTGCAACCCACATAGATAATGTTAATGCCATTTGATGTTATGCTAGGTTCCCAGTTAGCAGACTTGTGACAAAAATTATGTCAGCTGGCAAATCAACCACCATTTTTTCCCATAAGAGCATTTTATTTTTAAACATACAATAGGTCACAGTTCTTTCTCACAAAATATTACTAGCGAAGACAACTTCACTATGTAAAAGACCAAGTTATTTATATTTTGAGGCATGACTTTTAAACAAAATGTCAAGCACATTCTTTATATCTTCGTAGTTTGAGGTAAATATACACTGTTTTGCCTTCCAGCACAGACAGCGTGTTTCTGAGATGTTAGTGCTGGATCCAAACAGTGTGACAGAAGACTAGGCTTCTAGGCTTTCAAATGAGAAATATTTTAACCTTAGTCTTATCACCAGATTTTTTTTAAAAACTGCGTTTCCGTGGGTTAAAACAGCTGTTAAACGTGTAACAAACACTTCCTCCACCGAAGCCGGAGTGCATATTTATATATGATGTGACAGGCACACACACTGAGTTCACACCAGTTTCTTTAACAATGAAAATTCATGCCCTTACAGTACTGGCAATTGCATCATCACTAGTCTGAGTACAGAATAAAGCAAAAATGAAAAGGTCAGGAAATGATCACTTGTGTAAGATTGAGTTCTAGAGCTGTAGTGCAGTATAAGGGTTAAGGAACTGGCCTTGAAAGGTTACTGGTTCAATTTCCAGGACACTGCTGTTGTACCTGTTTTCAAGGTACTTTACCTGAATTACTCCACTATATATCCAGTTGTATAAATGGATACTATGTTAAAAGCAAAAGGCTCTACAAGTTGCTCTGGACACCAGGATAAGTGCTCTGGATAAGAGCGTCTGCTAAGTGCTTGTAGCGTACGGGTGAGAATGTTTTTATCTCCCGTTTACGTGAATGTGTATGAGGAGAGGCCCACCTGGTCCAAGAGGGGAGGAGCTGACGCTGAGGCTCTGCAGACTGCCATTCCTGAGGAGAGACGGGGATTTCTGGATCCCGGTGCTGCTGCCGCTGCCGTTGGCGGGGTTGGCTCGGCCGGGCATCAGGCTCATGCAGGAGGACGGGGAGGACGAGGGGGTCGGGGCGGGGTGGCCCGGCAGCTCCGGGAGCTCTCGGGGCCGGCACGGCCCGTACCGGTTCCTCCAGTTGCAGCGACGCTTCTTCCCCTTGGAGGCCTCCTCCGCGCCGGAGGCCTGGGGCCGCTTGTACGCCACCGGGGCCAGGCCGCCCAGCTCGCCCGCCAGGTGAGAGTTCTCGAAGTGCTTGGTGCCCGGCGAAGCGGAGCTGGGCGCCAGGGACATCAAGGACCCGAAAGTGCTCAGAGTGACCACGCCCTCCGTGGATCCGCCCTCCCCGCCCAACTTGGGGAGCCCGCGTCCGAACAGAGGGTCATTGCGCAAGCTGGGCTCCGAGAAGCTCTGGAAGTCCTGCGTGGGCTGATTAACAGAGCCACCCGAGGACGGCTTCGCGCTGCTTCCCAAAAGAAGGCCTGAAAGAGAGAATGGACAAGAACTCATTTTCTTGTAAAGGGAGTAACCCTGGATGCACAAAACTATGAAGCCTAAAAATAGGAGAGCAGGAACGTTACAGCTGGTAAGTGTACGTGAAAATGCTGAAAATGAACAAGCAAAAAAAAAAAAAAAAATACTTCCAACTACTACATTTTTGCACTGAAGGACTCAAGCCAGTCTGCTGGGCCTGTACAGTATGTCTCACTCACCATCCCTCTTTATTCCCACCCAGAATCTGTGTGAATAACACTATACAGCTGGCATTCACTCACAATGGGACATCTGTTTGTTTGCCTACAGATCTGAAAATTTCCCCTTTATCTACATTGTAACCTGATCCTTCTATTCTGGCTTATAAAAGGAAATGATTATGGCAGTACATACTTTCTATATATTGCAACACACTGTGGAAAAGTGCCATTTTTCAGAACTGGGCTCAACTAAACGAATAAAAATATCCGCTTGTTTTAATAGCAGGGCTCAGTTCAAGCCAACTTTCCTGCTTTTCGTCTTCAGAGATTTACACTATAATGACAGAATACAAAGTCACGAATGCTCATGGTTTTCGTACAAACATTATTAGGTGAAAGTGATAAGCTCCTATTGACACTATGGTTCATATTACAAATCTGAGCATGGAATAGGAACAACAGAAAATTCAAGGAAACTAGAAAATACTGCTCTTCCAATAAAAATCAGCTAAAAACAGGAAACCTAAATTTCTAATTCTTACCGGAAAAAAGCAATAAAAATAAAGGACTATTCACTTCAACGTTCAAAGAAAAATCTTTATTTCGATTTTAAAAAGGCAAGCTTTAATTTACTGCTCTCATAAAACATTGACAGCACCAACACACCATGGGTCAAGCGATCAACGATTCACATCAAGACAATAAGGATAGCAGCTGCTTGTATTAAAATGAGTATGTATTGTGCACCAGTGTGCTAGTCAAACTCTAGATCAAGCTGCCAGTCTCACAGACAGGCAAATATACCAGCTCTGCCCAGAGGCACAGATGTCACACACTCCTTGACAAGTTGCACGTATCATTCCTTCCAACGTTTTGCTTGTGAAAAATCCTTGTTTTGTGAAAACAGCAACAGTGCAGAGGTACAAATGTTAAATGTGGTGTCAAATTAAAACCTGTTGGCTGTGAACGTGAGCTTTGCCTGAGGAGTTGATTTACCTGCACAAAACAAATGCAAAACCAAGGCAAACCATGTACATATCCACAAATTCCATATTCCACTTCATATGTGAACAATTTCACTCGCTGTTTCTAAAACACAACCTTGCATTGTCCTCAATTACAGTATGTATTCCCAGAATTACTGAAATTGAGAAAACATTTATATGCTAAACCGCATGGTTTATCTAGCCTACATATCACAGATACCTCAATTATTTTATAGGAAGGTTTTCTTTCCGTCCACCCCTCACTATCAGTGTTACTGAGCTCTGGTAAAACCCAGCTAGGAACTTTGTATATTTCAAAATATAGCTGGCCAAACTAGTCACACAATGCAAGTTAACTGCAACTTAATTATAAACCTCCACCTCTAATAGTGCTTTACTAACCATCTTTACTATTAATGTCACCAAATGCCTAAAGTGCAATCATAAATTGGATGAGTTGACCCTTAGCCCAAGCTAAAGCTCCTAAACATTCCTCCCCTCGAGCTGCTTGTGCTTTTACCAGTGCCTTTGCAATCCCACGTGTTTTCACAGCTGTGGCCAGGAGCTGTCAGCGCTTCCCTTCCAAATTTACTATCCTCTCCGTTTCTTTTCCTAGCTTTCCATGCGCCCTTAAACAAGTCAAGACAAAAACAATGGCTAGCTAACCACAGGACAGCCCATAAGGACAAGCTGAGGTTCCTCTTCTTTTCACTTTGTTCTTGACCTTACTGCAGGCAGCCCACTCCAGAAAAGCGAGTCCACTGACTGGTCTCTTCCATCTGTGTAATAGATGTACGAATGTAAACCCGCAGAGGGGCAAATGAGGAAGATCATTTGCCTGCCTGCAGTTTAGAGCAGAAACCTTACCGAGGCCTGCCTCTCACATTGCCTTACCATCCAAGTCCACTGGGATTCTTCCTGGGAGTAGTGCAGGAGGTGGAGTGTGTGCGTGCCGGTGTGTGTGCTGCAAGGACAGGTTTGACAGTGGCGTTACCAGTTTTATCGGGTGAGAGCTTGCTTCAATTTCCTTGGCTAGCTCCTAAAAAATGTGGCTTCTGCAAGTAAGTCAGAAAGACATCTGTACCGAAGCAAGACCGGATGTGCAACAAAATCCGCCGTAGCAATAAGCCTTGCCCAAACGATCCATGATCCATATAACCACTGGACAAATGTACATGCTCTGCAGATGTACCGCTGTGGACGCATGCAAAATGCTTGTCAGGAAACAAAGATAAAATGCAGGCCAACACCCAAAACAAACCCACTGAAACCTGAGCTCCTTCCTTCCCTCTCTTCCTCGATTCCCAGATTCTCAGCCTGCTGAACAGTGGCCAAGACATTTTCAGACATTATTTTTCTTTCAGACGTGAATCATTGGTATGGGTCCAGACAAAAACGGCACTTCAGTATCTCTCCCATGGACTGCTTGCACTGATAGAGGAGAACATGGGGCATGTTTCCGTGGTTACTCCCACTTGCATGCTGACCTCGGCGGGGTCTGTTGCGGCGACCCGCTTCCCTCCCAGGGAGTATACAGAGTCTGTTCGCTGATTATGGGTGGCAGCCAAGACGACGGTGCTATCGTGACCTGCGCGCCATGGTTACCGCCCTGGACAACGTCCAGAACCTGTCACGGCACAATCCCTTTGCCATCACACACAGGAAACCCATGGATGTGCAGGAGCTGGCACATTCTAGCCATTCATTAACCTACTTATTGAAACTGTGGTGAAAAAAAAAAAAGAACAGGACAAGCGAATGTTGAAGTTTTATTGACCTAATAGTACCAGTAGCCAACGGCACTGAAATTTACACATTTGTTTAAGCTGGTTGGAAAACACAGCCCGCCCCCTTGAGCGGCCCGCCCCTGACCTGCTCCTACCTTGCTGGAAGGGACTGCTGGAGGAGGAGGAGGAGGAGGAAGACGAGGAGACCGTGATGGACGGTGCTGTTGACGCCACCACGGAGAGAGCGGGTTTTCCGGGTGTTGACTTGCGCCCCCGTTGACCAGAGCCATGGCTTCCCACCCTCTTGCTCTTGCCCTCAAGCCCCTTGCCGTCCGTCGGCCCCCCGTCCTTGGTGCCGGCCCCAGGGTGGGGTGGTACCTCCTGGAAGTTGGCGTTGGTGAAGCGTCCCGCGCCATCGTCCAGACGCTTTTGTGAGCTGAGCGTTGCCGTTACGCTGCTGCTGCTGCTGCTGTAGGTCTGGAGTTGGGGGGGAAGCACACACAACAGCAGCTCTGGGTCATCTGCCACACATTGGATAATTTCCATACACCCCCTTGCTCCTAAGCCATCCCATTTTTCTTTTCTTACCAACCTCATTATGGATTTCAACATATTTACATGTGGAGATGAATACTCTACTCAATTGGAGAAGTGTAGCACTTTGCATTTGAAATACACAGTACATGGCCAATTTTTATGCACAGATTGGATCAATATGCGGTCAGACAAGAACAGTGGCAACTGTTCCAGGATATCTAACATCCTGTAGGTTTTCACTCCAACCAAAATTTGGCACACCTGACTCTACTAATTAGCAGCTGAAAGAGCTCTCTAGCTGAAGAATGAGGTATGTTTTGTTATGACTGGAGAGAAAACCTACAGGATGGTATATCTCCAGGAACAGGGTTGGTTACCACAGGACTAGAAGAATGTTCATCCAACCGGATGAACATATAAAACAGAACTGAGGAACTTAGCATCTTCAGCATAAAAACCCAGCTTCTCCTGTGGATGTGAATCAGTGTTCCCATTACATTCCTTTGTCTTTTCACTGATCTAAAGTGACTACTTGCTTGGTGAGGCTTCAGTCATATTGCTTTCATGCTTTATAGATCAGTTGAAAGAAGGAAGAATGGAATCCGCCTTAATTTGCACGGTTAGTTCAGGATTGGGGACAATTCATCATTTGGCCAGTTGTTTCTGGAGGCAAGACTTGAGTCAGTCGTTCAACCAACAAATAATCTTTGTGACTTTTGGATGCGGGCAGACCATAATTTAATGTGGCAGAAACTATATTTTTCTATAGTATCAGAGTTGTTATTATTCCCAAATCTTGAATCCGGCCGCACACTTGGTTTGCCGTGTCACCCTGGACAAGGGCAGCCGCTAAAGCCAGCGTAATGCAACGTAGCGTAGTGAGTTCCTGAAAAGGACACGCCGGCACACTCACCTTCTCAGAGGTGACCATCAACGGAGGGACAAGCGCAGAGGAGGGCTCCGAAGCCTTTCTGTGCTTTGGCTTGTGTCTGTCCCTGTCTTTGTGTTTCTGAAGAAGAAGAACAAAAAAAAACCACTGACCATCAAAATACTGACGACCACAGACCTGGGGTGTTGTGAACGGCAGCTCAGCCTACAGCAGGGCAGTCAGGGCGGCTGATCTACGGCCTATGCAAAGATGGGGGAAGTATTCATTTCACTGCTCTTACCCCACACAAAAAAAAGGAAAAAAAGGAAAAAAGCAATAAAGACAGAAAAAAAATTGTCATGTGCCAACATGACAATGTTTTGATTACGCCCCAATCTGTCCATGCCTTCTGCATCGTTAATGGCAGTACAATACTGCGTTCGCATAACAACCATCAAACGTGGTGCCAATTGGATTTCTTCTCGGCTGCCTATTATCCACGAAACAGAAGTGCGGCTCGGCGCTACTCATTTCGAGGGATGTCAGCGTCTCGAACCCTGACCGTCCGCCGCGGCAGCCGCGTCGCGACGGGGGCGCGGTCCCAGCCGCTCGTCTGTGACGGGGCTCCGGCGCTCTCTGCGGAACTCAATTCCCGCCGGGGGCTGGTGTGAATGAATTTACACTTCACACCCCGCCGCCTGACCCGTTTCTAATTTTCAGACCAGAGCTGTGAAAATATGCAGTGATCCTGAAAAACACGGGGAGAAATATATTCACACGTTCACCACTGCGGCTCAGCCTCGCTCTTCCCAACCCCTTTCCTTCACCGCTGCGCCCCTTTCTCTTCCGCTCCAAATTCCCTTTAATTACAACCCAAAACAGTTTTGGAAAACAGTACAAATGTCTTGTTTGGGATCGCAGAAGTACCTTACTTTTGTGCTCTGAAACATTACTTGTTATAGAGAGCAGCATGAATGTACAAATTAAATCAGATGCACAGTGCATTTTCACATCACTGAGAATGAAGCAACATTCCAGGCTGTCCACATTACAGACAGCTCTTTCAGATTAGATAGGTGTGACAACATACCTGAGGACAATATTAATTTCAAATTCTGTCACTTAATACACATACAACTGTTAGATTACATGCTGGACATATTGATGTTGGCTTAAACGTGGATTTTGTGGCAATGATTAACTTTTCTTTTACAATACACACCATATCTGTAATGAAAACAATAAGCACAACTGCAATACTGCGTTGCTATAATTCCCCACATTCAGGTCATGGTGCGGGGGAGGGGCATGATTCGCGGCTGACTGTTCCCATAGGACGAGTTCCCTTCCCCCCCCAAATCCCCACATTTGCTCACAGGAGTTAGTAGCCCGCCCTGCATACCAGATAACGTAGGATCCCATGTGGGGAGCAGCGAGGGAGGACAAGTGACAGGCTGCGAATGGCGCTGGCTCCGCTGCTACCTGACTGACGCGGTGCCTCCTCCGTGTTCGGCCCAGCGAGACCTCGGATCCTCCAGCTCAAAACTCCGCAGTCCCTTAAACTTAGAACTTTTCAGTTCCGTTCTTAAGCTTTTCTTCCTGAGGCAACAATGCCGAGGGAGGCTTCCTGCGCCCCACACGCACACACACAAACCACACTGGCCAGGCAGAAGAAAACATGTGCACCGCGTTTGTCGAGAAGATTCGACAGGAAATGCAAAATGCGAGGTCAACCAATGCTGTGGCTTGAAGCACGGGGCCTGCAGTCTCTTTTTTTTTTTTTTTTTTTTACATTAGAGATAAATTTCCGTAGAGAACGTTGTGGTTTACCCGTTTATGACACCAGAGCAACACGTTGTGCACGATCGCATGAAAAGTTAACACGTACGCATAGGAAAATGTAGAACGCGAAACCTATTATCAAAGAGTTCAAGGTCTTTCATTAAGTTCTAAATTTTTTATATAGTGATAAAACGCTTAAACCACACTTAGAAAGCATTCTTTTGCATAAATAACTAAGAGATCCATCTGTTTCAGTTCTTTCAAGCTGAGGCATCCATATAAAACCATGAATGATAAACGGTTTGTTATTGTTTCCCAGGTAGGTATTTTACAGGGGCGAGCGCATGGGACAAAGGTAATTACCATAATTTATAAAGGCCTGTGGCAGTTTGGCAAATGGGGGAATTTCCTTCAAGCTGAACTGAAAAATGCTCTCACTCAGGAACTCCTGCAGGGGAAGAATCTCCCCAAAGCCTTTTAACACGACCAGAAAACCCATTCCACTACAAAAACAGACCGCAGCGAAAGCAGCCAAGGAAATCAAGTATCTAAACAAACAACCCTGAGACAAAGGGGTTGTCGGTAGAAATCTAGAAATGGAAAATCTGAAAGAATAATAACCAGCACATGTTTGGTGTTGGCAGATGCCATTTTGCTAGCTGTCTGCGCACATCTGAACTCCCTGAGAATGGAGAGGCTTTTAGGCTCCATTGTTGCTTGGCCCCAGGGTTTGGAATTAGCTAGGTATACATCTGAGCCCTCTGACCTTTAACCCGGGAATGTGGATTGGGGGGATGGGGGCCTTTGCTAATGCAAATCAGGCACAATGGCCACAACAGAACAGAAAACCCCAAGCACAAGGAGGGTTTGGGAACACAGCGCCCTTCTGCAAGGCACAGGCTCGCTGGAGGGTTCTCAAATGAATTTAGCGGAAACGTTAATAAGCGTTTAGCCGATCATTAAATGTAGTCGCATGAGAAATCTCAATTAAGCCTCATTATCTGGCCTGCTCGTGGTATCAGGGCTGTTTCGGTTTTTTTTTTTTTAAAAAGAGCTCTTCTCCGCCAAGCCTGTTGCGTTTTTTTTCCTCTCTCTCTCCGTGATACTCCGTTCCTGTTTGACGTCCTTTGTCTGCCAACCAGCCTGATTTTGGATCGGAGGCATCAGGTTCTCCATCTGCCGGGATGTGGGGAGTGAAGGGAATCTAATCCGGTCAGCAGGGAAAGGGGGAGCTGGAGATGGCTGTTTTGACATGCTCTTTACCACCTCACACTTATAACCTCAAATTCCCGGCAAAACAGGGCCAACAGTCACGTCTGATGGAAGGCAAAATAAATAAATAAAAACAGCGCAAGGACAAATGAGTGGCATGTGAATTTGTGACTGTGTCTTTCATAACATAGCTTTTCAATACAAAACTTAAAAGCTAGTCTCTCCTTTTATGGTTTTTTCAAAAATGGGTTCAAATGCTGTCACCCTGCATTCTGTGTTGCATTTAACAGGTTTACAAAACATTACTGATAGCAGCAATATTAGACTAAACATTCAATAGTGTATTTACATTTATTGTAGTCTGAGGGAACAATACAACAGTCTCAGTAATCACCCTCCCATTCCCCTATTTAGAAACTCCTTTTTTCCAAGACAAGCAAAAGAAAAAAATCACTTGTTTTCAGCTGATGAATGATGCATGTCAGTCACTGAGTAATGAACTTTGGTGCATGGGGTCAGAACCAGTTGTTTGGATGTCACCCAGCCCACAGGCCCCAAGTGAGGACATCAGTTGCACCGCTGACCAATGAAAAATGATCATCACACACAAGCAATTTCATTATCTTTCTCCAGCTTCCCCTCTGTACATGACACCACCCAGGTTGTTTTTCCCTCACCACTGAAAACTCACCACTGATTCCAATGATCGTCAGTTATGATGTTCCATTAACAGGAAGCACAGACAAGTCACAAAGGCCACAGTAAAGATTGAGATAGATCCTAGAAGAGATAGGATCTTTTTTTTTTTTTTTTTTTTTTTTTAAATCGATCAAAAAATGTTTAAATCACTCTCTGGTCTCATGAATTTGCATGATCCCGACCCAAATGTTTAGTTAGTACTCATTCAGAAGGTTCTGTAATATTGCAAGCATTATTCCAGTTTGCTGCATTTTCCATTGTTTTTCAAGTTCTCTCACTCCCCCCTTTGAAAATGTTTTTTGCCCCTCCCAGCTACGCCTTCCACTTCTAGAAACCTCACTATGTCCATCGTTTTGCGACCACTTCAATGTAAAATACACAACGACAAATTGCTATTGATTGAAACGATGGTTTTATATTTTTATTGAATCAATGCCATCTCAATAGTCGCTACACATAATTTTCCCCACGAATTTCAAGGCGGTCTGTCTTGCTGTTGTCATCTCAAACCCCATTTTTTTGTGTGTCAGGGACAGAAGTTGTGAAAATACGCGGCTCGATCCAGTCAAAAGGCTCAATGAATGCGCACTCCTGCTGCACGCCCACAGCGTCGGCTGCATTTTTCAATGAGGCGCTCGCTGTCTAGAGCGGAGCACAGCGCAGCTCAGCGCTACGCGCAGCTCGGTTCATTGATCGATGGCGTGGGCGAGAAGGCCAGACGTGAAAGCCAGAACACTGAGCCCTCGCAAAGGCCAATGCTTTCTGACGAACGTGCGGTCAATCGCATCCTCAAACGATCACAGCCTGCATCGAACAGCTTGAGGGCAGCCAGCCTCCTGACCGCGTTTACCGTGCTACGACAGCACAGAAATAAAGCGACAGGAATAAACTGGTGTGCTCTTGCTCAAAAGGGTTCCTTGTGACCTGCGCAGATGGCCATAGGTGGTTTCAAGGGTGGGTGTCAACCAACCCAGTGATCTATCCCTTACAATACGTATTCTTGGTGCTACACTTTATTTCCGGAATGATGCTCCCATACCAAGGAAGCACTTCAGAAGCACTGTAGTTTGGGCATTTACAAAGCCATGGGATTAAATTTTAACGTTTAAAGCAAGTGAAGAAAGATTTACTGCAATAAAATAGAAATACAAAAACATGCTTAATTAAAATGGTATGGAAGACTTCTTGCATGGCTTAAAAGTATTTTCCTTTCTGGATGCAATTCAAAATTAAAAATAAATAAAATTTTAACCAAACTGGCAGTATGATCAGGATGGGAGAAATGATTAGTTACAACGCAAACGTCCCAGCCAATGAGAGCAAAAATCAGTCAGGAAACAGATCAATGAAAAATGGCTGCACTGAGTCTGAGGGTTGCAAATTCATGGGCAGTGAAAGAGATGCCTGGGACAGAGTGGAGAGTATCGATGACGGTGGAGAGAGATGATATGCCCTTTCATACATCTCAGAGTGTGGAGATGCTGACACCGTGGCTGCATTCTCCCCTTCCCTACGCCACAAGCATGATGTGCTTTACCCCCAATAACAAGGGCGCAACAAGGCAATCTCATTACAGCCTTGCCTTCGGAACAGCCTATAGGCAAAATTCATCATATAGCACTGCCTAACAGTGACATCCTAAGATAGTTGCCCTGCATTTTCCAAAGTCAGGAAAGGCAATTAGCCTATTAAGCATAATTAGTATCTTTGGAAAAATAAGCAGTTAACTGTTAATTTAAGTTCTAACAACTAGAAGAAATAAGTTCTAGTCAAAACACTGCTGCCACATGCAGTACAAGCATTTCCTACGACTGATTACTACTGCATAAATAAAAAATAAAAAAACTATTTTTCTTAATTCCAAATCCTAGGCATACTACAAATGTGATCTTAAGATACTGAATGCCAGCAGTAGTGTGCAAAGCCGCACTTCAAAAACTTGCAATCAGCATATGTGCAAGTTTCGCAGAAGATATACAGCCTGAATAGCCTAAAACTGAATTCTCCAAGTTTGAGTGCATGAGAAAAGGGCATATCATTCAGGCAGGTCATGATGTAGGGTATACTTGGAGGCTGCCTTACCTTCTTATCCTTGTCATGATGTTTATCCAAAGAGTGAGAGGAAGAATCGCTTAAGCTTTGAGCCCTACTACCGCGGCCTTTGCTCCTTCTCTAAAAGGTGAAAGAGGAACTTCGAGTTACTATAGAAAATCTGCCCGGTGCTTCCCGTCAACAAAGAAAACCATGACTGAGAGAGAAAGGAGACAGGACAATATCAGGAAATGCTGTTAAAGAAGGCCCACAATGGTCACACTCGCATACGGACAAGTGCACACACACCAGCACGCACGTACACACGAGCACACACACACACATGCAGACACACAATATTTTTATCCATGGACTACACTTTCTGAAACCACCAAGATAGAAGGTCACCTGTGCCACACTAAGCAGACACCTATTCCCCCCAGAACTGAATATGGTTCAATCTGAAAATTCTCAACTTTATTTTTCTTCATATTCATTTTTGTAAAATGATCACACACTAAACTAAACGGTAGCATGCTGATATCTACTTGGATTTAGTTGTGTTCTACTGAACAAAAGTAGAACACAATCATAATCAATCTGAGGTCTTGCAAAACAAACTACATATGGAGATGATGGGACATATACTGGCATTTGGCATTACCATCCGAGTTAAAAAAACGACTCGGACTGCACTCCATGTCATGCTCTCATTTACACCACACCCAATTCAAGCCTACACTGGGTGTGCTACACAGACATCAGTGAGTTCATATCACTTTTGGGAGAGTGAGCGAGAGGGAGCACTGGAGTACAAAGCATTTTGACAGGGACACTCTCGCTCGTTGCCGTACTTCAATATTCCTGATCAGAGTGCCTCAGTTGTTTGCACAAAGCATAAAGATTGCTGTAGAAGCATACTGCATCACAATACAACTTACTTTTGGAGCAGTCCATAAACATTAGTACCATGACAGTACCTCACACTGCATAAGCTAAATACATTTTTATAACACAGCCAGCTATGTAGGTCTCAAAAGGAGTGGGGTCTTTTCTTTCCAGTAGAAGATATTTATGAACATTTTAGTTCATTTAAAAGTGGATTTGTTCATGAGGCAGAATACAGTTTGATTTTTAAATGAACATCTGTGGGAGAAAGGGGATATTTCTATGGTTGCTGGTCATCTTATTTGTTCATAAGCAAACTACAAGATATGTCACTTTTCATATTTCATAAGCTTTAGCAGTCAGTATTTGCCAGCCCAGCTACGAGCATTTTAGTTTGACAGATACAAGTAATCATATAAAATTGATCCAGTCAGGTTCCACACAGATTTCTCTTTGTCAAGCTTTGTTATAAATCTGACCCAGAAGACCCCCCTTTCCAAGGCCAAAGGGGAAGTGTTATTTGGTTGGAGTGAAAGGAAGTACACAGACTGATGCTAAACCAATGCATAAACATGCATTAAATTCTACTGGTGCTGAAGATCTGACTGACTCCAGCGATTATACATTAACCTCATTTGCAATCACAGTAATGACAGTAATAATACTAAGAGCGGCAGTGGCTGCGATAGTAATACCCAAGATGAGTAATGCTGTATGTACGCTTAAGCACTAAGTGAAACCCAAACTCTGCTGAGTAGCCGTAGACTCTGGTTATCGATTGCTACTGTGGCTGATAAAAAAAAGAAACGATACGCATCGTGCTCTGTGGAGACGTCCGGCGTAGCTCAGCTTGAAATGCCACCCCTACCATCCACCGACCTTGCTGCCTACAGCTCTAATCCACACTGCATTACACGGTGCATACTTTTCTTTTTTTTTTACTACAAAGAAAAATAGCCTTGGATTATCTAAATATGAAAAATCACCATTCACATCAAATTCTCTATGTCTGCCACAACTAAATTAATTACAGCCAGCTGTGTTTGGTATACTCCATGCAGTATTACATTTACAGAAAAAATTCCAGAACTACCTATAAATGTAAAGACTCAAGTCTACACACAGCCCTCAAATAACAATAATGGTTGGTGAGATAATTCCAAAGTTCACATAACAGACAGAGAATGTATTACCATAATATACCAATTACAATGTCCTCAACACCCCATTCCCCAAACTTTTTAACTCGTATACCCCTGTCATCAAATCAATCCCAACCACAGGACTTAAAACCCACGAATGGTATTAGAGCCCATTGTAGGACGAATATGGGGGGAGGGGTGCATTCTCAAAATACAAAGCAGAGAAACAGGACCCTAGGTCTAAAGCATGGCAGGGCTGGGGGGGGGGGGCAGTGGGGGGAGCTTAGACCACAGCGCCATCTGCGCCCTGAAACTCAAGCTGGCCGTGCTGGGAAATGATTGCCCTGGTCCAGTATCACTATGGAGCCGCCACCAGGGCTTTGCCCCAACCGCTGATATTCAATCTGCTCCACCGGGAGGTCAGGGAGGAGGAGAGAGGAGGAAGGAGAGGTGCGTGTGAGGCTCCAGGGAGGTGCTGCTGATCACTAGTGTAATCGGGGGCGAAGGGGACGGGTGAGGGACTCGGTTGGGGACAGGACAGGAGGGTCGCTCTGCTTTTAGCCGCTGAGGCTCAACTCCCTGCTGTGCAGGACTTTAAACTTCTGCCTGGGCCAAATGGTAGGCGGTCGGGGTTGGGACAAAAATTCTTCAGCTTCGAGCCTTTGTATTATGAGGCTGAAGCCACTGCACTTTGAACGTGCATCAATGTTCTTACAGTGATTTTCTGTTTGGGCTAACCCAGTTCCAAAGACCAACTCATCAGCCCCAAATCTTAGCTGAAAGGACATATTTCAAGCCAATAAATCAACAATTTTTAAGCAATAAAGTAAAATAATGCTTCAAGAGCCTTCTTTAGAAGGTCCATGGACATCATTTCATTTCCTTTATTATTGTAACTGATTAAAAAAACATTTAGGGAATAAGCAATAAAGTAAAATAATGCTTCAAGAGCCTTCTTTATAAGGTCCATGAACATCATTTCATTTCCTTTATTATTGTAACTGATTAAAAAAACATTTAGGGAATAAGACTGTGTTTCCAAAGATTAACACATGAATCAAAAAACAAATACATAATCAGAGGGCTAAATACTTGGAGCAGAATGATGAACTGAGCAGCAAACAAAGCTTTAAACCTCTGAAGATTTTATATTAGAGTTCAACTACATCACATGAGGTTTCCGCCTCAACCAGATTTTTACACTCGGTACAATAAGACAGCAGGCAGACAATGCAAGGTCAACACAGACAAGATTACTTAAAGGTCTCCTTTATCCTTAACCTTCTGTCCGATGACACCTCGAGGCTCTTCCTTTGTCTTAAACTGTATCATTCCTACAGGTTTTTACCATGAAGTCTCGAGTTCCATTTTCTAGTTTCTACAGTACTCCTGTTTAACATGGATAGAGAATGCTCAAGCCCTGATAGAAATCCTATCCACAGATGAGTACCAGTGGTGGGGACAGGTCATTGATAACTGATTAATGTCAACTTCATAAAAAGAAAAAGATAAATAGAAATCTCTGATAACTAACTATAGAAGCAGTAAACAACTGCGTGAAGCTTACCAGTTTGCTGTAATGGTACTTGCAGTACCCGCAGTACTTCACATTGTCTGCGTCCGAGCCTTGTTCTTCACACAGCAGCCCAGCAAACTGAGCACTGTGGTCAACGGAGAGAAGAGAGAAATTATTAATACAGTCCCGGTGTCAGTGTGACCCAATTTTGGGGTGGGGGTGGGGGGGGAGACAAAATGCACAGCTGCTGTTCTGCGAACAGAGTACTGAGAATTACATGCAGACAGCGGGAGGACAGGTCCGCGTATTAGTGCTGCTTTGCTTATTTGGATTACAGTTGTATCACAGAACAAAATGGAACAAATGGAAAAATAAGCGTCTTAAATTTCATATGCTAAGGAGCAGCTTTTGCATGCTCATCTAATAGTTATTTAAAAACCTTCCAAAAGAAAGAACTGAACATGCAGCGGTTTGCACAACAGTGAGGGCTATTCAGTAATCGCAATAACAGTATTGATTTGGCCATTACAGTTGCCATGAATATATATTCAACCTGCAAGCTCAATAAGCCTGTAAATAAGAACATTGTAAACATGTGTAAGATAGCGTACGCAGACATTCCTCAATTAAGATTTAATAATACATAAAGGACTGACTATTGGTCATTTGTTAATGGTGCATTTCCTACTGTAAATAATCTGCTTCATAAATAAAACTGGAATTTCAAACATACTAATTTCTACATTCAATACGATTACTGATGAAGCATTATCATTGTGTAGCATTTTTTAAAAAAATTCTAAACCCAGTGTAGATATCTTTGTGAATAGAAACTATTATGCTCGAACTACGAACAAATGTCCTTTCAATCTGCATAATTTGCTGCACATTTTCATGACCTTTATACAGAAAGGCTCTGGCAGCTTCCGACACCCTGACCTCAGCTGGCCACACATGTGCACGTAGCCACACTGGGGCAAGAGCGTTCAGTGCAAGCAGGTATGCAATGAAAAGCCGAAGATGAACAGGCCAAAACTCCTCTTGAATGCATATATTCATTTATTTCATGGCAGGAACCACCTGGACTCACCACGTGACATGGAAGGCCTGCCTGCAGCCATGTTTGTTGCAAGTCATGCAGGCTCCAGAGGCTGCTTTGCTCTCGCGGCCTTGCTCTTCACAGATGTAGCACGTCTGCAAAACGGATCGATATAAGTAACGAGGAGCAAAACAACCCCAACCATCGCAGCCCACGTGAAATACGAAAACACCCCGAGTTTAATGATAACCCCGTTCCCCTGGGACTTGAATTTTCCATTCGTTTTGGTTACCCAGAGCAAGCGCACTGACGATTAAACGGCTCTCTGGAGCCCTCGGTTGCGTGAGCTCCGATTATCTGATCAGCGAGATCCATGCTGTTTTTAATTTGCTCGTAGCAAGGACGCTAATTCAAACAGCATCCAATCCGTTTCACCCCAACACTGGAGAGAATTCAAGCATGAGATTAAAATTTGACAACATGGTTCTGTTCAACATCTGACATGCAACCAAACTGCTGTCGATAAAACACAGCTATTTCCTAATTACATCTAATGGAATATATAGAGAAAAATATTCTATTGTTTCTAATGCAGTCTATGTGTTAACAATTGTGAGCACATGCATTTAAGAAATTCATGCTTGGAAATTATTTTATAGAATTTTTCACTCACAAGTTCAAATACAATTTATATTATACATTATAAAATGACCCACCAATAAATCATGAGGTGAAAAAATGAAATATTTAAACACCATTTATTTGATGAAAAGGGGAATCTGTCATTTTCTTTTGTATTTCTAAACATTAAACTAACCTTAAAACTTACCCCACTCATCAATTTTGTATAATCTATGATCCAGTTTGCTGTTTATATATTCATACCCAAGTTATTATTAGAATCACAAAATCCATAATGGACAGAGAGCAAAAGCAGGTCATCTCATTATTACATCCCAATAGTAATGGCAGGTGTAACAGGTGTCTGTAGTGAGGCCTGTAAGCTTTGTTGTGTCTGTTTGAACAGTTTGTAGCAACTGTCCCAGCAGTGACCTTGCGGCCGAGCCGACCGGAGTGAGCCTCTTGGTGTCCTGAGTGCCTGCCTTGTGGCGCTGTACTCTGGATGTTTACCTTGTTGTAGCGCTCGTGCGGAACAGACTGCAGAACGATGGGCTCCATGGTGGACACGTTGGCAAACTCCACCTCGGGGATGTACAACGCGCACACGACGTGGGCCCATCCTGAGTACGTAGAGCAGTCATGGTCAAGAATGAACAGGGACACGTGGCCCTGATTAATTTTACAGTAAAGGTATATTTTTGTCCATTAAGGAACAAGGTTTGCAAATTTCCCCTGAAAGGTACAATAAAATGTTCTATTTGGGAACTAATAAGTAACAATTACAAGCAAAAAAGGTACAAATGAATTATTAAACCCATGGCTAGGGGCGCAATTTTATGTACCAATAGGGTACCCAAGTGACAAGCATACCTTTCTTCTGAGAGTGTACAGACAGTCTACTAGTATACTGGCTTCTGAAAGTGGACTGGTTAACAAGGCAGTAACTGAACATTTTGAGCCAGTGGCAATCTGTCTGATGGTTAAGTCTCTGGCATCCTTTCCTGAATGCAAAGTGCACACTTAAGCAGACTGCCCAGGGGAGCCGCAGCTGTGCGACGGAAATGGGCGGGAGCATGCCTTCTGCGTGCTTTTGTCTAGACCGAAGCGGGACCGCGTCGTCTGTAACATGTCTGCCGCACTGGCGTGCCCTTAAATTAGAAGCCACCGCGGTCATAGCTCCTTCTATCCTACTCCACCATAATTTCAACCCCACAACTGCGGCTGAACAGAGTGGTGGCAGATGTTTCCAACGTACTTAATGCCTTATGAGGCAAGCGCTCCAATTGAAGTGAGTGGCACCGTAGTTAAAATAACGTTACTGTAAATTAATTAAAGCAAAGCGACAACAAATGTCTGCCTGTTTTAATGCCACTCAGTGGAACAATGACTAACCCTCCAGATGAACCCAGGCATGAACTGTCTTTGACTTCTCGTCTGAAGGGGACAGAAGGGGCGGCACAAATGTGTTGTGTTTGAAGCCCCTCCAAGGGTACTGCAGGAGCCAATAAAGGCCAGGCAATAAAAACCAACCAACTGCAAAAGAGGTCCAACAAGCTTCTCACCCAAAGCATGAGGCGGAAGCTATTGTTGCGTGGCCTCACCCACATGCAAACAAACTTGCCTGCCTCCCATTGTATCAGCCATTATTTCTGCCAAGGGGAGTAGCACTGCAAATAATGGACACTTAATGCAAAATTGGCAATCTAAAACAGGCAGTACTCCATATAAAGAAACAAATGTTGTGCATACCGTGCCTTAGGGTCATGATTATCTTAGGCTCTGAGCTCCCCAGCACAGAACACTGCCTCACAAACAAGCTCACAGACAATACAGTAAGATTTTTTTTTGTTGGGGGGGGGGGGGGGGGGGGGGCTGCATTAGGAGGCCCTGGAGAACTAAATTGTTGAGAGGTTGGAGAAGTAAAATTGTTCCATCATACCACAAAAACTATACCTGGGTTCTGTCCTCATGAACCAATTCCCAGGCAAAGATATGATGACGTGAGACCAATGTCCCACTTTCAAATGCCCGAATGTGGTCTCAATCATTCACATCATTTACATTTTTAAGCACAGGCAATCAGTACCAGATCGGGTGTAAATAAGAGTTCCGCATTTATGCATTGTGGGTGATACTCAGAAGACTGAAACGCTTTGTGAAATCCTGCAGGAGGTTACAGGCTCTACACAGTCTCTTGAACTTATGAGCTACACTTGAAGGTTTCTTTTTTTAGCACGGGTCCGAAAATAATATTACAGGCTATTGACACTACCATGTAAATTAATTACTATAGAATACTATAGAAATCTATAGAATTAAAAATCGGTCCATTGTAATAAAGGTTTCCTCTTGCCTGAATGTTGTCTGTCCTCCTCACTGAATCTGGGCTTCACGCTTTCCCTGTTTTTATTTTGAATTAATGTGTGTTTGCCTTGCTAAACTGCCATTACACCTGAAAAAACAACTTAGCAGATGACCAAAGGAGGTAGGCCCGGGGAAAGAAGAACCGGTGCATGAAAAGAGAGCTCCTCCTACTTTTTTCTGCATTTAAGGTTCAACCAGCAGATAAAACGCACAGCTAATGAAGTTATATATTCCACAGATCTCTCCACATGCAAATATACTCAAATAACAGACTGGTTCAAGCTGCAGGAGGTATGATGAATGCAGCCCAGTTGGCATGTGGCTCACACTCATTCCCAGGTAAAAAGGTTTTAATAACATTCTCATTCAAATTGATTGTTGGCATGACGCACTGCACCATACTGCCAAAAGATAATTCAAGGAAAACAACCCACGGAAGAAAAATCTTAAATACATGCAGAATTTGGTTTCAATATGAAAAGGAACTGATTTAATCATTTGCCAGACAGACTGACATGTGTTCTCAAAATTGTGGTAGTTGCAGTGTATTAATTACACGGTGGATATGAGCGATGCATATTGATGAACATACAAACGTCTTGTGTACACACGCACGCGTGCACACGTCCGTGTGACCGTTCTTTTGCTCCCGGTTCCCAGCCAGTGTTATGCAGTATTCTTACTCCGCAGGCACAAAGGAACCTCAGTCCTGCAGCTGCGGCACACTGGTGCTGTTTACAGAGCGATGTGACCTCCCGGTGAACCCTCCCACACCAAAAAGAGGAGCCTCTTCACGACCCTGCTCAAGGGCTCCGCCCCGTTGTAAACAGCAGCCGGAAGGGAGACTCCTCACGCATACACACCCAGCGTGCCCCTTCCATGCACCCCCCCCCCCCCCCACTGGCCTCCCACTAAAGTCATTAGCAAAATAAGCAACTGTCAACCACAAGAGGAGGGTTTGGGTGGCGGGGGGAGGGCGTGTCGCCATCCAGGTCAAGTTAAAGGGGAAATAAAAACAAAACAAATGGAAAGTTTCTGCGGTCAGGGTGAAGGGGGCTCCTGTAATGACCCCGATGGCTGCGGGTATCCTTCCCTGCTCCCAGTGACATCACAGCACAGGGAACAGACTACACACAGTGTCAATCAGGGCCTTTAAGACAAAGGTGTTTATTCTGAGGCTGTGTGCGTCAGACTTGCCATGATATCGCATTTTTTAAAATTGACAACAAAACAAATCTAAAATAAAAATGTAGAATATCTTACAATGCACTATATATTATAAACGCTTTGTTTGAAAATTCAAATCAAGTTTCAGATCATGTATATTCTATAATTAATTTCATTTTTAATTGTTTTATTTATAGATACAGTACATACCTAAAAGATAAGGATAAAAATAAATAATCATTTGTTTGGAGAAAAGGGTACTACCTAAGCTTATTCGATTTAAAGACCCCCTCCACTCGAAAACATGTTTTTTAGTAGGTAACTCCTCAAACCACCCCACTTGGACTCAAGCAAACCTCTAACTCATTACACTGGCTTTCTGGCTAACTAAAAATAAAACATTTAAACTATTGCATTTGCATCTGTATAATCTTTGCAAGAAACCATTAACATTTCTGAAATCCAAAGAAAATAAACCTACACGCTGGACAGTTCCACTTTCAGCATTTAAAAGTAAGCTACCTTGCTAACAAGACGACAGACCAAGTGTTTAACGTATAAATTCATAAAAATTTTGCACCAAAATCTGCATTGCGATTTGGTCCAGTAGGTAACCTTACCAGTCGTAAAAAAACCGGCCCACCATAATGACTTCTTCACAGCAGGGATATCGATTTTCTGTGCCGCTGTGCTTGTACTGGTAACTACTTTTTAACTAGGCTACTGTAGCTACCCTGCAACACCACATTTCTAAATGAATGTTGGCTAACCCTATAGATCCTCTACCAACATACAAATAATTTGTAGGTCTGCCACGTACAATAGCCAATTAAAAACTCTTCCATTTAAAAATATGATGTACACTTTCATTTATTTTTCATTCATGGTAAAGGTAAAATGACTGAATCCATGTCTATGTGTTTCTTTCACCTAGAATGTAGGCTGTGTGTGTATGCATGCATTTGTGTATGCATGCCTTTCATAGCCTGCATTTATATGAATTACTATTATCACTTACTCATAATACAGTACAAAAAGAAATGATATCTGATGAAAAACAAGTTCTCAATGGGCAAAAATGCCAAGTTACTCACACATACAAGGCACTGTCTATAAGTCATTAATTCAAACTGGCAAAATCTAGGCCTCTCATTAGATGTATTGATATCAAAAATACACCAGGTTACAAGAAACCATACTGGCTATCTTAGCTCGCACAAATTCAACAAGCTATAATCCAAAGCAATGTTACCCAATGTTCTCACTGTTTCAAGTAACTTGGCCCTGTGTTTTTTTAATCTTACCATCTGAAGGCAATGTGGTCATTCAAACTTTGTGTCACATCAAAGAGCAAATAACAAAAATGGCCTCATTCAAGACATTTAAATGAATGTATGAAACTGATGGTGAATACCTACAGAAAGGATATTCCTCTAGAACAGATATGTTTATACTTGGTTGTCAAGATCATTTTACATAATGTACAAGTTTTACACAAAATATGGTTATACTTCCATGCACTGAAGCCCCTGTTCATATTCAATTGGCTACCACTGTCAGGTTTAGAAAAAGTTATGCTGAGGCAAAAAAAAATTTGGCAAGAGATGGTAATGGTTCACAATGCAAAATGTTAACTATGCAAAGTAAATGAATGGTGCTGAAGTATGATATGTTTCCAAGTATATTTGATACATAGACAATCTGGAAATGTGAGAATAAAATAAAAAATGATGACAACTAACAATTAGCCAATGAATTACTGGATAAATGAATCAACAGAAATACTAAATGAATAGGTCACCCTAGCCTTGCAAGTGATTTAGTAGGACACATTAAACATAGATCACTGAAGACAAACAATACACCTGACAAGTGAGATTACGCTTCATGTGTATAAATGAAATTAGGCTGTCAGAGAGAAGTTGAATCTTCAGCAACCAACCCCATGGACCTTTTGAGAGGAAAGCACATTTAATCTAAAATAAAGCCACTTGAGGTAAAGTACCCATTTGAAAATCAGTCTGTGTCTGTTTCAATTGTTTTGCTTGGTAAACATCTAGCATAGGTATTTTTCAGTAATTCTTTTTTTCAGCATTGTCAATATTTGTGTAAGCTTGAAAATGAAAATATATAAAGCGTTATTTATAAATAGAAAAATTTACAGAAATGTGATTTGGGTACCAAGAAACACTTCTGAAAGATAATCTTTCCCAAATATCAAAATTTCTATATTTATTCACCATATGATATGTGTGTGAACTATACAACACTTCTAGAAGGGGGACAATTTATGAAGAAACGCATCATCACCACCCAAATTAGCATAGATGGAAATAAATTTTTTTTTACAAAAATGGCGTTCCATCATTTCCTTTCCCCATCTCCCCCTCAACTTCCCCACTGTCCCAAAGTGCCACGTGCAGTTACATGTATACAGTTATGCACCAGCAGTCTAAGCAAAGGCAGGCAATTCAAACGTTTTGTAAGTAAGACATGCTTCCTTAATTCAGGGCCAGGATCCAAGATAGGGCTGGGCGAGATAATTATTGATTAATTTCGGAGCGCAATAACAATCATCACCACTATGTGGTGTATTACCTTTCTTTCAGTCTTTTCTTCACAACATCTGAACTTTCAGAGGCAAAGTGAAATGCTTCCCGAAAAAAACCCCCCATCTATTGGATATTGATAAGACAGCCATCAGCAGCAAAGCCTTGCAGCTTCCACGTGATTGACAAACACACACCACATGATCACATGGCAGTTGTACGACCTTGCCTGCTACTGATTGGCTGTCTCCCATAAATTTCAGTTTTTTTATGGAAGTGTTTCACATTGCCTCCACATCAGTAATAATTAAAGAAAAAAGAAGGCATTGTAACACATCGTGCCGATGATCGTTACTGTGCTCAAAAATATTTGATAATTATCGCACAAGTAGTTTATAGTGTGCAGCCCTAATCCAAGACAGATGATAACACTAGTCTCGGTTGCTACTGGCTAGCTAACCAACTCACAAAGATTATTACAGATATAGTGACTGCCCTAGGAATAGGCTCAGTGGACTATGAGGAAGCACCGGACCATATTGATTTAAATGTGGATATTCAGGCTGCAGAGTTTTACACCAGGAGTAGTAAGGAAGCAAGTCATAGCCAGGCTTAGCCATTAACTCTGAATTGTTGTCTTTGCAGAAACTGTCTAGTGATGTCTCTGGAGGAAAAATGCCTTTGCTTGGGCAAGACTTGCAGTCATAAAGAGCAATGATGAGCGCTCATCCAATCTGCCTGATCAACCATGAAATCTTCAATGCTTTCACTGACAGACACGTATTACAGACATTCTTCACACCAAAACCCGAAAAAGCATCTGGAGCCCGTAAGTCAACTGGCTGACAAGCAAGCGTAACTTAGAGCTGCAAGTCTTCAGAAGTACATCTGCAAGTTGTCTTGTTTTCTCTTGTTAAGTGGAAAATTTGACAAAACTGTATCATTAAAAAAATGATTATTATTATTTTTTAGAATGTTTGTGTTCCAAACAATTTGGATATCAAGTAAGTCTGCAAGTCGTCTTTCCTAGTCCTTAAAATGTTGTCCACAGCCACGGCTAAAAATGTCCTTATAGAATCAAGACAATAATCAGTTATAACCAAGTCACAACAGTATAGAGCATACTGTATTGTAGGAGGCAGTAGAACTGCCCATAGCGCCACCCCACAACAGTTGCGACCCTCTATTCACCAGAAGGCTCCAGAAGACTGGGTAGGTTTTCTTACCCTGCTCATGCCTGTGCAAATTGTACTTTCTTCTTAACTGTTACGCCATTAGTATGCTAATATGCTTAGTATGTCTGCTAAGGATAGCTACAATCACAATTTACAATGTAGTCATTTAGCAGATGGTTTTAACTAAAGTGACTTACAAAGGGGGAGTCCACATAGCTCTTCCCTAACTGTCCATTCTTATTGTTGACTCCCTCTACTACAGGTTTGAGTCCCTAGCCACCTCTTGAGCCTGCAGTCAGCCCCACCCTTCATCCCAGCCTGGAACCGCACCCCAGCATTGCCACCTTTATACAACCAGTTCTGAACCGATTCAGATGGGTCTGAACACCTTTCTTGTTGAAAATAGTTTGTGGTTTTCATTATTATATAAGCACTATTCATTTCCTTGAACAGTTAAACAATTGGCAGAGTCATTTTATCTATGCAACAAATGATTTCATATCTTCAATCAGGCCCAAAATATTAAAGAAACATAAGGTAAACAATGACTTGCCTCCATTGTCTGTCCTCTTGAGAGCACCATCTTTGTGGGGACACAGTTCACACCTCTGAAAAGCAGAAGAAACAAGAGCTGAGATGTGTTGCATATACACAGTCTAAGCAAAGTTAACATTGGGGCAGTGCTGGCAGTCAAACATGCACCTCATAACGCAGAGGTCAACATGCTTAACCAATCCAATCAGATGCACTTGCAGTACAGAACCCACAGAAAAAAAAACAACCAATAAAGGATTTGAAATAACTGATCTGTTACCTCTCAATACAACTCTATGATACAAAACAGAAAATTGACATTACAAAAATCCAAAAAAGCAGGCCATCTTCGTATTCTGATCTTATATACAAGGTCCAGTTTTCAGCTTTAATACTGCACTGATCTGCCACAAAAGGGAGACGCAAAATAGATGTGAATCCATGCTCTTGGTCAGTGCATCAACACCATATTGCCTAGATGGTGTGTGGTGAAAGCTGAAGCCAGGGGAAGGTAGTCAGTGTAAGAACGTTAGAACAGACACAGCAGAGGTGCAGAGCTAAAGCCATGCTGACTTGCTGTTTGAGGAAAATGTGGATGATAAGGTAGGACCAAAGAAAGCCAGGAATACTCAGGGTCAAATGCACGGCTTGGTTTAGAACAATGAGGATTTTATGCTTGGTAACATGCGCTTATTTAAATTACAATGAAAATGCCTTTTCTCTTGAGGTCATGACAGCTTGACTCTCTTATGGATAACTCATGGGACCAAGATTCTCCACAAAGCAAGTGAACTTCTAGTTTAAGACTGTGTTTACATCTGTCAGAATGCCTTAATAGAAGCCGCAGTTTACAAAAATGACAAATCCAGCGCTGATTAGAAGGAGAAATATGGGAAAACTCAAAACACCTGACCCTCAGGTCAGACATGTGTCCAGTTTATGTGACACCACAATCAACTGGTTGCTTTTGAGATGGCAACCTTGTTTAAAATCCATACTTGTCATACCAAGTTTCCCAATGTCCTATATAACAAAAAATGGACCATGTGGCATCGCAAGAGATAGCCATCTCTTTCACAAAGAATAGTACACACTGCTGAAATAAAGATGAAGATATTCAAGAAGAGGATCATTACTGAAATTACAGAGCCTCTCAAAAGCACATGCTAGGACTTTACCTTAGATAAGTAGACCTATGCCTAACACAGGGACGTCTCGTTAAGGACTTTTTTCCAGCTCAGTTGTGTCTGCCTGCTAAGACAACAGCAATCAAAATAACTTTCATTGCTAGCATGCTTTAACCTGAAATAATTTACAGAGGTTTAACATCAAGGTGCCAAAACTCTTGTTGGTGGAACTACATAAGGAGTACGCAAATGGACAGGCCACATACCCAAGTATTCATAGTTTTTAAACTTTTGGCCAGTCTCTCGTCTTCCTCAGCTTTGTGTTGGGTGCTGGCTCGTCCTCCTCCATCAAGGGCCTGCTGACTGGGCTTTCTTCCCTTCCACCCCTTAATCTTTAGTATGGAGGGATGGGACAGGGCAGGTGGGACGCACATGGAACACACATGAGGCTTACTTTTAGTACATGGGATCCCAGCTGCAACTCATCTGCAGGATTTTGGAGCTACAGTTCTGGAAGCGTCCGTATAGATGGAATCCTCATAGTACAATACCAGGACCAGCTCCTACACTGGATTTGATAGGATTTTCCAGCATGCGGCGATATTTCAGTTGACTGAATTCAGCACGAGGTGACCAGAAGAAAAAACAATAATAGGAGCCCCTATGGAGACTGAGTACAGGTCCCTTAAACTGGAATCCAAAAAAAAATCCATACTTGCTTATGGCAGACGTCACTGAATCCTGTCAAAGGGCTCCATTTCAAGCTTGACATTTCAGATCTTACTAATATTTGACACCCATAATGTATCCTTGGAGTAGTGATGTTCATGATTAATCAATGATCGATTATTCTTCATTGCACATTCACACTGATCAAGTGTAACAATTAAAAAGATTTTATTCATTTTATTTTGGGTTGCCAAACATTACACTCCTCTTTTGGAAAAAACTTAATGGTTTAAATTGTTCGGCAGATGGAGCTGTATATTTTTACTGAGCCTACTGAGACTTGAACATATACATGTCGGTAATGGTGCCAATGACAAGATGAACCTACCTAAGCAGAGTTCAACATAGGATCACTTGATCACAAAAGCAAAGCGGTACACTGTGAATACTGCAATGCAATTAACAAGGACATCACTACTACAAGTCCCATGATGGACCGCATGCGGAACAAGCACTTGGGCTCAAGTTGTGAGAGGATGATGAAGGCTTCGCTCAACCAACCATGCCTGAAATGTTAGCGCGCAAGCAAAAATGTGATGAGCACAAAACAGAGACAATCACACAAAAGGTGTGTCAAACCATTGAAAAAGACATGATGCCAATGAACATGATCAAAGTTGATGGTTTGCTTGATGAAATTAATTGAACCAAACTACAAATTACCATCCAAACTACAGTGGTACACTGTATTCAAATGCATGAAACAGTAAAACAAGAATTGACGCACAGCTTTCCATGCCTGAAAAATTAGCCCTCACCACAGCTGGACTGCACTCAGTAGGGGGAGCTACATCACTAAGACATACCACTTCATTACAGAGGACTGCCAGCTTCAATGCATGGTGCTTCTCACTAAGAGACTGTCTGTTAAGCATACAGCCCACAATCTGGTTGAGAAGTGCAACGATGTTGCCACTGCTTGGAGGACTAACTGGCCAGGTGTTAGCCTGTGTTCACGATAAAGCAAGGAATATTGCGGCTGCCAACTCGTCAAATCGAATTTGATTGGTATTGGATGCCATGCCACGCGCACGTGCTGCAGCTGGCTATTAACGATGGATTTAAAGTGTACATCCATTGCATTATGGTTGCTGCAGTGAGACTTGTGAAACACTTCCACCACAGCACACTTACCACCAAGGCAGTTGAGGCCAAACAAGGGCCAATGCAGCTGCCCAAAAATAGTCTGATTAGCAAAGTCGAGACGGTTGAACGCTGAACAGTGGCAGCTGTGCCTGACTGCTCAAGTCAAAAAACCTCAAGATGCAAGGAACCTCAAACCTAAAGACGAGCACTGGACCAACAAGGTGGACATGGCGCCAGCCCTAACAGTACTGAAATGCGCCTCTACAAAGATGTTTTCTGAGAAAGTGTCAGTGTCGGTTTCAAACATTTATCCCATAAGCTTCGGCCTTATCCAGACACACCTTTCAGGTGAAGGGAGACAGCAGCCGGGTGAGAAAGTTTAAGACAGAGTGTGAAGACACTTACAGAACGCTTGAATGTAAGGATAAAACTAATTTCATTCAATGATTTAGCTATAATTTCTTATTTGCTAAATACGACAGTCATTAATAGCCTATTAGCATAAACCTAACGATTTGGCTAACAACAGAAAACTATTTTGTTTTATTTACTTATTTTTTTAAAAATACTAAAATTTTACTTTTTTTTTTTTTAATAGTTGGACCAAAAGGACTTCATATCATATGCTGCATTTGCCTAACCCTGCTGGCGAGCTAAAATAATGAATGGGAATGAATGAATTAAGTTACAATAAACTTTTTTTTTTTCTCTGTTTTTTTTCCATCAGGAAAAAAAGCCAAAATTCACAGGAACAAATGCACTGCGCTCTATAATTGCAGATATTCCAAGGTCTTGTTTTTAGGATTCCATGGGCAAGCATGACCACAGAAAAAGCTACAAAAAGAACAGTTAAAACCAAATAATCCCATGAAGAAGCCAGAAGCATTGCCATGTAATGGAGAGCAGGGTGACTAGATGGATACAGAATTGGCAGCCGTCAACAAGTGCCTATCTGCTACGGGGGGCTGTCCTGTCAGTATAAGCCTCCCAAAGGTATGGTGAAAAGAAGCTGAAAGTAATCTCAGACAATCAAACAGAAATTGAGAACTTTTATCAATCTTTTAGGGTAAACTATTCGATTCACCACTAAAGTACACTTTGTAATAGTCCTGTAACAGTACCATAAAAAAAAAAGTGTAAGAGATTGGCATGTGTATATACTGGACAGTTTAGAACATCATCTGAAAAATTGAGCAAAATTTTTAAAAGTCACATTGAAATAATTAGATTGCATCAATTAATTAAAAATTAAAATTAACAAAGAATTAAGTGAAAGGAATCAAACATGACCCATGTTGTAGTACAAATCTGTCATTACAATAGATATTGTTATTTATATAATTATCAGTATTAAAAGTATGAAATGATTGCCTCCTGACCATGTAATTAGCAGATATTAATGACACAGGAGTGCCCTCATTCAGGAGTCCCAAGTATGATAGTGCTGAATGTGGTTCTATGGCCAGTAAAAGAACAGGATGATAGGCGAGGCAAGGAGACCACATTTTTGGTATTTTTCCAGAGTTTTCTGAAAAAAGGCTGCATTATCAATATTTAACAGCCTCCATTTAAGGTTATCATGTCATGTAAACAGTCACACTTCCCATAGTTCTTAGAAGCTCAACTGTCATCTCCATGTAATCCTCACCATCTTGAACACACGTCAAAATCGGCAATGAACACAAACACACAGACATGTAGCCTATGCCTGAAAAGTTTGTTCGCAGCGGAGCTCTAATACCTACAACTTTGGGGAAATAAAATATCTCCACTATCATTGCAATAAGCCTACCTGCAGCTTTTAAAATAGCCTATTCATCTAGAGGTGCTGGTCAGAAAAACCATGTTCACCCTAACAGATACAAGTGTGTGATCTTTAAGCAGTTATGAGGCAAGAGTGACTTGAGACAATCTTAAGTACAGCCATCCCATTAGTCCAATCTACATGCACTGCCATCACTGACAACAGCGGGTATGTGAGGGGCAAGGTAGAGCCAGAAATCTTGTTGGAGCCATCTTCATTTATTGTCAGCTTCAGTCATGTCTCGTTCCTTTTGGATTAGTATGGTACGTATGGTACAGCTACGTATGGCACATGCAAACACAGTAGAAGCGAGTACAGACCAAACTTAACAGCTTATTGCCATATTATAATCTACAAAGCCAATAATACAACACTTGCTCCAAAATTATATGATATGAAAGGGACAGTTCACTTTGTTTTTTGTTTTGTTTTTTTAAATATTGTTTTGGTTATTGCTTCAATTGGTCCAGAGTAGAGATATTACGTTTTCATAAGCTTGAACCAATTCATTTTATAGCATTTATTCACAATTAGAAGCATAAATACTACATTTTACAGTATAGATTCTTTAGATGCATAGGTGCCTTGTGATAGATGGGCAGCCTGTCCAGGGTGTATTCCTGCCTCTCGCCCAATGCACGCTGGGATAGGCTCCAGCACCCCCCGCGACCCTGCTCAGGATAAGCGGTTATAGATAATGGATGGATGGATAGCATAGGTGTAAGGTTGCACGCACTGGAGGAAATGGTTCAAAGCATAAATAAGAATAAACATAATTTTTTAAAGAATAATCAGGCAATTATATTTAAATGCATGTATAACTTCTGGAGGCATAATGTGGCTGTACACATTATGCCTTGATTTAGACCACAAACTCCAGAATGCTCCTACACTAGCCATTGTAAAGCCAGCTGGTCATCAAAAGAAACTTTGAAGCATCTGTAAACATCCTTCACTGCACATAAAAACTGCCTGGATTTATCAAAAACATCAATAAACTGGAATTCATATAAAAACTGTTGGTCCCTTAAAGGAATCACAGACTGACCAAGGATCAAGAAATGAAGGTAGTGATCCAATGGTAGATTCCTTAGAGGCTGTTCCCTTACGTGAGTACAATAAGATATTTTGAAGACACAAAAGAAAATATACAGCTCTGCCTCACAGCAAAATTGACTGCACTGCCATTGTTAATAAGATGGTAAACACTTTGCAGGGTTGATGGGGACTCTTGGGGCTCGAAATATAGGATACCCTCACAGGCTATCCAATCAAACATAAAATGCACACTGTGGTTCAATTTTCCCAATGAGGACAAAGCCTTTCATTTATACTGGTAAAAATCACATATCTGAATTGTGCTTCACAATCTATGCATCCTTCACAATCCAACTATGTTCAGACTGGTGCTTTCCCTTTGTAACTTCACTAAGAGAAGCAACATAGCACAAACTCTCTCACAGTATTTTCAGATAATTAAATTACTGCATGTACAACTCCATCCAAAAACCATCTGATTTTCTACAACTGAAATGCTGACATTATTTTATGAGAAGCATAACAGGTTTGCCCTGGGTAAATGTTCAGATGGGAGTTAATTTATCACCATCTGAATTTGAATCAGCAAAGAGAAAAAAGCTGGGCCAGGATGCCTAGTTCTAAAGTAAGGAAGAATCTGGGGGACAGTGATGATGCTCCATGTAATTTTTTCTGCTCCAGCCCAATATCAGCACGTGATGCCCTTAATCAGGACTCACATATTCTTTTTAAAAAATATATTTGTTTAATGATTTTAACTTCAACCAAAAAGCCTGTTTGCAGCAGGCTTTTAAAAATATAAAAATGAACAAAAATATAGGACAGCTGCTTACAGTGAACACATTAAAACTAAAATTATACAAATGTATTACTTAGGAATCACCCTACCCACTCCATCCCACCAAACCCCAACCCTACCCTTCCACCCCACTCAGGCCACCCATCCACACCCATCCCTTGAATCTGAATCGAAGTCCAAATTTTGATAAACATTAAAAATGTCCATTTAAAGTGCTTGCATGACCAAGGAAGAGTCCACATCCTATAATGCAATGGACAAGGATAAATATCAACGGCAATTATTTAATTGCTATAATTACATATGCTTTGCCCTTAAGAGAATAGGTTTCTGAAGTAGGACACACATAGGGTTGGGAGTGATGTCTTTTTGGAATATTTTGGTATAGGCGTTAAAGGGCCAGGAAACTGGATTCAAACAGTGGTTATATCCCCCATAAGTGACAATTGATTGTCTTCTTAATATTCCTTTCAAGTTCTTCTTTTCAATTATAACCACTAGACAGCAGTAAACTAACAGATTATTGGGACCAGTTTCGCAGACAAGGACAGGGTAGTCGTGTATCCTGTGCTCATTAACATTCAAATTCGTAAGACGTCATGTAAAACCATTCCTCATCGCTAGCGAGGTTAGAGTGGGTTACAGTAGTAACCATGTACTACCATACAAAATGAAAGAAAGCAACGCAAACTAGGCTTTACCACCGTATAGTGTAACCTAAAGATCATTCAATGTCACAGGGCTACTGTACATTAACACTCGACTCTATAGCAGTCTCAAACTCTGGACATTAACCTGAATAAAGAAAGCCTATGATTCCAGATGTCTAAGCTTGAAAGCCATTTAATTGTCGCTAGCCTACTTACCGTTCTACCACATTCTGAGACAAGTTCCAGGTGAAAACTGGCACTGCAAATATTAACTGTGCAGGTAACTGTAATACCGCAGTGCCCTTGGGGACCAGAAATAAAACCCATTTCTTGTAGGTCTCTTCATTTTTGAGAAAATAAAAAAGCATTTAGATTTATCCGCATCCAGAGAAGGGGCTATGCTTAGGCATTTTCAACTTGGCTTGCCTTTTGTCATTGCCTTGTGTCATTTACAAATTACATGTAGAAAGAAAAGGATTTCACTGGGCCTAAGGTTCTTGTTACATGACTTACACCCAGTTAACCTGGCCCACTGAAAGCCTGGCATTTAGCCAGCCAAGGGGGAAAGCAAGCCAATTTTGGCACAGGCTTTAATATGTATTTGCAAGAATCATTTTAAAATATTTCTCAATTTTTGCCCAAAATATGTTAAAGTTGGGGCAAGACCAGAACATGTGTCCATGACCTACAGGTGGACTTACAGCTAGGCGATGAAGGGTCAGCATTAGTAAAAATTTTGGCCAGCTTTGCATTAGTCAACATTTTGCATTGTTTTCCCCAAAGTTTCCAAAGATCTTACTGTGAGTGAGGTACATATACTGTCATAGAGAATTACAAATTTTGAAAGGAACCATATTCTTCTGACTGTCTTGGAGATATTAGAAAAACTGATATTTTGGTAGGTTGTACATATGACACAACTGAGTAAATGATCCAAACTTTGCATCAGTATACAGACTAATTATGGACTAAATTCCCTTTGAGTACCAAGCCCCAAAGATGGAATTAGAGAGCATGGAAAATTATGATAGTCATCAATAGGGGAGTGAATTGCTATCATAAGCAAAAAATGTCTCCCAAATTGTGACACAATTCTGATTGAATAAGTGTTATGACAGTGTCTGTTGATGTTATTTTCTTTAAGTTTCTTTATTTAGCTAGGGTAACACCTTTAAGGAGATACTATGAACTGGTGCGGTGATGCTTAACAAAATGTGTGTGAATTGGGCATGCATATGGCTGCTTTTTTCTCTTCCCACAAGCTTTGTGGGATGGAAACAGCTTATAGTTGGATGTGACAATCAGCCTAGAGACACTGGAGAGGAAGAAGTTAGCCATCACAAACAGCAGTGAACAACAATATTTTCACCTCTGGTTAATTTTAACCCTAGAATGAATAATTACCCCCACCTAAAAACCTGAACGAACTGACAATCGTCAACAATGAGGGCTGGTCGCCATACGAGACCAGCGTTGCTGGTGCTAGTTGAAGACTGCAGTGGATATTCATTACATTTCTCAGTTAAATATCACCAACCACTATGTAAATATCACCAAATACTGGATAGTATTTTATTGTCTACATTTGATAAGGACATTGGGCGGTCGGAGGCGAACTGAAGTAGGTATTTGGATCCAAATTGGAATCAGACAAGTTGCATAGACTGTTCATCAGCTAGCAGAAGAGAGTTAAGTCCCCAGTTACGCGAGGGTTTGGAGCTGTCAGGTAGAGCCACATGAAATTAAATGGCTCCATGATCTGAGATAATAATACTGAGATACAAGGAAGGGCTAATATTCCCCAATAATTTATTATCTAAAATGACATAATCAATACGGGTAGGCCCTATATGTATTATGGTCACTGGAGAAGAAAGAGAATACTTTTTGTCAGGAAACTTAAATCCCCAGATATTTGAAAGACCATTCTTGGAAATGAAATCCTTGTTAATTTTAGCAGATTTAGTAAGTTGAGTTCTATTCGATGATCTGTCCAGTGTGATGTTTAGGACGTAATTAAAATCACCTCAGATTATGAGGTTGTAAGTATTGTAACCATACAAAATATTATATAGTTTTGTTGAAAAAATTACCGTTGTCATAGTTTTGGGGTGTAGACATTGATCAAAATGACAACGCTGGTGAACAATCACCCAGAAATGATAAATGTTCCATTCTACATGGATTCCTGTGCTGAAGATGCACCATGAGGCTCATTCAACTCAGGTTGGGATACACAACCCTGACTGTGAAGCAGCTTGTAAACACACCTGACTGTTACAATTCCCAGAATAAACCCTTTGAAAATGAAGAAAACTTCCCAGAATGCCATGCTTGTGTTCAAGGAGCGTAAAACTAAAGCCTCAGCACCACTTCATTGTCTGTCCTCAGTTTTAAACACTGCAGCTGTATTGAAATCTTGGTAACCAGGTACAAAAACAAACCAACATTATCAGTGTTTCGGGTGAATTCTCTTCCAGTCAAGCTACCTCAACCCACTTTCAGAATTGCAAAAGTTCTACATAGATTCCACATTGTAAGAACAGAACAATTCCAGCATGCTCATACACACGGCACAATTGAATAAGCACAAACTACAGAAATATGTCTGCCTTATTTAGAAAATTACAAATGAACAAAGCCCAAATTAAATCTAACCTTTGGGGCTGCACATTTGTCTAAAAACAAATAAAAGAGGATGACACTGAAACCAAGCTTAAACTGCAAGGAAGTGAACAATCCTCCGGGGAAACTTGTCACTGTTACATAGTTTTCACACCATATTGCGCTGCATAGGAAATTCAAGTAGAGTGGCACTACTAGAAAGGCGGCATTTATTACAGAATGGTATCAAGTGGAAAAATCTGCTCCTAAATTTCATACTATGACAGAAATAATGGAAAAGCTTTCAGCTACACAGTATATACTGCTATTGTCTTACAGTGCAAGACAATTGGGTCAAGGTTACAGCCCTTTTCAGAATAAAAAACGGGACCGTCTGTTTATCTAATTTCCATATCCTCTTTCTATGAAGCAGGTTTCTCCTGTCAGGAGTTAGATTTTGTGTCAGCAAAGAAAGTACTTTGGCCTTAATACCACAAATGGAATTACACTGATTCATGTATTAAATACTGATTGTGGGCAAGGACCCTTTTTTGTTTCTGGAGGGTGCACTTTTATTGCGATGCATTTATTTTACAGTACCAAACAGTAAGCTCACTAAGGTGGCCCTTAATTTCTTGTGGGGTGACTGTAACCTCCATGAGAAAGGGTGTACACAATATTTCAGGCTATGGGCCCCTTGTGTGACATCACACCAAGAGCGTAACTCCATACATTTATATTCATGTCATATTATTGATAAAGTAATAACATAACATAATGTCAAGAACAGGCCATTCAGCCCAACAATGCTCACCATTTTCTTGCTCTGATTACCTACAGACTAGATAGTATCTAATGCTCTATTGCATTCACAATTCTGGACTGGAAGCACTGGAACCTTAAACAGCATACCTGGGAGTTTTGATAGAAATAATTTAATTTACAAGTAAACTGGACAAGAACAATGCTGCACAAAAAGAACCTCTGAGGACATGCTTCTACCAGCGTGAGAAGCCCAACAAGGCGGTACACTTCTAGAACAGGCAGCCCTAATGATGCACGACTCTTGGGGTAGCAAGTGGAGCACATCTACAACTTTTTACCATGGATAACCAACTTAATACAGGAAACTTGTTTGATTCCATAATTATGAACCACTTGAAATTTTGATAAAAGGCTTCTGTAAATTCCCTTTATATCAAAATCACAATTAGTCTACATTTCCACATTATCTGTGCTGGAAATAAACTACCTCAAAAAGATAATTCAGTAGGCGAACAGCACGGCTGCATGCAACAAGAAAGTTCAAATGTTCAGAGAAAAAGGACAATCCACACGCAACCCCTCCTCTCCCTAAAAAAACAGGTCATCATTGAACTTACCACTCGAGCTGCCCGCTCCTGGGATTCACATTTTCTACAAAACCAGGGGCCAGTAGGGACTTGGACAATACCATAGCATGCTGCACAAAGAAAACAAAATCAACCTCAAACACCTTGCATTTCCTCCATATCACAAGAAAATACAGTATTTGTAGGAAATCTTGCATTGCGGTTAACTGTCGAAAATGAATTATCTCCCAGCAAAGAAATAAAATATGCAAACATTCAGAAAGCCTGTTGAAGGAAAGTATAAACAAAGCTGTACCCTTCTGATTGAGTTAGAAGCATTTGACGGCATGTCTCATTTCTAATAAAACACTAATAAAACACTAATACACCTAAATGATCCCTAAAATAAGACCTGAAGCATCATGAAAGATATTTTTCACTTACGGGAAGCATAACAACAGCTCCAAAATAACAATTCACAGGTGAGTTGTGTTGCACAAAGCTTGAACAATTTTTCACAGCCTGAACATGATCAAATTGACACACATAATAAGCTGCGTCTATTACGTATTGTCAGTGCAATTCAAATATGAACAGCTTTGTTATGTGGAGGGTAGGGGTGTAGTCCCACAAAAGAAATACTTTCATCATATACACCACATCCTCAACCATAACATTGTGTAAGATGTGTGACGTGTGGTAGACAGACAAATTTTCCTAAGGCCGCCTTTCAGAGTAACCAACAAGGCTGTTGATGAAGGATATGACACTACTCTGTTTCCTAGGCTGTATTACACTGTATTCATGGTGACAACATCTTTCTGAATATTTAACATAATTTTTTCTTAAGTTTTTCTTTGGCTAATTAGGGTTAGGTTTCACGCTTAAATTTGCAATATAACTAAAGGGAATTGCTACTGTGCATTTACATATGTTCAAATATTTGCCACATTAATTCCAATGAAAGTCACAATATACCTACTGTTGAATGGCTGAGGCAGATATATAACCTATAGGACTAAATTCAATTATTATTTAAGTAAGCTTAATTAACTTGATTTTGAATTTTTTGTTCAAAGGAAAACAAAAACAATTTACACAATGTATAATCTATACCATTTATTTCAAATGCAATGCAACAAATTTGCAGTTTGAGAAATCACCATTTGTTAGCCAGCTAGACATGTGTATGAGTGAGGTGGCATACAGAGGATGCCATGGTTTCCATGGAGATCCATCACAATGCTAGCTACACTGTTTCCTAACTGTAACCTAGTAAAGTAGTTTTCAAACAAACGTTGAAGCGAAATTTACGCTTAAACATTTGTTTGAACATTTGGATGTTAGCACCAATGTTTAACATCATTCAGCCATGAATTGTAATATTAAGATACTTATTTTCAAAATCTACAATCTAGCAAGCTACATAGGTAACGTTATGGCTACTAGGCCAGAAGACCGTTTTGTGTCTGTTTGGTCATCAAACTAACTATCGCTAGCTACATACCACTAAAGAACCGGACGTTACACGCTAGTGAACAACATTTACAAAAACAGTAACGCGGGCATAAAATAATATCGTAGCTCCACGAGAAACTTGCTTGACGCCACCCGAAGCTACTTTGCGTGAATACTTATTTGTCAACATTGTAAACCCCAATATGAGGTAATAAGCCGAGAACTACACTGGTTCGAACACCATCCATAACATTAACGAGATAGAAACAATGTTGCAAGCTATGGGACTGCAAAAACGGATGTTACTAACTGTAAATAGGTTCTTGCGATATCAGAAAATTGTTATAAGTTTCCAACTACCCTAATCATTTCTCTGAACATGATTTTAATACATTGTTAAGCTTGTTATGTAGCTAATGAAATAGCAATTTCTTGCTCTCAATCGTTAGCCAACAAGGTGGCTAGCAAGTCAACTCGCTAAATACATACCTAGCGAGCTAACTAGGGCCTTGGTTGGTAGAGCTCTATTCTTAACACACATCCCTCTAAAACACTGCCCGAACAAGATTCAAATCGGTAACGTTGAATGTTTAAACACGTAGCTAACGACTGAATACTACAGAGAGAATTCTCTCTTTTTTACCTTGATGAACAGCGACATTACAACCATGCCCGTCACAGTAAACCAGTGGATTTTCAGCCCAGCCTCTCTCATCTGAGCAAACGCAGCAGCCTCCAATCATCTCCTTCATATTATTCGCGAAGTAGTCGTCTTCCACTGCCTGAGACGGCTCACTGGATACCATCTACGAGGAAAAGCAAGCATACGTGAAAAGCTAAGCAGGAGTTACATGCGTTATTGCTTCTATGTCGTTATTTTCTTTAGGTTCCACTTTGTTGAAAGGCCATGTTGTTTGGTTGGGTTTTACGCTCGCTACTACCACCGTGATATTTCTCGTTCCACACGCAGCGCGAGCACACTGGGGACCAGTCCCACAGACACTGCACGAGCGCATGCGCCCGCAGTGACAGGGGCGAACAAGGAGGGGATAGATTGGCTCAGTGCGAGGTCTCTTTTCAGGGCAAAATATTCGTGAAGGTTATGAGAACGAAACGCCATTTTGGCTCTATGACTTCTCGCGTAGCGAACTAGGCTATTATGTAGTTTATATTTTGGATTGGGGAGGTAAGAACTTTGAGTTTTATATAATGCACTCCTTTCTGAACCATTCAGACAGCTAGTTGGAATGCTTGTCGGACAAGGTGTTGAAAAACTAAGCAGCAGTGAAATGCATCATCTGTCTCTCTTATGCAGGGATAATTCGGTAACTTTCTGTTTCGCTGAAGAAAAAGAGCACATCCTGAATATTTATGTGTAAGTCGTTTGATTGGCACGCTACGAAAACTCATTTGAATGTTAGCCATTCTACGCTTCTTAGTGCCTTGCCGAGGTACATGGAAATACTTAATTGACTGTATACATACTAGCAGTTTATCGGCTAGTAATTTGCGGCACCGTGGGTGGATTAGTTGGATATCTTGTGTAGTTGATTTGGTATACATATCACAGGTACTTCGACGTTCGTATCGTGGCGGCATTTTTGCTGCTTATTTTACAAGCTCATTATCTATCTTGCTGGTCCTCTCTCTGATTTACTATCACTTCATTTAGCTAGGCTAGATCAATAGTCTTTTGCACAGTAACGTAGGCTACTTTGCTTAAATGCTTTGGCTAGCTCATCTTGCTGTCTACATGGCGGTTTTAAAATACTTTAAGAACTCGACAGTGTTGCGTTTTGTAGATTGACAAACCAGACAAAGTTAACACTACAAATTACACCGAAACTTTGTAACGCATAAATGCATTTTCTGAGCAATATCACTCTTTATTAGGCTACCAGATGAATTCCACATTTTCCGTAGTATGTACTATGTAGCGGTTCCTTGTAAACGTTTATTGGGTTAAAGTTGTAGGCCTAAGGTCAGTCATATCAAGTTTAGATATTTCAAGTCAACGTAGCCTATAATAATCGCAACATGTGGCAACTAGTATCTAAGCCATGTTATTGAAAATAAAGCAATAAACAGACGGACACGCTTCATGTTCCATTAGCTAGATAAAACACGTTTAAGTGTATTTTTTGCGATACCGATTCATAGTACATGTAAAAATAAAAAAAAAATACTACTGATTTAATGAGGGATTGTCTTTGCTGCTTTGGCTATTTGATCAAACTAATTTGCGGAAAACAAGACTTGGAAGCTTTGTTTAAAACTCGAATTCGAATGCTGTTATTTTGGGGCCTAATGTATTACGCTTTGTTAACCCTTTAATATGATCTGATTACTTTATAACTGTATAAGTAAGCTTCCTCTCTCATTTGAAAAAGAAAACCTGAAGTTACTGGTTTTGACAGTCAATTTATGTTTATTATTTGGGGTCTATCTTCCCATTTTTTGTTTTACAATATTGCTGTACCTTTAGTAACGTGTAGGCTCCCGGCCCTTCATTTGTAGCCTTGTTTTAATGTGTCTGTCGCTGCTGATTTCACTGAAGTCTATTTCTGCTCTCTAAAATGTTTTCTCAAAACGACAAGATTACTTTTTTTTTTTTTTTTTTTTACCATCACTCAACCCCAATTTAAGACTTTGACAAATATTTTCCTATTCACACCAATGTGTGAGATGTGGAGTTTCAGAGTTTTGCTCATTGTATGGCTGCATTTATGTTTAAACGATTATATATGTCAATTATTATGCTTAGAAAGCATTACAATGTGTTGTGTTGTTTTTCCACCAATCTGTTTTGCCCTGTGCCTATAGACATTATTTTTGAAGCCATATTTTCTGTCTGTTAATATAGCCTATATGCATACATACTGCATGTGTAAGAAAACAATTTCTTATAAATTTGAGAGGTTACTACATGTACAATGTCCTATGTTCAGAATTATCTATATGCAAAAATCGTACACACTAACTGAAATCCTCCATTTAAATAGATGCTCAAGAAGTTTCTTCAAAATGGTAACAAGAGGTAGGCTATAAATGCATGGCTGTCAACAAAGTAACACAGTAAAACAACAGATTGTACATGTCTGTTAGCAGCTACTCAAAAGAAATGGCCTGCACCCTTACTTTACTGAAGAAGAACATAAACATGGATACAGAAAAGGAAATAAAAACTCCCAAAATACTGTCTTTCCCCATTGTTCCCTCTTCACTGTAAAATGTAATAATTACATACTCTTGGACTAATTGATTGGAGGTCCACAGATTGGTTATTCTGAACACTTTTGTGGTTGCTTGCATCACTACGGGCTGAATAGTCTTGGTTTCCAGAGAAACATAATATGTTTGCCAATAATTTAAAGGGGCACACGAGCCTTCTCGGTATAATATGGAAAATGAAAGGACTATGGAAATAACTCAATTATTTGCTTTAATTTTGGAATGCATAAATGCAGGGTCCACAATGGGGGAAAGAGAAATGTGAATTGTGAAGTAGGAAAACCTATTACTTATCAGGGGAACAAAGGGAACTGGAAGGACAGCTGTTGAAGGGAGGCAACCCACTGAAATGGCAAATGATTTTTACAACTTGGACTTGATTAAGTCTGGGTCTCGCCACACTCATTGCTGAGAAAGAAAGCTGTTTGAGAGGCTAAATTGCCTGTGCTACTGGCACAATTTAGTGACTCTAACTGAATTTCTAAATGACAGTTTTTTGACAGAAGACTGACAGTGTCTTTTGCTGTGTTCTTGTTAACCAGCTACTGGTTCAGCTGTATCTTATGCTCTCATAGATTGAACAATGCATGTAATGCAGTATTTGCTGATGTAACATTCATGTGTATATTTTCACCTTAATAAAATAACATTTGTTTGCTTTGTGAATCTGAAATAATCCACATGATGTGAAACTGTTTACACATTTAAAATGTGCAAAACTTTCAGAATGTTCCTACCTGTGTAGTTTTCAAACTGCTACTCTGAAATGAACTGTTCTGCAGACATTTGTAGAAAAGGTGTTCCAGGAATAACATTTAAGTAAATTAATGTTGCATTTCATTGACCCAAGGTCACATCTTGGAATCTGAATAACCAGAATAAGTGCTTGTTTGTGAATTTCAATAATGAATTACATGGTGAAGGACTGAATTGCACTATTTATTTGGAGTGGCATTTTCCACACAGTGGAAATTGAGGACATTTTCCATTTTTTTATTTTTTTATTACTGGAGATAGAAATATCTTGTATCAAGTAGTTATTTTTATAGTGGAAAGCAGTTTAGCATACAATTGATAATAAGAGGTGACAGCTGATCTGCATGGCAGCCACTTTCATGTTTTTCAGCAGCCAGTTTTAAATTATACAGCCCTAATGCTAAATGCTATCCTGATTGGTGCTAGTGTACTGGAAAAGGAGATGTTGACTAAATGCATCACCATTAAACATAACAGATCATTGTTTTCAGTAAATACTTAACAGGATGGTTATACATGAAAATCATTGCAGAACAAAATTGATACAAATTCTTCTAAAAAATGTAAGCAAATTATTGGGTGGAACTATAGAAAGTTTAATTTTCAGTGAAATAAAGGGTGAAGGAATATGTTTACATGTTAGTTTTCATTTACACTTTGTGAAATGGCCCAAATCCAGCCTAGTTCTGCAAGGGTTGTCTAGGGAAATTATGGCATATCAACCGCTTTCCAAAGTATTTGGTAACACAGTTGTCACCAGAAATTCATAATCATAAGGTATTTTCTGTCTCAAATGTTGTCACTAATACATTTTAGCAAGCTGTTAGTGCAAACTCAGCACTACCTCAGGGTCTCTGAATGGACTCAATAATTGACTGGGTAACTGACCTCTTTATTCTGGCAAATAATGCATTTTGGTTGAGGTTTGTGGCAGATGTGGTTATCACAGGTAGGTATGTAATATCCATTAAAACGTAATACTGATGAAAGGTAGCATAGGCACTCAATTTAATATAGGTTTTAAAAATGACCAGTCGTGTGGTTTCATTCTCAATATATACTTTTTCAATGCTTCAGCTGTATGAAAAATGCATCTTGTGTGATGGTTGGTGCATTACAGTATGAGTTCTTTGATTTGGGCAGATATGTAATGTGTTCTGCAAGACAGGATGCATCTGAAAATTAATAATTTATCAACATGAAGTTCCTCTGTGCAGCTCCTCCCTGAGTTTCTGAGCATATAATATTCATACAGTGATGGCCTTTTGCAAGCTGTAGGTCACTCCATGCAAGAACTGCAGTAAACATTGAAGGGTGTCTGTCTAATTGCAATTAGGTTCAATTTAATGTGGCCCTGAATTCATATTTTTGAGAGAATTCTTCTTAAATGTACAGTCTATGCATGTGTGAGACAGGTGGTTGACATTTAATTACAGCCTGTTACCAAAATCTTGTAGGCTTTTTGGAGAGGAATAGAAGATCCAAAACTGATGTATGATGTTAGCTGAGAAATGCCCATTGTACTCCAAAGAAGGGACATGCTAGTTTGTTATTGTATCAGAAGAGAATGAACCTTGCTTCTGGATCCAGTGCAGTCCTCCCTGATCCCACAAACAGCAGAGATTTCAGAGCATCAACACAGCACTGTTGAGCCAGGAGAGAGGCACTCAGGGAAACAACCAGTAGACAACAACCTTAGCTTTGTTCATGCTATACACATGAGGGTATATCACTGTTGAGTATGAGTCCTCATGGCAGATAGGCTGTCTAAAATAGGCAATATTGCATGGCCCAAGCAGAGGGGCTTGTATGTTTTGTACTCTGCTCTGACATTAACACACAATTGGAAAAAATGTCCAATGTACTGAAGTCTTCTGTGGTAGGCAAGATCATTCATAGAAAAACTTGTTAGTGAATGTTTTCCCTTGTGAAGCCTGTTGTTTCAAATGGACGGCGACACTGTCTGAAAGAGGCTGTGTAAGGTGTTTCCGTTTACAGCACAACTGTATTTTAAGTAGGCATTTTGCCCCCCTCAGCCAAATGAGGAGTTTAATTTAACTATTAAAACACCAAGAGATAAGCAGTCACTGGAAATAAATAAATAAGTATAATGTAAGGCAAGGCAAGTTTATTTATATAGCACCTTTCAAACACAGTGGCAATTAGTGTTTTACACAGGCATAAAAGACAATAAAATTGCAATAAGGACAAAAACGTTTTTTGTGTGCCTCAGCCTATTTGTATATAAAAAAATTCAGTCTTTAATAATAACGTCCCTTCCATTTTCTGAATTGATTTTCCCTAACTTACCCTGCAAAATATAAATAATGGGTAAATAATATTATGCTAAGTATTGTTTATTTCAACATTTATCTTATTGCGGCATTTGTTAAGTAAGAAATACCTTTTGTGAGACATTGGAAAGCACAATTTACGCATACTCTTAGTCTAGCATCAGAGAAATAATAGGACCCATTTGCCCAAACCTTTAAACATTGGACTGCTCAAACCAGCAGGGTGTAAATCTGTCATGAAAATTATGGTGGGGGAAATATGGAATCATGTGGTGGTGTATTTTCTATAGCACAGCATAAGGCTGAACTTTTCCATTTGGGGAATAGGATATTCAAGTGATTTCCTACAACACCAGCAGACTGGATATGTATGAAAATACTTTTAAATATCTGATAAGAAACTGAACACAACTTCTAGAACAGACTGTGGTGATAATTAGGGATTTTTCACCACATGATTGTTGAAGGAAAGGCCACACAACTGGGACTGAGGCTCAGGACTATGATATGCAATTACACAGACACCCAGTGTCATCAACACAAGTTCTTGATTTACATATTAGAAAATGTGAGTCAACTTGGTAGTCTAGTTTGAACACAATTCAAGGATATGCAGTGGAGAACCAGTGGATTATATCAAGGTGAGTGAGGTGTGGCCTTATCTAGTCAGTGAAAATGAGAATTTTAAAAATGTTTTCAAAGGTTGCCTGACTGTGGGGGGAAAAAACATATAAAAAGAATTCTGTGGCAAACACAAAATATGTAAACAATGAATATTATGTATGTGTTTCTTTTCACATTAGATTTTCCTGTTGACTTGACCTGCACATGCATGCCATAAATAATCTTTCATATATTTGTTTGAATCGCACTCTCACTCCAGGCACAGGGCATTCAAATATTGTGCCTGTGGGACACTTACTGCGTACCAGTTTTATTCTTGTAAGACACAAGGCTTCCACACTCATCACACACTCTACTCTGGAGCAGTTATTCATCTGCCCCTTCATATGTCACAGGTTCACTGCAAGCGCTCATATTACCTCATTGAACTTTAAATCAAATGCAATTAATGGACCATATGAGAAATATATATATATATATATATATATATATAAGGAGCAAAGCATATCGCATGAAGGCTAAAATGGAATGGTCATTAAGACATGCTTCTAAATAAGTTTTTTTTAAATCACTGGACACTTTTACTGGGGAAATAACTAGCACTCTGTAAATGTATTAAATATGTTTATTTATTTATTCATTCATTCACTCATTTAATTGTTCCAGACTACACTAACAACAAATACAAGTTTTGTTTTGAAAAATTAATTATTTGGCTTTTACACATACACAGTTTACTCACAGTGTCAGACTGTTGCTACATTCATTTGTCAACACCAAAAGGGATTGACTTTTCCTTCCACCTGATAAATCTCAGGTCTAAGACATACAGGTTGTGTTACAATTACATGTGCAGTGTGTTGCCATCATCCAGTTTACATTTCATTCCACTGTGTTTTAATACATATTTTTATTTGCAATGTTTATGTATTTGTAGTTCATTGATTGCCAGAGTGATACCCAGAGTGACAGCCAGATTCAACCCCACTACAATGCCTTTTATCTTAACTTCATTGAGCAAATCTTACATTATTTCAATCAATTCTTATCAACTATAGGGAAAATTGTAGTGTTGTCAAGAAATCTTAAATTGATACCTGCCTAATTGCATCATTTAATGTTAAGGACAAAACATTATAGTTATGGACTTGGACTCACAATGCCAGAATGTTTTTTATTTTTATTTATTTTAAGAGGTAAGCATGAAGACAGCACGTGATACTGTTTTTAACTCAACAGGTTTGAGACACGCTGACACCATGTTTTCTGTTATAAATGAGAAGGTTGGATGTGCTATACATCTTACCTCTGGCACTTCGACTACCTAAATTACTGATTTTGTTTGAGTAAAGGAAAACCAGAATTAAACTTGATAGTTAATCAGAAATGGAAAATCTGGTAGAACAACTCCTTTTCTCGTCAGATGGCTACTGGTTTGAATAATAACTTGAACATCAAATTGTATTGTTAAGGGCTGATTAGTGGGGTTGGCAACAGTGTCCTTTCTTTCACTGGAAAAAAATCAGGTGCTACTCAACCTTTCAATAAATGAAAAGGCTTAGCGATACGAGTAAACGATAAAGCCTTTCTGCAGTAACAACTTTGTGGTCTTGTTTGGAAGTGTGTTGTTTTAGATAAACATTTGTTTTAATATTTCGGTGACGTTACTCATATAAATAACACTGGCACATACACCTACATGAAACAACACAACGGATTAGTAGCCTATATTTGATCGTTTCATAAATATTGTATAGGAAAAGATGCACAGATTATTGCCCTTAATTTCTAAACATTTTCAAATGTTAAATAATCTCAAATATAGGATTCATTCTAAATATTGTTTTATGTATGCTTTATATGTCGACTTTTATTTGTCATTAGGACTATTCATTTATTTGAGACCGATTAGGTCAGTTGCTTGGAGGACAGCGTCAAATAATATTTTCAATAAAAATAAAATGGAATTCAAGGCCAAACTAACCCGCATCTTTTATGTTTAATTTCAATTTGTGGGAAAATTAGTTTGCATGTAATCTACGTGTAAACATAACCTTTATTTTTAATATTATTGAATCGGCCGAAAAACACTATTTTAAACATATGGAGATTGGAGTGGCATTCTTTAGTGTTATATATTATAAATGTGAAACGGGGTTACGGGCTTTGCGGTGTAAAATCATTTATTCCACTGAACTCAAAAATAATTCTGAAACGATCTCTGCGTGAAGAAATGTTAGCGTGGGATTGATGTCGACACACCAGGAAGCAATAGGCCTACCAGCCTAAAGCATATAGGGTAGGCCTATATGAGCTACTGCAGTGAATAACCAGGCCAGGAATAATAATCACGGTTATTGTCAGCCGTAAAACAAATGTTACTCATGGTGCAGAGGATAGAGAAGCTCTAATGTGCAAGTAAGTATTGCCTGAACACCACTTTGAAAATATTACGTACTAGAGCATTCTGCTTTAATGCAGTATTATAGGAATTACTGGTTCCGAGTAAGCATAACAAAGTTCATCTTAATTTATGACCACCCTCCTTCTCTTGCTTGATACATCAGTTGTTAAAAATATAAAATGCCAAAATTTGTGGACTTTTATTATCGCGCAAATGTTTATTTGCTCATTTTAATTAAACCATTTTTGCACCGGTAATATAAAGATCGAAATGGCCGGTTTTTTGCGATGGGCAAATATAGAATGCCAAGAAATGAAAAACACGGATTTCCCCAGTCGACATGCTCATGCATAGAAGCTGCGTAGCCTACTCTCTCTCCCTCCCTCTCTCTCTCTATGTGACACACACACGCGCGCGTTTTTTTTTTTGCCCAGTCTAAGAATATCATTAAAGGTGTTAGGCGAACGGTCGTTGAAATCACATGCATTAGCTACACCACAGCACATAAATTAAAAAAAGTGCTAGATTGTAACTGATAATTTGAATACCAATACAATTAGCCTACATTTACAGAACGATTACAATTATTTAAAACCATGCATCCCTCCAGAAAATTAGGAGAGTAGTTCAATGATTTTATTGAGTCCAGTCAATAGTTTATTGATTTGCTTGTTTCATAAAACAAAGATCATCTCTCGTGTCAGGGTTCATCTACGTTCAGGAGTAGTTCAACAGTTGTAGTAGCCTACTATTAATCGGTTTACAATTCTTCTACATTTGATCAAATCAGGGACGCAATTTTTTAGTGGAGGGGTTTCGAAGACCTATCTATGAGATGAAATCAATGAAGGATCAGCTGATCAGTTCACCAAATTAAAGAAATTGCAGGCTGTTCAATCGTTCCGCTATGCGCTTTGGACTAATACGTAAGCCTACGAGAACATTTTCAGCAAGTCACTTTTTCCCCACAATATTGAGTTAACACTCCAATAAATCAACGTAGGTTAAATATGCAAGAAGCAGAAGAAAACTGATTACTTCGCTAATTTCGCATCTGCTTGTGATATGCTTGAATAGCAGGCAGACTCATCAAGTAGCCTACGTACTGTCAAAAATCCATTGATTCGCGTTGTCAATAAAGTTTTCGACCCAATGTTCCTAGACACAACATACTTTTAACTCTAGCAGTGGTAGGCTATTTTAGGTGAATGTGGCGAGCTTTCCTTTTCGAGTCAACTTAATTTTACGGGAGTGTAGATTCTGAATTTTCGGTGAGAATATTTTACGGTTGCGAGTTAGTTTACTCTGTACCATAACCTTACTCGAAATCTGCGAACAGCATGGTCCTGTAGCAGGCCGATCCTCTCCACTCAGAACGCTTTTAGTTTACTGCGTTTTATTGCAGGCCTATATTAGGCTACCTACATGTAAAAGGGGGTTGGTGGCGGTGAATGTAAAGTCTTTGTTTCCTAAGACGTGTGTGGGTTGGTTATTGGCTATATTTTTTTAAGTCCCCGTATCTTATAATTCTCGTCAAAAAATCACCCATGCTCCATTAATGCCTTGGAACCAACAATAGCCCATGAATAATTATGAAACACTTGGTTTTAAGCAAAGGCTTTATTGCAGGCCGTGATAGATGAGGAAACTTTTGTTTAAGGGTTTTGCTTTTTGGATCTTTTGGCATTCCATGAACATTTTGCAAATGGAAGCAAATCGATGGCTGGTGTAGAATAGTTTTTTTAAACAGAGTGAGTATTGTTTGACTGTTAACCCAAACCTCCACCATTATACATTCAGCCTAGCCTACTTGATTTAAAATGTGGCGTAGGCTAATCATATTTGCAGCTTAATGAAGTTACGATATAAAAAGTAGCATAGCAAGTTACCTGACCTATGGAATATCCTAACTTGTTGGCTTATATAGCCCAAAGCGGGGTTTGCTGATACTACCTTAAAATAACTCGCATCACAACAGAGTTTAAATAACAGTACAAATCAATACATAACTGAATAGTCAAAATGTGAATCCTTTTCTCTCTGGTAAAACAGTCCATGTATTTTTCTGACTGTCCGGATACAAGCTCGACGTATACATAGGTCTAACAGATCTAATGACCAAGTAGTTTTGTCTTTTTTCAGTTTTTAAATAATAATATACGAAAGGTGTCCACAGAAAATCACCTCACTCACTTTTATAATCATCCAATTCCAATAATGTTTTCTTAATCATTGTACGGCCGTCTCGAACTGTGCGTAAGTCTCCCTAAAACCGGTACGAGGAGAGGTTAAAGAGGAAAGGGCACAATTTCAGTTTACGCAAAGGATTGTGGGTAATACGAGGGTCTACAAAAATACGAAGAAACAACAGGACAAGGTGAAAGGTTATCCGGCCCCTCCCCCAACTCGCACACACTTGTATTTCAGATTGCATAATACATATTAAGTTCCTAACACAGGACAGCGTATTCTCGCGTTGGTGCTGGGCTTATGAAGAAAGGTTTAACACTAATTGTTGGTTTTTTCGGTTACCTTTACACCTAGTGATTATAGATGGGCTTTCTGTACCGTGGTGAGATCTCACGTTTTTAATCCTAATGTTATACACTTTTACGTTTCTCTGGATAGGAGCTTCTGCTAAGGGATTGCAAATGTAATATTTTAATTTGATGTCACCTGGATATGTTGGACGACGTTAAAAAACAAAACCACATGCATCCTACATTTTTAGGCGTGGGTTCGGAAAAAGTTTACTTTTGTAAAACAAAATGTCAACATATTGTCTGTTTCTAAGCTCCATGAAGTTAGAGGCATCGCAGCTTGAACAGCGATGTGAAATAGGCTAATAGCCTACATCAGAACTGCAAACTTTTATTTGATAGTATGCTTATGGTCTTTTATAACACAAGCATTCTTTTATATTGGTGTTTCCTCTAAATCCGCATGCAAGTAACCCAAGTTATTAATTTCCCTGATTTGCGTTTTAGAGTAAAGCAGGCACAGACCTAAGAGATGTTGAGTCCATTCCAGTTTCACATTTGACCATTGGTAAGAGATTAAGTATTCGATTACGCTTCAGATCAAGGTAATGAAGTCTACACCAATTAGGCCCATATTAACTATGATAAATATAGTAAACGTGTGCACCGACAAATACTTATGACCTGAGTCTAACTTAAGTAAACAAATACGATTTAAGGGATATCCATTCTACACGAAGCACACTGTTCAGTCGATTAAACAGTGTAAGTATATCACTTGCAACAAGGGAAAAGGGACTACACTAAGTATGGAAAAGTTAACGATGTTGTCCTTTGTTCTACCATTGTTTTCTAAGAGCAGTGCGGACAAAAGTAAGTCTTACCTTACACTCGCGTTAATATGGAAGCTTCTCCATCAAACTTTGTGCTCACGGTCGTCAAGAAAAGTAAATTCCTATCTATATGATAAATGTGTGCCCGGGAACATTTGTTTTCCATCCCAAGTATTTCTCCTCTGTGTTTGAGAATCCGAGCACGTTGTTGCAAGTATGCGAACCCCCGCTTAGTGAATCGGTCACGTTTGCACCCTCCAAGCACATCCTAATTTCCCTGGAAGAAATCGTTGTGGTGAAGGCTTGCACTTTGAAGGAACCCGCGAAGAATGTCTCCGCTGGAAAGAACTTTTTCTTCTATATTTTGACGTATAAAGACTATGAAACTGTGTTTGATAAAGTAAATGCGTAGGCTACATTTTGCTGCGTGAAAACAGTAAAATGTCAATTGGGGAGTAACCGTTAATAAAAGGGAACATACATTCTTTGATTGTAGTCTATAATTAGCCTACGTTTACGAGTAGCCTATTGCACGAATCAAACCGAACGGGAAAAAATGGGCGCAAATAATCTTTTGAGAGCAACACAAATTTCTGCAGTTCAACTCCTGTAAATGACCGAAACTTGATTTGCCTTTATTCTTGGATTTCGTCCACAGCACTACATCTCACTTGTTCTAATTCCATTAAACGTATAGATATTTAAATAACTTCTAAACAGTTTACTGTGAATTTTGGTGTATGTGCATGTTTGGCAAAGGTGTAGTAGAGTAAGTTGTAAAATGCTGTTGATTAAATAATTCCATTATCTTGAATGCTGATTTTTAGCTGGCATTAGCCTGTAAAGTTTTCATAATGCTAAAAATAACTTTATTTTATACTTTAAATAGACTTACTGTCCTACAGGTTAAAAAATATAAATACATTTCTAAGGGCTTCAACCAAACACGATTTATAATTGAAAACTCGTTAAAAGTTTAGATAACTGGGTTAAATAGCGAAAAAAGGCAACAATTGCAGGGAATTATACATGATGTAATGCATTAATGACAGTAATTAGCGTTGCAGTATGAACGTACAGTAGCAATACACTGTAAAGCATAGTTGTACGTCATTACGAAAGTTATTTAAACCGGCATTGTATCTCGTTTTTCCTTTTATCCGGTATACCACATATGCTATGTCAACTGGAAATATTTCAACAATAATGACTGTGATATAAGGCTACTGACAAAGATTCGGAGACCTTCTGTACCATATAGGCCTACGTACGCCTTGGAACTACCGGTATTCTGTGAAGAGCATCTCCAGGACCAGAGCTGCCTATTCTCTCAGTTGACATATCTAACGAAGGAAGGTTTGAATTGTTGAGTCTCTTGAATCTTTGCGGAAGCTGGTTAGCTGTTTAGAGTTCTGTATAGGTCAGTGGTCATGAAAAGGGTTCATGTCGCTGTATTACTGGTAGTGTGGAACAGAAATGGAATGCAATACATTGACCTATTGTAGGGTTACTTTACGGGGAGCCGAACTGATTTAGGTATGACATGGGCTTGTGATGACATAGCCTGGCTTGTCACAGGAAACTACTTTAAGATCATATTGTTATCAATACGTCAAACTTCAGGATCCGTGTAATACAAATATTCTGGCACATGATCATATCCGTACTTCTTTCAATGGCATAAAAAACTCAGATCAAGCTGTGCTGCTTAAATTTACTACTACTTTAATATTAGTGCAAAGTGGGAGCGTCCTCCAAAAACTCCAAATGTCGCTTGTCTTGCTGTTGCTTCAAACTAGAGAAACAATGTAGATCCATATCTTAATACATGTTAAAATGTGTATATCGTAGTTAAATAAATATAACACTATTAGTATGGCGAAATGCATATAATGTAATACACATACAACATATAATAATATTAAATGTTTCAATAACGACTCGTGTTCAGTAACTTTTATGCAGACTAGAAATTGATTCCGATTTTAATTTAAAGGACTTTGTATAGAAACGTCCACAGAAACAGCAATACATTTTCATTGGCCTATTGGTGGTGAAGTGCATTGTCAGAATAATATGCAAAAATTGTACCTATAGGGGTACAATGGCTTTTCACTGGGGCAGTACTCAAAGGTACGCCCATTGTACCCTTTACCCTACATTAGTATTGTACAAATGTGACCCAGTGAGACATTAAAAGGAATTGTACCTTAAAGAACAAAAACGGACACCTATACCATGCCCCTTTTTCTGACAGTGGTATATTTTTCCATTGAGGTTGCTTATGTGACAACGCATAGTGTAAAACAGCTTAGAACAAATGTACTTGTCTAAAGGTCGCCTGATGTGAAGTTAGGACAAGTCCCTTAACATACAGAAGCTGAATCTAGTGCTTTTGGCCACTGACTTCCTTCACAAGCACCTCATTGCGCTCACTTTCAGGTAAGCTAAGCGTTGGGCTTCGCACTAGAAAATTTAAATATGCAAATGAACAAACAAATAAAATGTGTAAAGGTAGACCTGTATGAGTGAATTATTTGTTATTTAAGCAGTCTAAATATGAGAATTATACAGTGGTTATCACTGGGATGTTGGTCTGATACGTTTTAAGGTATATTACACCATAAAAGACAAACTTTAACGTTATCCGTCCAGCGTGAATAAACCGACTTTTATTGAATATACTGGCTAATATATGTTTTAAAAAACACAAAAAGTATTTATATTTGCGTTTTTCATTCTATCTAAGGCTGGATCTCGAGCGAGCAATCACAGCCTACCAGACTAACGTTAAAATTCAGTCGTCTGATCGGCGTGTTGATCTTGGGACAGCACTGCTTGGTTTATCGAATCAAAGGGACCTCCCTAAATGAGATAGCAAGAAGGAAATGGTCCGAAACCATAATGAACAATAAAAGCATGTACGCCTATTTTTTTTTATTTTATTTTTTTTACAGAAAATGTCTGATTCCGTGAGCAGGATATGGCAAGCGCACCTCCCACCCAAGCCCCAGCAACGCGCACGCACGCACGCATGCACGCACAAACACACGCACACACTTAATAAACTAGATGTTGAAAATATAAGGCCTGTATTTCTATGAGAGGTAGGCCTACAAAACCAAGCGATTTAGAATTTCTGTGTATGGCAGATTATCTTTTTAAAAGTTGCCATGTCATAATCCGCAATGAAAGCTAGACGCTATTGATCGCATTCCCTAGAGTGTAGCCTACAAATCTAGCTAAAGCAGCTATCATATATCTGCGGAGGGCCCCACGACATTTTTTTCTATTCAGTGCTATCTCAGCGGTCTCCAGCAAGTCAGGAGTAGAAAAGCAGCGCCGGTGTGCAAGACGCATCATCACAGAGCCACTTTCAATATTAAACGGCGACTTTACAAATATTAAGATTAATTGATCCAAATCGGTGAATTCGTTGAATGTGTGTGTGTGTGTGTATATATATATATATATATATATATATATAAACCACAGCATTGTTATTCTTCCGCAAATAATACAGAATAGGTTTTTTATGTAAGGGGCAATTTCGCCTGATAACATGACACAGCGTGAAGTTTTACCCCTTTCAAAATACTAATAGAAAAATGCATTCAGTTAAGAAGTAGCGTAAATGTATAGGCTTTTTATTTATTTTTTAACCACGGCGTTTTGTAGCTCCCAAAACCAAATAATAAACAATAGATTAGGTTATTTTATGTTGAGAGCAATCTTGAATGATGATAAGACACAGCGTGACGTTTTCCTTTCCCACTGACATGCATTTACAACGACAGCATTATATATAAAATACGAGGCCACCCCCTATCTCCCTCACACGCACGCACGCACACGCGCGCGCGCGCACACACACACACACACACACACACGACCTATAGAGCGCACATGGAAGTATATGCACCGTTCTGTCTGCAGCCCAGCAGCAAACAGATTGGAAACTATGTAAATCCATCGGGTTCCAAACCCACGCGGGCAGACACACAGAAGGACAGACGCAAGCGGGTTTACGGACAATCTAAATCTAAATATAATTAGCAGCTTTCCTCACCCTGTATAAGGATACGGAACGTAGCCAACAATAAAATCAAGACTATTTTGTGTTCAGAGATAAGAACTGAACATGGATTAGCATTAGCCCCGAGCATGTGTATATCACAAACAGCGCGTGATCGTACGCCAAGGCACGTTCTAAGTGAATATTAGGGAAGACAATAAGAAAATTATGAACAATAAGGAAAGGACATAACAGGAAGCGGTAGCTATACGTTCTGAGGTTAACACGGCTGACCTTTGTGCAGATAATATGAGGCTTCATCAATTTTCTTCTCGCAGTTTGGCGGAATTAATACTGTGGTCATATTTTCGCATCACATTACGAGGTATAGTAGCGTATAAGGAATTTGGCTACAGTTCAATGCCAAAACAAACTTGATGGCGACGTTGCACCGCTACGTTGGATTTTTCCTGTCGTCCTGCACGAACGGAGGGATTTTCCCCTTGGAATTCTTTAAAGAGCATGTATAGGCCACAGACAGACAGACAGACAGACACACACACACACACAAACTAATTCATCTCCTGCTTGATACATTAGGCAAGTATCGATATCCTTTATAACAGCTTGTAGTTCAACCGTTCAGAGAAAATATATTTCACCTTGAACGTAGATCATAAAAAGAACATTTCGATTTTGTGTAATGTAACACAACTGTATAATGTTGTATATTTTACAAAACTAATCTTAAATCAGCTTAAATGTAAATTTTGTCAAAATAAATCACAAATAAGATTATTTCATATAAACTACCATAGAGTGATTCTGTATACAATGCGAAGTGCTGAACGTCACAAAGGCAGATAGCTATACCACAGTTGTAACTTTTTGCCGCATGTAATGAAAATCTGTGACCTGTAGCCTACTAAAAACAAAAAGTGAAAATATTAGGCTATAACGGCCAGCGTGTATTTATAATTTCAGAGGACTTGGCCTTCAAACAAGATTGAACAGCTGTCCTGTGCCGTTATAGCCCAGATTAATTGAAAAAAAAAAAACAACAACAACAGCACAGAAAAATAGCATACTCTTTGTGATTATGAGCACGACCCTACTTTTCGTAGGTGTAACAGTTGATATAAGATAGGCCTATAGTTTAATACAAGGTACATAAAATAGCTTGTGTCAGTCTAAACGACCGGACTGTTTCAGAACTAAAATGTATGCCTACGCTGAACAGACTAATGGGCGTTCGATTTTACATTATTCTTTGTTTAAATAACAATAATGAAATATCAACATGCCGTAGCTGCATTATTTACTTTAAGAATAGAGGTGGGAGAACAAGAGTACGATAATTGTGGGGGGGCGGGGGTGGAAAGGGGTGGAATATCAATTTTTATTGCATCACCTGTCAGTGGCGTCCAATCAGCGCCGGCTTTGGGGCATTAATTGATGAAGGTGTCTCCAGCCTTGCTCACTTCCCTCTGTCATTTTATTTGTTGCTAAACCAGCAGCGGGAATAGCAGCTGCATTTCGGCTCTTATTCTCCCTCTCGCTCACTCTCTCTCTCTCCCTCTCTCTCACTCACTCACTCTCTCTCTCTCCTCTCTCTCTCTCTCTCGTTTTCTCTCTCTTCTCTCTCTGTATCCCTCTCACTCTGGCTGAGCAGGGAAACGAAAGACCGCAGGTACAAGAACACAGGCAGACAGCAGCCTGCCTGTGTGCATCATATACATTTCATCAGTAATGCTGGGCCCAGGGCAATGGATTAATTGTTCATGCATTTTTATTATTTTTGCAGTCGTGCATTTTTATTATTTTTGCAGAAGTTTTATACTTACTGACGCAGCGTGGACACTCTGACTGTTATCTGTAGCTTTGTCAACAGAATGCCTTGAAATAAAGAACTGTTTGCTGTGGACATTCATCGCGCCAGATGTGGGGATTAATACAATAGACAAAATGGGCGATTTGGAGTCTGGTTATGAAGAGATGGAGGGTGTTAAACTCGGGTACCTGGTTATCAAGGGCAAGCAAATGTTTGCCCTTTCTCAAGTCTTCACCGACCTCTTGAAAAATATTCCAAGGACTACTGTGCATAAACGAATGGACCACCTCAACGTGAAGAAGCATCACTGTGATCTGGAGGAATTGCGAAAACTCAAAGCAATAAACTCTATAGCTTTCCATGCGGCTAAATGTACTCTGATTTCAAGGGAAGACGTGGAAGCTTTGTATATTTCTTGCAAAACGGAGCGAGTGCTTAAATCCAAAAAAAGAAAAACGAACACGAGTTCACCAGAGGATACCTGTGACGACCAGATCAACCCAGAACCCCACGACGATTTCTGGAAAGAAAAAGTTTGGCTAAGTTTGCACGGGGTTCCTCAGACTTTCTCATTTAAAAACAGACATGGAAGACAAGGGGCTGCCTCACCCCCGGCTTCCAATCTACCTCAAATTTACAGTAAATTCGCGTGCCGCGGCTACCAAGCAGTGACAAAGTCGGAATGCAAATCCCACAAAAACTATGAAACTTCTCAGATTCCCAGCAATTGTGTAGCATTTAATTCAAATCATTCGTTTATTCGGAATGTTGTATGCACCCGACAACCCCTACTCTGTCATTCCGCCATTGCGGCACAGTCAAGGCGCTCAAGCACTACCGACCTAATTTATAAAGGGAAAGGAGAGCACGAGGACACTGGCATACAATTTTGGAGCACAGGCAGACGCAGTCGTCAGGTTTTATTTGTCCCGAAATGCTGCAAGGCAAAAGTACCCAACGGTTCTTTAAACAAATTTTACCTCGAGCACGGGTTATACCTCGACCACCAACATATCGGGAATTTCCAGGAGAGCTGCAGTAGTGACACCGAGTCAAGTTCTTACTCCGAACGAGTCGATGACTCGGATTTTGGGTCAAGTTTGTCAACTACCAGTAACTCCGCAACCTCCGACGAGGAGGAAGATGATTCTGTGTCAGAATCATCAGACGTCAGTTCAGATGAGGAGAGTTCTTCCCAATCTGACTCAAGTTCTGTTGCGAGCCAAGTTTCGTTGCAGAGCATTCGAATGAGGCGTACCAGTTTTTCAGCTCTCAGCAATAAAGCGCCTCCACTACCGCAAGCGTCTTTTCACTGTAGTCTCCAACACAGCACAACAAATCAGAGCGGAACAACTGAGTTGGATTACGGCATTTTCACCAGGAAGCTCCCGAAAGCTGACTTTAACCGCACAACCTCTGTGAACAAACACGAGGATAGTACTGTATCAAAGCAGCGAAAGGCATTCCCGCTTGTTCTTGGAAGTTGTTTTACAGAAACCAGGAGGGAAAGGTTTTCTAGGACATTGTCACACATTGAAAATGAAATTCCAAATGATCCAAAGAGGACTGACCCCGCAATTAACAGTGTTATTGAAACAGGGTCTTCACCTAGTTCAAAGGGAAACAAAGAGTTTCCTCTACAAAGGGTATCAGGACAGGCAAACAAATGCCCACAAGCCTTGATCTCATACTGTGTCAGAGACAAAGAAACAATAGTTTCTCAGTTCACCGAGAACAATCCTTCATTTGACGTACATTTAAAAAAAGAGCCGAAAATTAGCCATTGCCTTCAACTACCCCCACCTCATAACATTATCAAGACAGAAGTAGAGGAGCCCAGCACACCCACCGATGTTCACAGCGAGAACAACGGATCAGTAAAGACACCGCAAACTCTGCTTCGGAACGTTAAAATTAAAGTAGAGGAAATATCTGACGAGTATGAATTCTCGTGTCAGGGTAATGGACTTGTATGGAAATACCAATGCAACAGAAATGAGCCAGACATCACCAGTGGTCAATATCCGAGTGGCGAGGACAAACCAATACACAGTGTAAACAATGCGACTAAAGCCACCGAGTGCGCTGGAGACTTTACCACTCCCCGAAAGTCTCCCTCAGTACACCCGGAATCTCAAAGCACTTTAAGCACCCCTTATCCGGAGGACGGAGAGTACAAAAACGGTGCGAGGGTAAGGAAAAACTATAGGACTCTGGTACTGGGGAAACAGTCTGGAATTCCGACGACACAACTGAAATTAAATGGTAAAGTTTACAGGACCCCAAGATCTACAGGTAAGACAGAGAATTATGAAGGATCACCAGAGGATTTTACGGGCGGGAGTAAACGCAAACGTGCATCAAGCAATGTAGCAGCTGTGAAAAGGCCTTTCAACTTCATGGAAAATTTTCCGTCTCCGCCGTCGCTAATTATTGGCAGTGATGGGGATTTGAGCCCCGCTTATTCTCTGAACTCTATGAAGGATAAACAGCCTCACCGGTCTCATCCTGTGTGGAAGTGGCAGCTTGGTGGTTCTGCTGTACCCCTCCCACCAAGTCACAGATTTCGGAAATTTTAGCGCAGGAAAGGTTAAGTCTTTACGATATAATTTTGGTGATTTATACCAAAAACTACGAAAAAGTCTTAAAATGGAGCTACAAGCACTGATGACCTTTTACTGGATAAGCAGTCTACATGGTTATGGAACTCCTGTAACTACAATGTTACTTATTTTGAGTTGGACCACTTTCAAGACTTACCGGCCCGACGAATAATAATAATAACAAGTACCTCAAGGATTTATACTGAAACGAACACAAAACAGTTTGACACGATGGAATCCATTCGCGCAGAATGGTTTTTCAAATGAGTTGTAATAATTCTCAACATTTGCAGCAGGCCTACTGGATTGTACCATTGAATCAAGTATAATTCACTTGTATTGATTCCCCCCAGGACAGACTCTTTTGCAAAACTTCGGCCGCACTGTTTTGAGAGTTTTATTTTTATTTTTTCAATGACTGAAAATAATTTGATTTTATTTACAATTTTGCCCTCTTGAGATACCAATTGCAACCTTGCTGTAGCTTTCCTCCTCACAGTATTGTCAACAGGAACTTTTCACTTTTCGATTTCTCCATAATGTTGGTTTCTACTTTTATATTTATTTCTAAGTGCGTGCATGCTTTCTCAGAATGGCTGGCTTGTGTGTTTCTATGAGTGGTTAAATTTCTTTTTTTTAAATTTTATTTTATTATTCTTATTATTATTTTTTATTTATTTATTTTTTGCTGGGGGAATTGTATCCTACTCTTTTGTGATTGTGCTCACACACAAATATACAACCCTGACTGTTAGGCCCACCACAGATGGCCTTAATTACTGACAATCAGGAGGAGCTGTTCGGATTTGCACGAAAAAAGACAAACAACAAACACCAAATCTATCTTGCTAGCACATTCATGGACAAATTGCAGAACACTGAACAAAAGCACAAACCTCGTGCATTGCACTTTTAAATAATACAGAGGCCTGGTAGACCGTAAAGAACAGATGTTTTTTTGAGAAGTAGCGTACGTCTGGAAAGGAAAACAAAAATAGCATGTATAAAATGAAAAGCTTAATCAAATGATTGGAAGTCCTACTGTTGGCAGTAGTAAATTGAGATATGTGCAAACATGAATGTATGTTTATTTCTCGTCTACTTCGCTAAATAATATTCAAATGAGTTTCCGTCGAATTTAGCAAGAGTAACAAGCCACCAGGAAATATCAACAGCTTGTCAACTACCAACTGTTTGTTTTTGCGTATGCATTTAAAAAGAATGTCGTTTATATAGCCTACCAATGATAATATTACAGGCACAAAACGTTTTGTGTAACGCGCCCTGGGCAAGGCTTAACCCAAATTGTCCAACAAGAAGTCAGTATAATGTAATATATCAGTAACGTCCAATTTGTTAAAAATCTCTTATTGGAACATAAGGTGATTCGTATTATTCTTTCAGGCCCGAAGGCTGAAGTGAAAGACTTGGCAGGGGTTGCACCTTACTTTCTTAGCCAAATTTTGATAAACTAGCACTGTTTTATTGTACAGACTGAATTTAGGCTTTCTGGTGAAACGTTACAGACAACGTTTTTCTTGCGAACAAAATTTGGGAGTGTAGCCTTAAGTCCTTAAAAATAAGCGCATGTTTTAAAACGCTTATAATCATGTCATAAAATCAAACACATTCACTGACCATTTCTCTGTGTGTGTGCGTGTGCGTGCGCGAGTGTGTGTGTGTGTGTGTCTGTTTGTGTGTGTCTCTGTGTGTGGGGGGGTGGGTGTGTGTATGTGCGCGCGCGCGCGTTATGAGAAATGTAAAGTCACGTTGTGTTACTGGTATGTTCACCTCTTGAAATTCGACCTGTACATTTTGAATTAAATAATCAGATGTTAATTTTTTTTAATTAATATTCCCGAGGCTGACGTGTTGTTTGGAATGTATATATCCTTATTTAACATATACACTGTCTTTTTAATGGGTATTTAATGAGGCCTACCTTAAGTCTGAGTAGTTTTACAACCAGAAAATAGCCCCATGGCCCTCGCAGTCCGACAGTATGAACAACAAAATATTTTCGAGGTCAGCGTCCTTTCCACTAATGTCAGTGAGTAACTTAAGCACGCGACAAAACCACTATAAAACGCCAATGCCTATTAGTCTCATTGTGAATGTATTTTGCATTCAAAAATATGCATGTCTGTGAGGCGTCAGAACGTTTTCACGATGTTCGTGACAGATAGATTTTGGACCTTATATTACTTTAGGGTTTTACGGCTAATCATGAGCATGGATTACAACACGTCGAATATCCCCAGAACAATTAGAAATTACAATATATATTTTTTGTACAAACACAGGTTTCAGTAGGGCCCGTTACATGGTTTTTGACAGTTTTTCGATGCAGGCGACCAATGCTATTTCGCATTTACACTTTTGTCATATAGTACACTGGAATGTCAATTGGGGGTCAAATGTTGCAGTCCGTGGACTATTCTAATAACTGTAAAACAAGCCTACCAATAAGCTATTTTGTTCATTGTGCAGAAAACAACATGGTTATTTAAACGACGTTTGAAGGAGAGATTCGTGTATTTGGCATTGAAATGTAGTTCCATTTTAAGAAGGGTCAGCAGGATGGAATGGAAGTAAGTGATGTTATCAATTTACAACTGCATGGTCTCACTGCTTTTGGATCTTGAACTCTTCTATCTCCTGTTTTTGCTATACTTGAGGTCAGTTTTGACAAGAAATTTGAAGTCACTGGTTGTGTACATGAAATTAAATATTTATTTTTGTGATTTACACGTTTTGTATATCATTTGTTGTTTAGGATAATGCACTCGAAATGAAAACTTGAATGGTGAATTCTTAAGCACTTTCCCTCTTTTTGAGTAATGAATTATTCATTAAATTCATTTGAGTGTAAATGACAGTGTGATTTTTTTCTTACTTATAAAATGCAAAAGAACACAACTATGTGCTAAGTTTGATTGCTGTATGCGTTCACTGCTATGGGTTACTGACAGGCCTACATAAAGACAGTCATGAAAAGATGAAAAGATAAACCAAAAAGTTACACAACGTTGTGTCATGTGTACATGCAAAATAACATGTGTGCCCAATGGATGTTGTAGTTTGCAGTTGTATAGAGTTCGCATTTTAGCTATATCAATGGTGTGTGCAACCCCCCCCCCCCCCCTCTCTCTCTCTCTCTCACACACACACACACACGCGCACGCTAAGCAGTCAGCAGCAAGTCGACTGGAGACGCCAGTGCATTCAGTGTTAAATGGGGCAATCTCACATCTTGCCCTTTCACGTACACGAATGCACCATTTCTAACAAAGCAAAAGAAGCGTGACACGCACGAGGCGGGGTTTACAGAATCTGTGAACTCTCAAACTGTTCATGATTTGAATTTCACCCTGTCGCATTAAGTATTACTTTGTAACGTGTTTGGATCATGCGTATTATTAATAATCAAAAATATTAAAATGAATCATATATTTAAGTTGGCCCACCTGAACATTTATTTATAGGCATTAATAAAACGTACAGTAGGCCTAAGTGTGTTCTCATTTCGCTGCTACGACAGATTTTTTTAAAACTGTAGGATGCGGTATGCCTAATGTTACGTCTGCGTACGGATCTCGGAGCTGTGCGTAAAAAAGCACTTTGGTGAGATTTTGTTGGTCATCTGCTCTATCTGAGCATATATTCACTACTTTTCATAAGAAACGCACAGCGACGAAAAACTATGTTGCCATTTGTATGTTTGGACAGGACGACGTAATATGTATGTTGTTTTACACTACAGCAAGAACGACAGGAAACTGGAAAGACAGTCATTGCTTTAGTTGCCGGAGAGGTCCGTTCGGTTTCATTACACATGAAATATAGAATATCGAATGGTTGAGTACCTCATTTGACTCGTGGCTCACTAAACAAAGCATTTAATGGAATCAGTATATGGCAAATGTAGACCTACCTTTGATGACTGAAGCACAAGATGAGGCAAAATAAGTAACGGGAGTATTTATTTTTTATACAGTTCAGTCATTTTGAATTCAAAAGTAATTAAAACACGAGAAGAAGAAATTATTCGCACATTTCAATAGAAGTTGGATAACATGCGCTTGTTGTTTAGGTTTTTACGGTATTGTTAGCGGTTAATTGGCAAATACCGCCATTCTTGCATTGATTTATCAGCGAACTGGGAAATAGGTAAAAACAGAAAGTGGTACTTCCCTTGTAGTTAACTGCGCCCTAAAGCAGCACTACTGTAGGCCTCCTGACCGCGGACAAAACATATGGGTCACCCCGATGGAGCAAGTGTGGAACCACCTAAGTGTTGAAGCGTAGGCTTGATAGACGTGTCACACTAGGCTACTGTTATCTTTATCATCTTACACACATAATTTACAGCCTCTGACTAGGGAAATGTACTGAGCTAATACGAGGAAGACAGCCACGTGTTTATTTTGTGTTGTGAGTAAATATCGAGGATACTACAAACATGCTGGAAGGTTGGGGGGATTAAACATTGACTGGGATTCAAAAGGTTATTTAAGGTCCAACCATACATATCACTGTAGGATGCGGCGTGTGACCACCACCTTACCATTCTCATACCCCTCAAATTTATACTTGCTGTTAAGTCTGGGGCAAGAGAAAATACAAGAACAGTGCATATTTAGATTCAATCATTTGTTTTTTTAAATTTATTTAATTTTTTACTAGTGTTAAGAAACAGGTTTAAGAATGATGGCCGACTTTTAACAAGTTTTGGGTAAAATAAGCCATACTGACAGTTATTCAGAACAAACTGTCTAATTATCTTTTTTTAAATAAACAATGCAACATAAATGGTTTCATGGCACTGAAACAGTTCGTTTATAGGCCCTATACATGATTGTTGATACAGTTGCAATGTTTAAACTTAAATGTCCATGTCTCAATGTGCATCTCACTGCATAGCGTCTTGACATTGTGTAGTAGGCCTATTGTATGCCAACGCTGCGATATGGATGGAGTGGGGGTGGGTAAAGGGGATTCTGTATTCCCAGAAGACCACAGAGGGACCCCCGCGGGAAGACAGTCCTTGCACAAGCCGAGTTTTCTCAAGTAGGCTACAAGGACAGATATTCTTGTGGATTTTTCTTTATGACAAGGCAACCACAATTTTGGGGATACAGTTTTAAATGTTTTGGGGCATGTAGTTGAACTAACGTGAGACTTGTTGACAAGGAGGGTGCATGGCTAAAATGAACAATAGGCCGACTGGAATATAATATCAAAGATTTGTATAGTTAAGTATAGTTAAGTTGGCTACATAGTTGTCCTTACCCTCCAGTACATTTTCTGAAACAGACAGAAATCAAACAGCCAGAGATAGAAATAAAAATACTCATAATTTTATTCATAATGAAGTTAATTTTGATAGGATCAAATCGCTCATCTTAACTAGAATCCACAGGCCTGCTAAATTATGACGGAATCAAACATCAGAATATTGTCACGTTTTCAACGAAACAGTTACTGTTTTAAGTTTACACACGATGCTCCTTATTAGGAACTGAGTAGGCTACGCTATAGAAGACTACCAATTTACCACGATCTCCATCTGGCTCAACCAGATGAAAATTAAAGCTACAGCAAAAATGAAAATACGCCTTCACGTTTGCTTGTTACTAACGTTACATTTTTTCATTTTCCTATAGCATTTTGTGAAAATACTGTGCAAGTAAAAAAAAAAAATGACGTGATCTATCTATATTTTACGTTTAACATTTTTGCTTTGTATGAACGTCTTATATTGACTACCATATGATGCATCTTCATTAATAACTGTTTTTTACTCCTGTTTACCACCAGTCAATACATCAATGACAGTATTCAAATGTAAAATACTGACACCTACGGCTCTAGTCTGTGCAGTGAATATTATAACTTTATAATTGTATATTATAAATGTATTATACTATATTATAACGTTATATAATATATGTTGTATATACATTACACCTAAATTCAGTAGAATCAACATATAGCCTATAGGTAGGCCTAAAGTAAATCAGACAAATTACACGGACATTTAATACAGCGATGGTTAAGAATTAGTTTCCAAGTTGTTACAAATTGCAGAGCAGGCCTGGCATTTTCTGTTCTCGTATTTACTGTATGTGCTACTTCTAATATCGTGTAGCCTTTTCTCAGCACTAAGTTCTAAAGAATGGCAAGCCGATGCATTAGGCAAAACACTACATTGGTTTACTTTTGAAACACGCAGTGTTGCCAACTATTTTAATCACGCATAGACTATTAGTGTAGCCTACGAACTACAGGAAAGCACTAGGCTACATGTCGGTCTGTTCGTGTAATTCATATAGCCTATGTTACGCTATGGGAGCGAAAACCCACATGAGAACAAGAAAAATAAAAGATAATTATGAGCTGCAAAAACAGCAGGTTTCGGAGCCCACGGACGCATTCCGTTTTGTATACACATGCTTTGAACCCATCGGTTTCCTCTTCCTGCAGAAAGAAGAGGTTGTCTAGAAAACGCTCAAGCTTTTCTTTTTTAAATAATAATAATAATAATAATAATAATTCAGTATTGAGAAATAGGCTTTGCCATGTCTTCAGTGGAAACAAGATATGTGGAAGTAGTTACTGACTGGCAGAGGTAGAGCAGGCAGAAGTCTAGCCTACCGAAATCCGGAGAGTTTGAAATATTAGGGTATGGGTTATGGCTGATGCAGAAAGCATGACGCTCTTCAGTCAACCCAAACCGTTATATCGTTACATTATTGACGTACTATTCTTTATGTAATGCATAATGCTGAATATTACAATACGGTATAATCTAAATATGGTTTCTTCTAATTCTAACCGTAGGCCTATAGAAATGATAATTACCAACTGTACGTAATACATAGTCTGGTGTGCACAGATGTCAGGATGTGCATATAATGTCCGATTATCATCATTCTACACATTGACAGGCTTATATGTAATGTATTAACTATGAAAGCCGTATCCTTAAACAAACTGGCAGACCAATGAACAATTCACAGCAGTTTGGGATGCAATGGGAAAGGATAGCTGAAACTCGTCGTCTTACATTAGTCACTTAGCACTGCGCTCTTATCTAGGGCAATTTACAGAAGTGGAGAACATCTGTGATATGCTCAGTGTGATATCACAAAGAAGGCACAGAAGGCCGATTTATTACCAGTAAGTGTGGAGCGAACAGAACAAGGAACAATTAGTATTGTAAACAAAAGTAAATACCACTATACAGATAACCTTTGCACAGCTATACCTATAACTTTATCCCTAAAGTAAATCCAGAAAGAAAGAGGATAGGCTATAAGGTGAGGGGAGCCAAGAAATCCGAAAAGGTGCGTCTGATTCCGCGGGTTCCAGTAGTCCTGACCGCAGTGGCATTTCTTGTTTAATCAGTAAAACTAACGTGAATGACAATGAGCATGCTTCTAAAAGCCACGGATTTTGTAGATTAGCTACACTGTTATGGTAAACCGTGCAAACATTGGAAGGGCATTTTAGGTCATTTCATTATATATAAGACGGTCACATTTCCACATTTGATTAGACAAACTATAGCATGCCTTTTAATATTTAAAATTGTATTATATTTCCACATTGTAACTTTGTATGTAGGTTGTTTTTAATCGGAAAGCAAATGTATTCATTTTAAAAAAGAATGAAGGATTAGGCCTTTGAAATTCAGCACAACGTAACCCGTCTGTCCATCCATACAGCTAAAATAAGGTAATGATAGGTGATAGTTCGTCAAACCTTTTAACAACATAAAATAATTACACACTGAATTATCTAATTAATGGGAAAAATATGCTTCGGTGTCAGTAAGCGGAACATGTGTTTCTATATACAAAATTCACGAAGAAATAGGCCTATTAACTGGAAAAAGAGTTTTAATGTTCTTGCATTTATAATTCAATGCTGTGAATGCAGAAGACACTACATCGTGAACTATTCGAAGTTTATCGCGCCAGTCCTTTTCCAGTGTTGGTCCAGTCAACTACAAAATAACATTTAAAATAAAAGAAAATAGGCCTACCAAACAATCTACTTCAAATCTGAGTAAGTTTAAAACTGTTTGAGGTAGTATTTCCAAGGGCAATTAATTAAAGGACAGACTCTTGATGTCCACAGCAGGTTGCATTAATCGCTTTCTGTCACGCTCGTATGCCATGGAATAACAGAGACTTGTGCGTCAAACGGTGCAAGGACTCGATAGTGTACCTTCTGACATTCCGCTGTTAAGACGGAAAAAGACGAGGCCAATATTAGCATATAGCCTATAAGTGATGTACATTTATCAACATCATAATAAGCATATTCTGGAGTTAAATTGAGATACTATACTGTCGTTTGGCCTCACTTCGCCAAATAGAATGCTATGGACAGATGCTTCTTCGATCAGTTTTAAACAAACCAACTTTCCCAGAATTACAAACCAAGCACGTAATCAAAACTACAACTGATAACGTGACTGCGCAGGCCTGCACAAGTAAGGCCAAAAAAAAAAATCAATTTTAACTTTAATTTCATCATTATGTTACCAATTCTTTAAACGAATTAGTGTATACAATTTTGTTTCAGAGCAGCTGATGTGATGTGACGTGCTTCATTACTATCACCATGCTCTTTTAACAAAGGTTGAGCCTACATCACTTGTTACATTGCAATGAATATGAACGTCTACTATGCACACTATTTGTCAAATTATAGAAAACAAATATGTATACTGTATATAGGCTATGTGTGGTTTGCTGGCTTGCAAGGCTGAAGGCTGTAGGCTACACGGCGAGTTACAGGGATTTTAGCGCATGGGAAAATCAAATGCGTAGCTATATCTTTTTCATTATTAACCGATTAGGCCTACAACTATAAAACTATAACAAAACTATCAGCCTAAGTATAATTCGGCATTTTGAGAGACAGAGAGAGAGAAAGAGAGAGAGAGAGAGAAATAGGCAACTTTGTGGTAAAAATGTAAAATGATTAAAATCCCCTTTTACTGTAATTTTAAAATAACTTGCACTCTAACTTCAATTCATACAAAATACGCTGCCGTTTCATTAATTGTTTTTTTATGTTTCACAAAAGGACTTTTGTCTGATCTTGGTGATTTTTATAGAGCCTACGTTATCAATGTGTTTTAGATGTATTTATTTATATCACTGTTATAACAAGACACCAACAAGACTATAATGCATCAATGATTTAATATGTCATTTAATTAAACCAATTTCCCATATAAAGCAATATGAACTGTTGTTTACAAAATCATTGTATGATATCATTTTTCCTTGCTTGTGTGAAAATGAAATTATTTACTTTATCAATCCCAGCATTTGCTAGATGCTTACCAGTGGATAATGCCCAATATTCCGAATGAGCGATCAGAGGAACTTGCATTGTTGGAGGAAATAAGAGAAAAGCTACTGACGTGGTTCCAAACAATGGAATTTCTGAATTAGCTCCGTTTGATTGACACTCGGGACCTATATGACCTCGGGAAAAAGAATTCATTTCAGCGATTCAACCGAAATAGCATACTGTGTGAGTCCATGTGCGCGCGCGTGTGTTCAGATTTTTCAAACTGTTAGAGGTGCTTTTCCAGAGGTTATACTATCTAAGACATAGATTTATTTCAAGGTTACTTGACTTAGCAACACAGTCCCTTCCGACGGCTGTCTGGGAAAAAGAACACGTAACTTTTTCGACAAGATACGTGAAAAACAGAATTAAATAAGCGATCGCGTCTACCAGTAAAACCAGTAAAACTGCAGCCAACTACTTAAGTTAGATAATACAAGGTAGCATAAACTATTAACTCTGTTTAATATAGCTGAGGTAATATGTGTGTGTATATATTAACATCCCCTGCTGTTTAATTTGCAGTCTTGCATCATCATGCTTCCCTTTAAATGTTAGGAAATCGTTGAACAGTCACACGAAAGTAGGCAACACAATGCATTCTTAGGGGCAGTCCACGTGGGGAGGCACGGTTCCATGGGTTATAATAAACACATTAAACTCACTTTGCTTAACACAAACCCAAGGTTTCACAATGACGTATAGCTGGCACGATGCATTGGGATATTTTTTTATTATGATTGTATTGCCATTGCCATTTCAGTTAGTTATATAGACCTATAGCTATATCAAAACGGGATGTTCGTTGCTGACATTTTCACTATCTAGTGAGAATATAAGCCCATTCTATTGAGATTTTCTTCCAGTCTTATCCAGCCTCGACCTCTACTGACCTGCCATATCAGTTAGCCAACATCATGAGCCAATGCACTGATATGCAAAGTTGCAGGGATTGCACAAATACATTCGTTAAATAAAACCGGCGTGCACACAAATTTAATGTAATGCTTTTGTTTTTTAATCCACACCATCGTAATTATCTGACTGTATCATCCTCTGGCAGCTATAAAATCCATTAATCTCAGGAAAATATTTTCAAGTAGGAAATTAAATCATTTGATATGAAAAATATGACATATAATGCCTATATCCACAACTCCTGTATCAGCCTTACATTTACGAGTGCGCACACCAGCAAGTTCCAAAACTGAGGTTGGTTGGAGAAATAGTGATATGGAAACACCTTTGCCTTTATTTTTGTATGATTTATCTTCCCTTGGCTTTCCTACATTTCACCCAATTAAATATCAAATTCCGTCTTAAGGGATACGGGCTCATCATATTTATTTCTCAAAACTGTGGCCTAATATCATACCGAAGCAGAGGAGAGATATTTATAATAGGAGCAGAGCTCTTTATAATGCTGAGTGTCATAACTACACATTCAATTAATACAATCAGATAAACTAGACCCAACATTTGTTTAGAAGACCAATCAGGTCAAAGTGAATGCAGTTTTCAAATAACGATAACAGCCTATTACAATTCTATTTTATATAATTCTGTTGTATAACGGTATGCTATATGCTGCTGCCCTGAACGTGTGTGATCAATGATGTCCACAATAAGGAAGTTCTTACTGTATGACGTTAGTAATAATGGCGATAGATGCACTTATAAACAGGACATATCAGGAGATGTGTGCATACTGTGTAAACTACACATTCCACAATTAGTCATTGAGTCAAATTATTACATTACTACTAAATTTAGTCTGCATTTAGTGTGTTTCATTCAACTCGGTGGTAGCTCCAATTAATTATTTTTTAACATGGTTGTTTACACGAAATTATGAACATGATGTCTTATGTTTATGCGAATTGCATCGACCTGGTTGTCTTTCTTTTCATTAGCTACCCGATTGTTTCAATTTTTACTACTGATAACCTCGCCCTTGGGAATTTAGGGACATTTTAAAACATTTTACCTTGTGGCATATGTAAATATAACAAGATGTGATATCGGTCTCAAATCAATTTAAATGTTCCGAGCTACTTTTAATTGTCTGAACCAATTACACATTGCTCTCTCGCTCTCTCGCTCTCTCTCTCTCTCCTCCCTCTCTCTCTCTCCCCTCCCTCTCTCTCTCTCCTTTTTAGATCTGCCAACTGAAACACTACAACCGAGTATTCGTAAAGGAGGGCAATGTTACTCTGCCTGCATTACATCCACAAAAGAGTAGGCTACATTTGCAGGAGCAAATTCCTTGTTATACTCTAGTCTAGGTCCAACTAGGACTGCGCGTGCATATTCACAAATATTTTTGCTTTGTTCAACTCTGGTTGTTGTTGCTGCAGTTCTTAGTGGATCTATCACACTGCCGTATTTGCTATTCGCTAATGAAAAATCGAATCAACTGTCCATATTCTCAAAATATAAATAAAAGTACCCTATTTTAATTCCCATTAAGGTGCCAATAAACGATTAAACAAAAATGAGTAAACCCCGTAATGGCCCGCTTTTAGTAACGGTTCAGTTACTAGAAGTCATAGCTGTCAATAGGTGCCGGTCTTATTCCTGTCAATTTGAATTTAAAGGAATCCAACGGCTATCTAATGGCATACCTTGCAAACAGTGTAGGCTATTTTCTGTACATAGCTCGAAAAAAAGAAGAAGAAAAAAATAGAATGGTACCAAAAGAAAACATCCTTTAGTCACATTAATTAGAAAGTGCATTGATATAGCCTATATGCTTCAATTATGGCACAAAATGAGATGATGACAAGACAGCTGTTGGCCAACTGAAAATGTAGCCGTATATGTAGATTAATGCAACGCCTGTTAGGTAAGATGTTCCCCTCTCGTTCTCCCCCCCCCCCCCCCTCTCTCTATCAAACAGTAATCATCTACATTAAATAATTTACAACGCAAGAGTTTTCTCTCATTTCAACCCCTTTTATATGTACCTCACTTAATAATGATAATCATTTCTGCTGAATAGAGACTAAATTTTCGTATAAAAAAATGAAGGCAGATTGTGTCTAACTATAGGAAATATTACGTTTTTAAACAAGATAGCAGTAGGCTACATGTCATTTTATCTAGATTGTTTAAGCAATTAAACTATTTAAATAGAATAGATGTCATTATTTTCTCCAAGAGTTATATAAAACCACACCACATTGAATGCACGTCACCTACATCAATGCATCTTTTCCGATTTGTGTTAAGTGTAAAAATCGTTGAGCTTAACAGATAACACAAGCATATTAAACACATCCGAACATCAAATGACGACGCTGACTTTACAGTTCACACGTGTAAATCAACCAGTAATGGCAGGCAGTTTATTAAATGCGGCAGTCAGAATGCGTAGGCATGTCGCATATTAAATTGAGCAAAAAAGTAGCTAATCGGTGTTACTTTTTCCTCGAGAGGCTAAACAGACTGTAAACATACCAATTCTGTCAGAAAAGCAAATCGATAACCAAATAGGTTTTGAGTTCATAAATAATAACGTATTTTGTGTCATCAATATTCTAAGTCTGGTGGATACCAGACCATGCTTTCCCACTATGCATAAACAGCATTATATAACAGTTTTTTTTCTGCACAAAGGCCAGCTTGAGAGACTCCATATGTGACCTTGGCACGGTGAAAAGGTGAAAAAAATATATTAGTTTTTCATAGTTTGTAGCCTATACAGTCAGCGTGCTGAGTTTAATCGGTGCAATGTTCCACGTCCATTTCTGATTAATCGAAGCCAATATAGTGATCACGCCTTTATTAATAATATTATAGTGGGATATAATGTACGTTGACTCGTGAATCAATTTACGATAACTCACTAGGAAATGAAATAATTTTAACTGAGAGACCACTCGTGAACTCCAACAAGCAACTTGCTGTACATTTTGCTGCAACGATAGAAATTGCTACAATGTTTTACGTTTAACACAACAAATAGGAATATCACACAACATAATCTGTTGGCGCCCCCCTTTGGTAAGACTGTGCCAATTCCAAAATTCTTAAAGGGAAGGTTGAGAGTGGCGGCACAAAATTTAAGGTGGAACGAGGAAGATTCAAGCCCTTCAAATCCTTAGCCAGTGTTTAGTTCTGGTTTGCGAAATTCTCCGCGATTTTCCGGGAATTTAGTTAATAGGAGCCTTTTCTCTATGTACAAATTATTGATTTACTGAAATATTTAATTATTGTGGAAAAAGTAGGCTACACGATACGCCAACTCAAAGCTACATCATTTTAGCGTTGTAGCCTACGCTGCACAAGGATCAGATGTGGCCTAATCATTTCAGCCGAAATAAAACCAACACTAACTGTATGAATATAAATTACATATAAATAATTTGACACCTCATTCACAGTGCCCACGAATAAACACATTTAGCTATGTATTGACTGTATATTTTATCGTGGGATTAAACAGCTGAAACTAAACAGCGCCAGTCTGGCTAGCCTCTGTGGCAAAATGAAAATTAGTTAGGCTACAACTAAGTATCTAGAAATCAAATATAGGCCCTACTCCTGAAATCTGAGTCGTATTTTGCGCCTGTCCTTTATGCAATGGAGAACGTCTGCGCTAGTTAGTGTTATTTGTGGAAAAACATGGTACGCACAGTCCCACTCCCGTAGGCCTCTATATAATTTGTTCTCATTTGCTTATTGTTTATTTCAGCCTGTCAACTCAACCAACATCCCACGTGTAGCACATAATGTAAATGCATACAACTAATTCCGGCTATACACCTTTCTGAAGGGTGCAACGGCGGCGCCCCATCTGAAAATCTAACCTCCAGTTTCATCTGGCAATTTTAAATCCACTGGTCGGATTTTACAGTAATCTCATAGATAAACCTTAACAGTAAAATTGCCAGTGTCAATATTTTACTTTTTTTTTTTTTGTTAAAATAGGGGAACAATGCTTTTTTTAGGCCTACTAGTTAAACGTAAATATCCTTAGTTCCATTGGTTTTAACCGCATTTGAGCGTTGAAATCATTAGTCCAGTTAAAACAAAAACAGTTTCATGAATGCAATTTTATTTTGAAGGTATTACATCTTATCATAGGCCTAATTCTAACATGAGAAAATGACAGAATATTAATTGGTTTGATTGAACTGCAGCAAAGTACGCTATTACATTCCAATTGCTTACAGATCAGAATTATGGAAGGGGAAGATAAGAGGTCAAAGGTTTACATAATGAGCACGTTGGGTTTTAAATGAGAGGGAATTCACTTTGCCGGTTACAATTGTCATATAGGCAAAACTCTGCACAGCAGCACATCCGTTTCGAAGTAAAAAGTCGCAATTTCTCCAATAACAATGTAGCCTATACATCTCCCACCCACCGGAGCAAAGGGCCATATTGTTTCCGTAGAAGGGTCTAACGTAGTTGGCCACGGCTGCAAAGAGGGTGCATCTGAGTATTCGTATTGATACATGTGTTGGCAATCGGAAACGTATTTAGAAAAATTTAAAACACATTTGCAGAACATTCATTTCTGAGCTGTGATATGAACATGCACATGGCAGAGTTTGTTTCTCTATGTTTCATAAGCTGTAATTTTAGCAACGAATTGCATGCATTCGGGACAACCCACACTCTTATGTAGGCCTACTTTTAATGCCATTTAATGTATTCATTAAGTACATAATTTTGGTATGTGATTCTAGCTGAAGTACTCAAATAAGCCGTGAAATAAATAAGGTTCTATCATTTACCTTAATGTAACACACATTTTATTTAAGTGTATACCAAATCTAAGCCAGGGCGACGGAGACTAATTTTCTAAATATAGTCGCAGGCATAAATAACGATAACATATAAAGTGAACGATTCATAAGTAGCTCTACTATAGCCTACATGGTAGGTCTGCTACACATGTAGGCTAAACCAAGTACAATACAATCATAATAAACCCCTTTTAGAAAATAGGGGTGAGTCGCTATAAATGCAACGCTTGATAAAGGTAACACGGTCCATAACCTTTTGTACACTGCTGCTACCTTAGCCGTTTCAGATGTGTAGCCTACACGGCCACGCGCAATTCAGTCCTCAACCGCATGCCAAAAGAACCGAGGAATTCGACAGCCTTAGCGGGAAATATTTCTAAAAAAAAAAAAAAGAAACTGTATTTGAAAAAACTGTATTTGAGCGAGGTCCCATAAGTAATTTTCGGAGGCATTATTTTTATTTACAATAAATCATATCATCCATCACTTCAAGCAGGCACCTGTACTTGATAAATTTGTATGGTTTTCTGAGTGAATTTTAGCGGGAATTGTTTGCTGAGTGACCAAAACATGTGACGCCCCTGTTAGTATAAATGTAACAGCTGTTACAGTTATGTCGCCTCTGAGTTGCTATAACAAACAACTTGCTTTTTTGCTGTTATATGTTTACAGAATACCATCAACAGAAAAAACTAAAGGGTTGATAGGAGGCGATCATGGAGAGGGCTTAACATTAGGAGATTAGGGACACTATATTATGTCGAAACCCTTTACAAGTAGTGTCATTTTGGGGAGACCTTAAGCATTTTAAATGGTGTTTAATATTTATGAAATAAATTAATTTTGCTCATCAACGTGTTTGACTTTTTAAATTAGTTTAGCGTTTAATGTAGGCTACAGTGTATTCAGATAATATGCTTGCTGCATTGACATAGCATCACCATCTGGATGCTCCAAGTGGTTAAAGGAAAAGAAGCAGACACCTGATCAAAGACATGTATGGGCAATTGGTCTGTAGAGTAGGGTATTTGCGTTGTAAAAGCGTTCCTGGGCGCTCAGAAACAAAATCAGCTTTCCTCGTTGATTTGGACGTAACCAAAACTAATTTCGCGGTAAGTTACGAAGTTTATTGCGTGTCAATGTTTATGCAGTCTTTTTTTATGAATAAAGCCCCATGCTTTAAAATCTGAGGATGCGGCTGGTCTGACGTTACCATTGGAAATGTGTTTCCGTGATTAAGATTAGTAGGCTATGTGCCGAATAAACCTGCGTACACACATTATAGGGCGTTTTCATTTAGGCTACTGTTACAATTATACCGACTATCGACAGGTCACGTTAATGTAACATCAGACTGCATGTACTTTGGTTTAAATTTTAACCGACTCAATTAAGTTCTGAACGTAATTGAAACGGGTAATAACTATTGAAATGTCAACGGTGTTTGAAGTAAAATGTAATAGTGCTACAGGCTAAATATTTTCTGAGTAAATGAGTAAAATACATTTCATCGCCCAATCGAAAATACATTTATAAGGCACAGAAAATAATATAATGCAGATTTCGCTTGCTTTCTTTCGAATTTGCCTTCTCTTCCGTTTTGAAAGGGTTTGGTGCCATCTAGTGGCTTTTCGGAAGAAATCATTTTGGTTGTCCCGTTGTGTCGTTCTTTACCACTTATGCCTAGACTATAAACAAACAAAAAAAAAACCTAGGTTATAAATTGAATAATTAAACAACGACCTGAACAACAACAATAGCAACAATAATAATAATAATAATAATAATTATAATAATAATACATACATACATACATATTACATTACATTTATTTGGCAGACGCGTTTATCCAATTTTCGCTTTCATCCATTCACATTTCAGTGCATAGAAACCCATACAGGCTGCTGTAGGCCTAATGTTTTTTTGTCTTGCATGCACAATCTTCACACATGTAATTTGAGAAATAATTTGAACAGCATTTACTTTCAAAAGGAACATGCAAGATAGCCTCTAAGCTTTACCACAATGGGTTTCTATAATAAGCAATGGTAATTAGCCTTTGTTTATTATGACTATGACGTTCTAAAACTGGCAAATTATGGACACTGGCTGGATTCAGTCCTTCACGTTTTGGAAAACCTATTGAAATTCATGTATTAGTGTTTTGGTTTCACATACGGTCCGATCAGTTTGGAAACGTCTGAACGTTAAATAGACGTGTGTTTCCTTTGAAAGTGATCCTTATAGTTACTTGTTAGCAAAAGACACACATTTTAACCATTCCATTTCTTGTGTGTAACAACAATTTAAGTTACTTATAATATTAATAATGTGATAATAATAATAATAATAGGAACATCCAAATCAGTAAGATATAAAAAAAATAGTAGTATTAATGGCCTCTCTGAGGCCTTTAAAAGTTAGTACACAGACGGATACATTAGCTACTCAGTATTTAACTTAGTTCACACAATTGTAAAGATAAAAGACTTTTGTACAAAAAAATGACCAATTTCTTCATACTTGAAAGTTAGACATTTTTGGGCAAATTCCATGAAAATAACCAGATAGTTCCACTAATAAACCAACAAGGGAATAGGCTACAATAATACAATTGTCTTACACAAATAAGTATTTGTCAGGTGAGTTATCAGTAAAACTCTGCAAGTGTTTCGCAAGAGGTGTTTTTTACCCAGTTCAGATCAAGGATGAAAAATTCGTTGCATTTCGAAAATTATGTAAGCATGTGATATATTCACGTTATTGCAGTGCCTGTCAGCTCAACATTGCGGATCTGGGTACTTTATACTCAGTTTGTATCGACACGTTAAAAATACCCTGGCCAGATAATTAACTTTCGGTATAGTGGACACCAAAAAATGCTTATCTTGTAAAATCTTTGTTTACAGTAGCCTACTTTGTTACATTTATCAGTCGTGACAATTCTGTACCCCCTTCCACAACTATCCACATTACAAAGACCCATTATAGACTCAGACTTTAACATTATATTTTATTAAATATGTGACAACTATAATTTTGGTGACATTTCCTGTGCCATACATTCCGCAAAGTGTCCCCGCTATCAGCCTTTTTAAACAATTAACATGCGATTTTTTTTCAAAGAGCGATTAACGTTGGTTTAATCTTACGTAATTGACTGACGGAAAAAGATCTCCATTTTTCAGAATTCATCTTCCTCCCCAAGCTATTTTCATTAAAATATTATCTTCTGAACACCTGGCTTGTGCATAAGCAGTCGTTTATTTGATAGGCCCCTATCATATTATTCACATACGCTAATCGAATTAACCCGCGTATTTTACCGTTGGTTGGAGTGCCTCACTTCCGTTTTTATGTCCAATCCTATGTCTTTATTCGTCACAATTAATGCAGACCATCCAACAGTCAATTGCATTCCCGTTTTGATCATAGACATACATATTTACCTAGATATGTAGGTATTCAGCAGCTAAAATTGTGAAGTCCCGGAAGTAAGCATGTACTGCGCGTGTGGAGGGCAAAACATTGGAGCTCCTATGAAAGTGAAAGGGAAATATCAGACTTTTGAAGGAAAAATAAAACGTTCTTGATAGTATTTCGAAACTAGATTGACGACCGTTGCGTTTCATATGAAAATCAGATTGAAAAATATGCATTCTGTAATAAAATATTCACATTTAAATAAATATTTTCCCCAATGCTTCTGGACCAAAACAACAAACGTTTCAGAAACTGCTGCACAAAATGACATTTGTGATCACAAAAAATGGACCGATGAGGTTTTATTTGTTTGTTAATTCACCTTGGATTTCAACATTGAATTCAATAGCCAGCAAGCGCTTTAACCCCCTCAAGCATGCGCAGTAGAGGTTGTTTCCCGTTACTTCCAAGGCTTCACCGCTTGGCCCTTCCTATGCTCTCCAGTTTTTATCTACACTCAAAGGATTTAACGCCACTTTGTCTTAAGGTACATAGCTCCATTATTGTATTTTTTGTTTTCGCATAAGGAAATTTACCAAAAGTCTTTTGTCCTTTAATTTTTGCACGTCATCAAAACTCGAAGCCAAGTGTTATAAAAAGCACATACTGAAGAATTTATAGACTGAGTAGCTGTGGCCTGTTTATTTTTGCAATAATCACACCTAACACCGGTCGGCTGTGATATCCAGACAGTTACTTAGGGCCTACCCTTACTTAGGCTGATATGGAGATGCTTATCACCAATGATGCTCGTTTTTTGGGTAGATGAAACTGCATCACATTGAATTGAATTGGAAATACTAACAGACAAATAAGAATATCTTAGAACAATTAAAGTCAACGATGTGGGGAAGTTAGCAGTGTCTGATATGAAACAGTGGGAGAACAAAATCAAACAATAGCCTGACCTATGTTTAAGGGGCCCGAGTGAGCCTCTAGATATGACTTTTTACTATTTTCTCCTATTTGCTTTAACTTTTCGATAAAAAAGTTTAATTTTGAATAAAATATTTCAGAATAGGCATAAATATATTAAGACAGGGATATTGGATGTATGTGTTGGTTCAGGGGTGCCATATAAGTTCAAGCTCTGCTTTTCCAAATGTGAGGGTAAGCCCAGCATATTTTTGCAATAGCCCAATTGATATTTGATCATAAATGCTGTTCATATCAATGTAAACAATGAAATCAGTTCATCCAGCATTATCATACTATTGATATATTGCCTTGTGTCATTCTGCTTCAGGTTAAGTATGATATTCAGCTGTGGGGATCACAATGCATACACTGAGAGCACACAGTGCACCATTGATTCAACTGGAAGAAACAAACATGCACCATCTGGGAATGATTTAATAGCCTGCATACCAAACAAGTAAACAGGGCAATCCCTTCAGTGGCATGCTAGTCCAGTACACTGTGAAGGTTTTTCAGTGTAACCTTTTGCACTCATGCTGTGCAGGAACCACAGTTTATTAGGACACACAAACTGGAAGTTAGACATGCCATGGATTGACTGCCAAGGGAGGTCTTCCCAGCCCTATGATATATCGACCTTGTTGCTACAGTTATGAGATAACACAACTTCTAAGAACTAACTCCGGAGCACCCAGAGATTTTGTTTATTCCTGTGATGTAATATGGTGTCCCCTATGTGGCAAAAAGATTTGCTACGTAGCCAGACTATGTAACTGTTGGAAAGTGAGGCATAAATTAAACTAGCCCGTCAAAGCCCATCATAAGAGTTAAGAGATCAATATTTGGGTTACCTTACTCTGTAAATTCCTCGTGAAACAATGGATTTAGCTTGTGAGCTAGTCATCAGAGCATGTGCTTTTCCATTCTATTGGAATGTATAATGCAAGGGAATCTAACAGATCTGCCAGGGAAAATTGTCACTGTTAATAGCCTATCTTTGAGGAACTGCAATTCCTAAGATTCAATGCGCTGTCTGAATATAAACACGTTTTGTACAGTACTTTGAATGAACAGTTTTGGAACCTCTGATTTAGGAATAGAGAATTGCTCATACAAAACCCAAGGTGCAATAAATGTTTTTTTTTTTTTTGCTGTTGTTACTTTAAGCCAAATTAATCGCTCCAGCATGGCACACAGCAGATACAGAATGTCAGTCTACAAGATAAGTACTGTTGTCATTGATAACATTTGCATTATGCAGCCTATTTATGAATGAATTTAGCCAATTCATAAAACTGTCTTTAGGATTTGAATTAAAACAGTTCATTCAAAGAACCAAACCTGTTTTCCTGGCATTGTACATTTCAAAAGAACTGAAAACTACACACTCTAATGGCTGGCTCACAAGCTAAATCCATTATTAATCATTTTACTGTAGTCATGCTGATCTAAATTAACCTAGCTAGCTAGCTACGTAGCTAGTTATGCAGGACACAGCTGGATAGTTTGCTAAGTAATACAAGACAATTGGGACAGATAAAGAAGATGTAAAAACACTAGATGATTCATCATATTGCATTAAATGCAATAACAAATGAGAAAGGTTTTCTATAAATGTACATTTGAAATTCATTATTGAAGTTGGCCTACCTTTATTGATTCACTGGTGAAAGACAAAAGGCAGATTTTCTTTCTGGTTTGTATTGATTTGGAGATGCTCATTAAGTCACATGATGTGTTAGCAGTCTTGTCATTCGTTGGATAAGTATGAATTGAGGTACTGGAAATTCATTGAATGGATACGAATGGGTCTTGAGACCAGGTTGAGTCACCGTAATGGTTATACTGGGTCAGCGGTTTCAGTGTTCAACCGTGTTACCAACCTCTCACACAACAAAATCCCCAAAACACAAGTGTTTTGTATCTCTTAAACTTTAATTTATGTATTATATGCAAAGAGGTATGAGACAGGAACACCGTTTTCCTCTAATGATTTTCCTATCCGAGCATAAATTTGGAGAATAACCCTTCAACAACTGTGGTCCTCCAAGAACGGAGTTATTTTGCGACCTTTCACAAACGAGAGGGGCCGTTGTATTAAGCAAGAACTCGAAATCTGGGAGACAAGGTTCTTATTTGACCAGTGTTTTCGGAACCGTTAACTCGAGTCCAATGTTTCCACCCAGTCAAATTGAATGCAGATTCAAAATGTATCAATGTATCGATCAATAGAAAAATAAAATCAGTCCAGTCGACAGATAGCAAGCTGTAACAAAACCGTGACCCAGATTCAATTCACGTGATATTTATTCATGAATTCAGTTTTTGGAGCTCAAAAGCGAGGTTTTGCCTGATTATCCGTCATGGTTAAATTACATTTATCCATTGAGGCAGTGTTTCCTTGATCTCTCAGCAGTATACATTCTTTACTGATTCAGAGGAGCTTCTGATTGCTTCATCTCTTCCCCATGATCCCTCTGTTGATGCCCCATTGATGTGATCCACACTGGAAGATGACGTAATAAAGGCACAATGGAGTTACCCACACATCAGGAGGAGTAGATCTCAACTCTAACCCTCAACCCTAGTTCAGATCACTCAGTTTGGAAAGACTTATCCTTAGGCTCTTCAATTTTTAAAGGTAATTGCGGTGTAAACAAACACTAAACATGCTGTTTTGCGTTGATTTCTCCATGGGCACCACATGTCTTGTGAAACACCACCTGGCTGTGAAAGCATTTAAGACAAAGCAACATAAGAATGGGAATAACAAAATGGCTGTCATTTTGGTAGCTGGCACAAACCTATAGCCTTTCATTCTAATACTATAGGAAGAGATTCTGAAGTACTGAAAATCTGTGCGTGAGAAGTTACCTTGCTTAAAAGTTAACAAACATACAAGTTTGATGATTATAAGCCATAGCTAAGACTGCCACAAGCCTACTGTCAGGGGGGCACAGGAATGGACCCAAATGTGCAGGGAAAAACAACTCCAAAATAGGCAAAACAAAGACTTTACTTACGAATGGGGAACAAAGGTAACAGAAAGCCTCACAGGGCGGCTATAACAAACAAAGAAAAAACTCCAAAAAGCGGGGAACAAGAAAATACAAAAGACCGAAAACACGTAAAGAACAGAACAGGGGCAGGAACACTCAGGACCGAAAAACGCTCGAAGGCACAAACAAACAAACCAACCAACAAACTCCAAAAACAGGCAACAAGCAGGCAGGCAGGCAGGCAGGCAAGCAAGCAAGCAAGCAAGCAAGCAGGCAGGCAGGCAGGCAACAGGCAGGCAAGGATCCAGCACCTGAGTCAGGGAGAAGGGAGACTTAAATAGACACGACGCAGACGAGACACAGGAGGGCACAATGAACAATCAGGCCACAGAGAGGGAAGGGAACACGAGACAATAAGCAACCAATAATTGGATGATTGAAAACAATAAAACAATTAAACAAGACACAAAGCAGAGGTGCCGCCATCTGGCGGCCCAACCAGCAATAACAGGGGGAAGACACAGAACCCTGACACCTACTGACAACTGACTGAAGGCATTCATATTTTTTTAGATATTACTTTGTACATTGCATCATTGTACATCCACTGGCAGACCAGCACAAAGATATAGCATGCAAAGATTCAACTTCATTGGTCAAGGAACTGAGGAGTTAGAAGCATTTAAATTTATTATCCTCTTTAAGTCTGACTTATTGGTGAAAGGCCACAAACCTAAGCAATCATTGTGCAAGTTAGCCAAGTTTTATGATGATTGGACAAAGCGTTCATGACTTACTGCTGTTTTAGTAAAAATGTCCACGCTCATAGATAATAATTTTCATATGGCAGCCATATTTGTTTTCAGAATTCAAATTTTTTTTTTGAAAATTCACGAAAGTAGGTTTTGTCCATAATTCTAAATTTCTAAAAATCAAAATGGTTGCTGATATTGTTTCTTGAGGGAAAGTTAAGTATCAGCTGGAGTAGGATCTACGTATGTAAATTACATGATGTTCTATTAACCACAGCCAATGATACACTCTTTGAAAAACTGCATATTTGCTATAGCAGCCGCTAATGGCCGACTGATCCGAAATTTTACAAGGTAGTACCAAGTCAAGAGGTCAGTATACTCGCCAAGATTCATAATGATCGGCCATTGCTACGCCTGTCAAATGGCTGCTGATATCAGATTGGCTGAAGGCAGCTATGTTTTTTAATACATTGTTTTAGTCATTTTTTGTTGCTGTCTTTCACAGGGATGTTGCCTAGAAAATTTCAGCCTGATTGGTCAAAAGGTTGAAGAGTTATAAGCATTTAAACTTATTTTGGTTCTTGTAACACCAGCCATTGGCAGAGAGGTGCCTCAGAATCATGTGCTGTAGTATACCATATTTGGTGAGGATCATCGTTCATGATTAACAGCTTTTTTAGTAAAAATGGCCACGCCCACTATTTATTGACGTGTGATGTGTCACATCATTGACATGTTCTTATTGATTTTTGAGGGTCAGGCTCCAAAGATTCTTTATAGCCTTATTTGCAAAACAAATGGCGGAAAATTTTTGGCAGGCACAAATTAAATCGGGAATATATGATCCAGCACCACAATCTGACCACAAGGCGTCAATGCGAAAGTATTGGGGGCGTTGGCATAGGGACATACCTGCCAAGTTTCATAGCTCTACAGTTTATGGTTTTTGGTGCCCATTCATTTTAAGGAATAATAATAATAAAAATAATAGGGTTGCAGCTGCTTCGCTGGTTGGACCCCTAATAAAAAGCACAACAAAAACAAGTGTTTCAGCAGCTTAGCTGCTTGGACCCCTCATAAAAAAACAGAACAAAACAATATGATTCCAGCAGCGTCGCTGCTTGGACCCCTAACATAGGAAATATATCCGGCAAACAAATTAGTAATTTATTCAGACCGAGGCTTATCATAATGATATAACATAAACATAACGGTAGGAGAGTCCTTCCCCTCCCCATTTAAAGATGTCCCTCTACTCAACGCGCAGAGGTACCTGCTGGGGCTATGTTGCTAAGAGATTCTTCTTGTTCCACCGTATGATGTACTGCACGCCCTGTCTCTCTCGCAGCTTCAGCACAGCCCTACGCCGAGGGTTTCCCCCTTCCGTGCTGTAGCGTCGCTTAATAAACCGTCAGCTTGTTTTAGGTGCTGTGTCACACGCATCAACGGCTCGAGTCCGTGCACCCTTCACTTACTGTATCGATTCAAGTCTAGCAGAACAACTATCGTGGGAACTAACAGCAGAACCCGTGTACTGTTGTAGGCTACGTTTTTGTTTGTTGTTTTGTGTTAAAATCGGGATGTGAGGTGACGTTGCTGCATCTCCGCAAACCTAATATCTTCTGAATTTGCGCGTAAGACGAAGGAATATTGTATATCTAGCTGATTCAAAATGAACCCCCAATGTGCGCGCTGTGGGAAAATTGTCTACCCGACGGAGAAAGTGAATTGTCTGGACAAGGTAAGTCATGTCTTCCGTTCCACTATAATGATAATTAGTTTCCAGTATCCAGAAATGCTCTTGAATTAAAGGTGACGCTGCTCTTCTTGATGTATCCTACAAATTGTGACAACGTCGTGAAAATATAAAGTAGGCTTGCTGATGTTGATTAACACTTTATAATTTGAAAGCGTAGATAATTTACTATTTCGTCAATTGATAAACAGCTTTGCATCCTGTCCGGTTCTTTGCAAAGTGCTATATTTTAACGTATGGGAGAGTAAAACGATTCCAGAAACACTGGAGTTACCTTACTTATTTTAATTACTTGAAACACAGCTACTAGCTGTTCTGCTGTTAACCCACTTCAGCACGTATCATAGGCTATTGGGCAGAAGTGCGATATTGATTGGACATAGGCTACTAGGCTACATTTTATCTGACCTAGGTGGTGCGGTGGAGGTGAAGCAATGTTTTTTTTAAGACTGACTTATCTGTTCGTAGATTATATGCAGTGAGATCTACGCAGTTATTCACAAAGAAGAGTATATTTATACGCTCAATTAAAGCATATCATACTTGACTCTATAGTTCAATCTCGCATAGCCTACTCTTGAACGAAGCACAAAAACAGGTTCAGCAGTCCTACTGAACGCTTCAAAGATAGGCTAATTGCGTCTTACATAATAAGGCCTGCATTTTAATGTTGTCTAGAACTCTAGTTTTTGTAAAATGTTTTTGAGAAATAATGATAGTAAAAATGATTATTATTAAGTCATGGCAAAGACAGGCTAAACAGAACGTGATAACTCCAGGTTTCATCATTAGCAGTGACGTGAAAATAGGCGATAGCATTCGTGCGAGAAAGACGAACGACCCACCAGGTTAGCGAGAATCCAGAAATTTGTGAAGTCATAAAACCTGAGTGGCTTATCTACGCTGATTCACCCATGCTTTTATGAATCCCAGAACCTGGGACTCCCTCCCATGTTGTTTTCACCGTGTAAGGCTGCTGTCATCTCACAAAAATGTTTAAAAGTTGGGGATTGAGAACGGGCCTGACAGATCTTTAGGATGTAGTCTTGTGCTCTTAATCACCTCGCAGAACATCAGGTGGCAATATTTCCATTAAAGTAACTGATACAGGCCAAGTTGTTCCCTCATTCTCTCCTCACCTTCAACAAGCACGTCTGATCAGTCGTCAACAGCTAGTTACTCGGAATTAGCATTTATCAGAGATGTTGTGGTGAGCATTATTGAAGTGAATTATTAAATTCTGAAGTAAACAGCACAGTGTTTACTGAATGGAGCTTGAGGGTCAAGTATAAAAGGAGTAGTGACTGGCTTAGATATGCCTTAGTTTCAGCAGCTTTATGTATATGATGCCAGTCTGATCAACCACAGATGCAGGTGTAACACTGAGTAATGCCATTGAAAGAGGTGTCATACACGAGCCAACAAACTAGCTGACACAATGCAAAGGTAAATTTACTGGCTAGCGTCTTATAATACTGTGCACATACCCGAGGATTTACCAAGGTTTAAACTTGTCCACACATACTAGAGGGTGTATGTGTGTTTGACTTGGTATTCCAATTTGGGATAAGAACAGAGGAAGAATTTATAAGGACATTTTATGTTTTAACAGTAAGCCTGAGATGAACAAAGCCAAAATAGACATTTGTAGTAGGGAGGAAGGTTTTACCATACAGACTGGATGGAATGCTATGTCTTCTATCTTAAGGTCAGTAGATATGACAAATATATCTTTTTTTGTGTGCTCCATAATTGTGGGACACCTGTGACTAATAGAATAAAGTAATAATAAAGTATGTGATTTGCCTGGTTATCCTTTTACCTGTCAATCTAATACCGTTTCTGTAGAACTAGAAATTACTAACTGACGTACTTAGTCATTCATGCTAATTTCCATAAAAAATTAAAAGTAGGCAATAACAAACTTGATTATTCCATTGTGTCTCATTTTTAAAATATGGTGTCATACAACCTGTTTTGGCTGTTTTTATACCTGTAATCCAACTTACTTCTTAGTAGCTCATATGTTAGTATGGAGTAGGCTATAGCATTGGTGTTGACAAAGCCTTTCAGAAATAGCAAATGATTGTATTTATTTATTTGTTTGTTTGTTTATCAACACAATATTATGGGCTAATCACAAGGGGATCTGAACCAATTTTTTAAGCCGCCAAGTTATGAGAAATGTTGAAAGAATAATAACATATTATACCTAAAAAAGACAAAAAAATATACAGTATATTTTTGCATCACACCAGTGATACATTCCTGTAATCTTTATGTAGCTTTTCATTGAAAAACATAAGATTGAAATGTTTTGACCTAAATTACATGAGACTTTTGTTAGGTTTCCGTTTATTTTAGAAGTACGTACCAGTGTAGTCATATGTGCTATGAGGCTGTGGTAACTAAATTACAGGCTATTTTTAAGTGAAAAGGTGGTGTGCCACATTGATTGTCTGAGAAGGTAATGTGGCTGAAAAGTATTTTCTGGTTTATAGTTGTACCCTGCTGCTCTACTCTGTCCAGTAGAATAAGCAAAAATATTAGGCTTCCTAATATCTAAATGTGCAACATATAATTTTCCATGCCATTCGTAGAGGTGTGTGTGATGCACAATGAGATTGTGGGTTCTGCAGATAGTTTGACTCATATAACATTGATCAAGCCTAAAAAACATTTCATTACAAGTTTATAATATGGAACAAGCCGTTGAACCTATAATGGAAGTCCTTGAAACAGCTTTGTGTGTTTTCTGTTCTAGAACTGGCACAAAGGATGCTTCCACTGTGAGGTGTGCAAAATGACTCTCAACATGAAGAACTACAAAGGCTACGAGAAGAAGCCCTATTGCAGCGCGTAAGGCAATATTTTTAACCACCTAGCCTCCTCTCCTTGGCTTCATTGCAGTCTGGGGTGTGACATGTCATCTTCCTTCTTTCTCTCTACCTGCCTATCACTTAAAAATGACTGAATAGGACTAGCTAACTGAATGGCCAAGACAGGGCTCTGCTGCAGAATCAGTGTCTAAATGATGCAAATGGTGAGAGTGAGTTTTTGTCGTTGTTGTCAGTGACCACAAGTGAAGAGATAATTAGGGAGTTTCTTTTCTTGTGATTTTGAAAATGTGGTTAACCCATTTGCCCAAAAGTCTGGGAGTATGTATTTTCTAGAGTTTCAGACAATTGCAGAAGCTTGTAAAAATAGAGTTGGGAGTACTGTGCACATCAGAAAGGAAGAAATATATTTCTCTTCCTGTGGAACCTGAGGATAATCCAGTGTGATGGCCTTTTCTGTTCCCTGCTATGCACCTGAAGTCTAGACGTATTGCTTTTTTTTTTTTACCTTAGTTTTTTATTTTCTCTTCACTGTATTGTGGGACAGGCCTTTCAAATAAAAATTGAAATAAACTTTCGCCTAATCATCCCCCAGTTCAATTGGAAAAAAATCATTCTCTCCCTCTCCACCTCAGCTGATGCGTGGTGAGAGTTCTGGTGCAAAATGGCTGCCGCGCATCACCCAGGTGGGTGCTACAGATTGGTGGTGACCTTAACTCTAACCTTAACCCACCCACATCACTGTAAAAAACGCTTTGAGTTTTGAGAAATGTGCTATATAAATGTAAGGAATTATTAAATCATTTTTATTAATTACACACTGTACTCATAGAGAACTGGACGCAGTTACTTTCTGAGCCATTATTACGTTTTGATGTGTTTACTCGATATCTTCACAAGAGTAACGGACATACCCACCTTGCATATTACTCAGTAACACTTTTGTATATGAAAATTAAATTCCATGCCGAAGGGGATCTGAGGTGTGGGAATCTCTTTCTCTTTCTTGCTCTCGCTCTCACTTGCTCTCTCTCTCTCTCTCTCTGTTTGTGTGGAAAACAAAATACAAATGATAACCTCTTAAAGGTCACTGTTCAAACAAAATTAACTTGAAGATGTGAAGGAATGATAGGAAAAATTATGGCAACTCTAAAGAGAACTGCAAAATGCAGTCTTAGGATCTAATACCCAGATAGTCTATTTATCCATTACAGAGGATGGCATGTATTGGGACAGAGGCAACCATTGAGGTAGAGAGCCAAGATTGAGTACAGTACAAAAGAGGGAAGTATTTCATGGGCAAGCTGAAGGCTGAGCCAAAATCCAAGACTTGCAATTGTGGTATAACTGTAGTAGAAGGGCAAGACTCAGCATGTGCTAAAACATATTATACCCTATGGATTTCTAAATTCTTGTATATAGCAGCTTCATGCACTTCTGTTGAAGCACTCTGGATGTAATTAAAAATGTTATTATTACTGTTACATAAAAGAAGCAATGTACTTCGAACAGTAAATATGTGACTTTCGGTGTGTTTGGCTGTTGGAGGCTGGTGGTGATATACTGTGTAGAACTTTAATTGTCAAAGGACAGGATTAGCGCTGTAAACCCTATATCATTCCATGTTGTTCAGTCAAAATTCCAATTTGGCTCACAGTTTAAAACCTTGCCTTACTAGTATTGCGATCAAATACACTCTCTCTTCTAGATTCAGTAAAATGATTACAAATTTAAACCAAAGGGAATAATTTGTGTACTGAAGCTATCACAGAAAATAATAAAATGTTCTAACACAGAAAGTGTGACTTTTTTTATAAGGAAAGTTGTTGTGAGGACACTCGCTTTCAATTTGGGGCATTTATAAATACTGGCTTCACCATGTGGTCTGGGGGAGGGTTCTGTTATATCACAACCCATTACGGGTAGCCTCCATGCTAAATTATGGCTTACGGAACATCCAGACACATACTCTTTCTTTTACCACCCGAGGTTCGTGCTTGGTCTGTGCTTAATCCCTGGAGGATGAGAGTAAAAATTAAGAAAGGATAAAAAAATGAAATACCTGAGCTTCCCTAGGACTCAAAGATCTTGGGACGACAGCGATTCATGGAATTTATCTCTTTTTTGTAATTCATTCACTACCTCCTTCTTCAGTTATCTCCATTGTAGGCCTGCTTATGTTTATCTAGAAAGTTTTTCTTTCACACTGTGTAGTTCTGAGTATAAAAAAATTGGACTGTTTACAATCAATTTAAAATTCAATTTTATTCCTGGAATACATTGTCTGGGTTTAGTAAATGCCCCTGCACATATTGGACGATACACTACCTTGTTCTTTTTATTCCTCTTTGAAAACAGAAGCAGACACAATCCATTATTTTAATCAGTTATGCATACATCCCTGAATGCTCACCATAGGGAAAGGTTGTGTAAGGCTAGATGATAAAGGGCAGGAAGGGTGGGTGGAGAGAGACAGATGATGATGATGATGATGGTATGTTCTTGCTCATAACTTATCTGAGTGAGTGGGTCACTTCTGCCAGCCTGCTGCAATACAGTCAGCCGCCATGTTGTCTTTTCAGTATGGGAGAACTTACAGAGGCCAAAAATTGAGAGTTGGATCTGTTGAGAGTTGGAACTGATGTGATCTCAAACTGCAAAAGGCAAAGGAGGGGAGTTGCCTTGGCTCTCTCCGGTCATTAACTTGTAACAATTTCATCCCTGTGCAACCATACTATCGTGTTTTTTCTATGATAGTATGGTTGCAGATCATTAACCATCTGTTATTGTTATTTCACATACTCCACCATGTGTGTTGTTCATGTGTGCTACACAGGACATGACTGCCAGCTCCACAAAGTAATTCTTGACAAGAACAACAAACCGTGCTGATGGACATTTGTTGTGGTAATTGTGATTCCTCAAGTAAAATTATAATAAAAATGTAATGCTGATGTTGATAATTATAAAAGTGACAGTATGACAGTCATTAAGGAACTGGATTTGTAACTTAAAGGCTGGTGGTTCAGTTCTGAGCTCTATTGCTGTGTTGCTGTGGCAGTGTAGCAAAATAATCATCTGAGTTTGAGGTTTAAATCCAATCCAATCTGAGGTTGTTACAATTTGTCCTTAGTGATCTGTGCACTGCCATTGATTAAAACATATGTCTGTTGCATCTTCATACCCCCTTGAGTTTCGCTGAAGTAGAATGGTAGCATAGAATATGTTGGTGATCCTCACTTCCTTCTACAGGAGGCTGAGTTAGCTCCCATTAGGGACGCCCTGTGAAAGCAGCACGTCTGCGCAGCACAATTTCAAGACCAATCAATTGTTCACCTTAGTATAATCCACTGTGTTCTTCTTTCGCGTTCAGAGGACTTCACCTGTGATCATTAGACAATGTTTTGTGTTGGCAGGAGAGCAAGGGAGATCAGCAAGGTCAGTTTTTACGCGTCAGGATGCTTGCACATCAGCTGCTGGCTCTCCGCAGATGAAACAGTTTAGGACTGCAACAGCTTTTGATCTGAATGATCCAACGAAGGATGAACTTTTAACCTCATCTGCATTGCTGTCATTATTGATATGAATTACATATGGCCACAGAAATGTGTATGTCTGCAGATGTTGCAGTATTAGAACAAAAACAAATATATTTGTTCCGATGATGAAAACTCCTGAATTCACTGCCATGAAAATAAGTTCATTAGTCTAATCTAATCTAATCACAATGTAAGAGAGAAATACCCCAGAACTGAAACTGCCAGAAATTAAGAGGCATGATGTTTCTGATATTGTTACTCCTGTTTTTGGCATTTTCCTAAGAGTGGGTACACATTACATCATTAATTGTGCCCCACTGGAAAGTCCCTAATGCTGAAGTTGTTGGAAGTTCACTGAATTAATGATAAGTGCGAGTGAGAGTGGTGGTTTAAGATAACTTGAAATCAGGATGGCAGGAGCTCTTGTTGAAGTCTTCAGTTAACACAAAAGTGACTGACAGAGGGGGCGTGAGAACACTACAATAATTTTTGGTGTTTGTGTGGTGTGTGGAGTGAAGGGCAATTTGAAATGAAAAAGTACTAAACTTGACAATAACCGGTCTTCCGAATGTTCCATAAAATGAATAAAATGAAGGACATAGCCTAGACAAAATGAGATTATTTGAAAAGGGCTGGATTATAAAAGGTGGAAGTCCAGAAGTGCCACAGTTAAAATGGGGACATCTGAGAGGTGGCGGGGGAGCTTGTGGTGGATGGAAGTAAAAACCCAACAAGGATTGTCAATGGAAATAAAACGCAGCTCTATGACTCTGTTGTGGAAAAGGGCCTCTGGCAACATGTGTGCTGTTCCAGGCTAAAATGATGGGAAGCAACGGCTGTGGAGTGCACTGACATGGGAAGAGCGAGTTCATCCTCACCCACTAGGGAAAAGGCAAGCCTTAGCATAGCTTACATGATTCAGGGCCATAGAAAGATACACAACATTACCCTGTGGTTACTCTAGTGGAAAAAATGTTGGCCTCAATGGGAAGTCTATGGAACAGCGACCATGCAATGCAGCTTAATGAAATGATTAGAGCCTCTCCTGCTTCCTGATAATTCTGTATATAATGCTGCAGTTGTGACATCATTATGTCATGACAACAATTATGAGCTGCTAAAGCAATAGTCTTGTTTTCTGGGAGACCAAAAACATGCAGTACAACCTCTGGGTTACAAACAACAGGAAAAGAGATTATTTGGAAAAGTGCTTCTTACAGTTTTCAAAACATCCATAATGTATTTAGCCACACATGCACCGCCTTCCTCTATTTTCACAAATTGTTAGTTGTTTTTTTCTTTATCGATAAAATGGTCGAGAAAAGAATGAAACTGTAATCTAGACAATGGATACCATCTGAAAGCGAATTTTGGGTCTGCCTGCTTGCAGAGAATCAATATCGCATCTGCTGTCTATGGACTAATAAGCACTGTAAAAAAAAGAATGTGTGCCCCCTCATGCCACATAAGCAGGAGAGGGGTCACACATCCGACCTGCTTTGTAAAATGATCCATATGGACTGCTGGAGGGGCTTCCGTATTTAATGAGGAATAAAACCCAACACAGTATCGTTCTGTGTGAAGTGGTTTCTCAATAGGTTGGAATTTGGGTCACCAGCACTGCAGTTGAACGATTTCCTCTTGGTCAGGAGCTCCTGACTCTCCCCATAGCCAATGGCCTGGGTCCCATGTGTGGCATGTGCTGCAGACAGAGCCTTCTCCATGGTAATATTTATTTTTGTGGAGAAGTGGGAGTTGGGCTTTGGACTTGGAACGAGCATTTTGGGGATTAGCATTGGGTGCAGAGGACCACTGGACACTGATATTTTAAAAGATTTTCTCACAAAATTGATGGAAAATCCTATACAGCAGATGTTTTAAGTGTGTTCTTGAGGCAGATTTATTCTTTATGGACATACATCTATGTACCAAACTTTTTAACTTCCAGTGTATCACAAGTGTACGATGTGTAGAAGTCATTCCTTATTTTTTTAGAGATATGGCAGACAAATAATAGCTAATACTTACAGGTATAAAATCATGGTTTGTGCTTGAACCCCCTAACAACACTTCCCATTTTGGAACATAACATGTAATCACAAGTCCTAGAGTAACATTGATTATAAAGAGCTGTCTCCTGGCTGCTGACATCCTAGCAGTGAGTCAAGCTGTTGACATCACAAATGCGGATCATGCCCAGAAGGGTTGCTCTCACTTGATCGTTGAGGGGCCCTCTTTTTGAGAGAATTGAACAGTTGTTTTCCATCGGTGAGGGACAAGAGGCCAGTGCAGTAACCCCCTTCTAGCTAATGTTAAACAGGACAGAGACATCCATTATGTATCTGGCAGGAGAGTAGGGTTCTAATGTGCTTAACAAAAAGATAATGTATCATCTGTTTATTCAGTGTAGCTTCAAGCTGCACATTACACAGCTGAAGAAAGCATGCTTAAAAGAGCATTAAGTGGAACCCTTTCTTCACCAATGGATTTACCCTGGCAGTGCAATGGCTTTAGATGGCATCATGACAGTTCATCCTTGGGAGGTATTATTTTTACAGTAAAATGTCACTCACACATTTTTGTCCATAGAGCAAGCCATGAAAGCAATCTCGCTATTATCTGGGGGGAGATATTACAGGAGCAGTTGTAAGATATTTTTTCTCTATCTTTTAAGTTTTTTCCCTGTACAATCTAGGAACAGTTGTAACATAATTTGTTGTTTTTTTTGCCACACTATATATGTACCACTGTTAGAAGTACTCTTCTAATGTTCCAGATAAATATTAGTATGTCCATTCTATCACTGCTTTACTTGGATGCATGGACATTTGGCAGATTATAGGCAATCACATGCTCACCTCTGAAATATATGTTGCCAGCAACCACTTCTGTTCACTTCACCAGTTGAGCTGCAGAGTCCCTCCATTGTAGAAATGTACTTTGTGTATTCAGATGGTGTAGGGAGACAGGGATTGGAGGAGTTTCCCTTGTGTGATGCAATGGGAAGGGCAGTCCCTCTGACCAATGCCCTCTCTCCCTGGATTGTAGCTACAGACACTTACAGATTATCATTGCACTGAAAACCAGAGTGTTAGCAGGATGGGCCACCTGACAACCCCTTCAACAGTTAAATGAAATTAATCCAAGATTAGTTTTTCTCCAGAACATACACGGACAGGAAAACATAAGGAACAGGAGCAGATTAAAGAAAACCAATGGGAAAAAAAACAAAGTTAAGCTGACATTTTAATTGTGGGGTAAATATGGTGATGATACATGTGTGTGTGCAAATGTTTGTGATTTGTATGCGAGCAACCAGAGGAGGTTGGGCGGGGTTGCTGAGAGGTGGCCTTCATCTCTTGGCAGAAATACAAGTTGAATCTATTTTTCATCTGTCACTAAGGTGAGCTAAAAAATGACATCTCTGCAGCCGTGACACAGAGCACCTTTCTGTCTGGAAAACAAACAAGCCCAGAATAAGGTCAGCACAGTGCTGGGAGAGGCTCTTACTAATGTCACCATAGCATTAACACAGTGATCCAAAACTGGCCATATAACACACTGTAAAGCATTTGCACGGCTGTATGTTGGCTGGATGCTGTGGTTTCAAAATAGAACGTGTCCATGGCCATGGTGTATATTTAGACCCACCATGCTGTGACAACCAAATGTTTAAAAGATGGAAATCGTGTTGTTTGAGCTCAGATTATTGTTCGGGTTGGGTACCAGTATCTATTTCACACTGACAGAAACTGACAGAGATTTCGTTTTTTTTTTTGCTTGGGGATTAACAGCACACTCTGATGTATTCTCTTGAACCTCTTAACCTTTTGCAGAATTAAGTGGTGTGTATTCTTTTATTTTGCATATATAATTAAGTCCTTGTTTATTTATGTCACATTAATAAACAGCCATCAAATTGGATATAGCATGGTGTACACATTTTCTGAAAGTTGTACTAATGAAAAACCACCCACACAGGAGCTAAACTACCTGTTATTTATTATAATAATGATAATGATATGATAATGTTTTGTAAGTGTCAACATTAAAACCTTTTTTATTTATCTATGAGAACTCTTTGAGGTTGACATCCCTTTTTCAAGGGGAACAGCAGTATGTATGTATACAAATACACACAAATCCTTAAAATAAAAAATACAGTAAAACAGAGAGTGAGATTGAAACTAACCAAATTAAAATTAGATGTTCATGCCTGAAAACAAGTACAGTTCTCACTATTGCTCTTATGTGAATTATTCTTTTGAAATCAGCTAAAGGTATTAGCAGGTCTAATTTCATCTGCTCCTGTAAAAAACACATTCCAAACAATAATGAAAAGTTGCTTTACCTAGTTCAGAAAATGGGTGTTAAAACATATAACTATAACAACCAGAGTAACCGGGCAGCTGGGCAGGGAAGTAGGCCTGTACCTACAGGTCGCGGGTTTGATTCTCAAGTAGAAGTCCGCTGTTATACCATTGAGCAAGGTACTAAACCTGAATCCCTTCAGTATATGTCCAGCTGTTTAAATTAAGTTAAATAAGTTGCTATGGATGTGAATGCCTGTAATGTAATGTAATGTATGCATTTGGCAAGAGTAGCAAGCTGTGCTTTTTTAACAGCATCTTGAATCATGCCTGCCATTCATCTGCAATGTTTTATGCCCAAACATATCATAACACACGTATATCACGTATCGCTGGTGCAAAGCCTCGCCCAGTGGTGGTAGTGAGGAGTCTGTGGTGATGTATTGCCCTCACCCTGGGACTCGCAGAACCTGGCTGCCACAGCCCAGGAGTGACTCAGCTCTACTCAGGCACTGCAGCCCCCTGCTTCTGCCCCCGTCTCTCACAAAAAACAAATCTGTTGGTACCGAACTGCTGTGTCTGGGTACTAATTAAGATGCCCATTCTATCAAACCTGCTCCAACAGTCCTTCTACCAACCTGCCATCACACAAACAGCAAACAAGAGGAGGGAGATTTTGGCCAGGCTTTTAATGGAGCTTTTTGCCCTTTGTTTTTCCGGATGCCATTGAATGTTTTGGTTGAGTGGTGCCCTTTCTCTTTTGTTTGTAATTGGGTTTGATGAATGCAGGCTCAACTGTAATTTGGGCAATGCTACATTTTAAACTGGAACCAATATGAGGGAAAGTATTCACTAAATGTCAGCAGTATTCCTCTAACAGTTTGGTCATCTTTGAACATGTACCCAGCATTTGAGCTCAAATTAGAAGATAAATGAGACTGAACTTTGCAGTGATTCAGACTCTGCTGCTATATTCTCAGGTGTTTAGACTGACACAGGAAATAATGGTATAGGTAATGCCTGGCTTAGGGTATTGTAAGGTTGTGGGTTTGAGTCCTTGGTGATACACTGTAATTTACTTGTATTTCTTCAATACAGTAAATGCTGTAACTGTATGAATGTAACACATTCAACATCAAAGGAATGGAAATTGAACTGGATAAGGGTATCTGCAAAGGAATCAATTATTTAATGATCTAATATTAACAGAAACAGTATTATTCTGATTTATTTATCAGAGCAGTGATGCAAAACACAAGTGCAGTTTGTGGTCCACAGAGTACAATTTAAGACCCACTGTGTCCGACTGGGAAACAGCTGGACATGTGTATCCGGGTATTGTTGTCATGACTGTTACAGCATCATGGTAGACTGTAGTCCTGCTGTGCTGCCCTCATTTGACTAGCTCATACTTGCACAGTTCTGTAAGTCATCTGGCCCCAGGCAATTCATTTATGACCCAGGGGAACCTCTTTAGCACAGGATTTAACAGTCATACTGAATGATGTTAAGCTCTCCACTTGGCTGCATAGATTGCCTCTGTCAGTCAGGCGGCAGGTCTTCATGTTATCCCAAATTGACAATGCCCAGATTTGGTGAAGCAACATCTTGACTCTCTCAACAGGTTCCTCTTTAAGGCATAAACTTGTACCAGCAGTGCTGAGTGTGCACCCAAGTGGATTAGTTGTGTATAGATTAAATCTCAAGAATAAATTGAAATTGAAAATGAAATTGTCACTTCATATATGTGTTTTGGTTTATGTTACTATGTTTGAATATGAAGAAACAAACATGAACAAAAAATGAGAGTACAAGGTTTTGGAAAAAAGGATAGATTGATTATTTAGTTTGTTGTCAAACTGGGAAAGACATACTATGAGTGGAGAGGTCTGAAAATAATTCAGTGCCACTCCGCTTTACTCCAACACTCTGCAATGAATGTGCTTTCCAAAAGACTTCCTTTCAGTGATGAACTCCTGCTGATGCATTCTCCTGGTTGAGACAGAAGTGCATGCAGGCCATCCATTGCCATGGTTACATTTTTTTTGACAAGTGTTGTTATACACGCCCATAATTTTGTATTCAACTCAAGCTAAAACCATTGATAGTTGTATTAATAATTTCAACCACTGGTATTTTGGAGTTAGGATTGCGTAATTATTAATATAATAATAATAATTAATTGCACTTGCAGTTCATTGCAGTTCATATCAAACAGGGCATGGCATTTTCTGTCCTTTATTATCTTGGATATCTTTTGCACTTATTAGCACCAAATGTTACTATGAAGCTGTACTGTGACTTTGACAATTGACTGCCTGTTAATGGTATGGTCATATTCTCATGTTTATCTGTCATTCAGTTCTGTGGAGCTAAGCTGCAGTTCACGCCAGGTCTTTCAGTTAGTTATTGGATATGAACTTGTGCAAGGCCATCAGTGAATGAATTTGTGGGCCCTGGATGGACACCCCACACAGCAAGTGCATACAGGAGCTGAGGTTTCTAAACCCAACCAATACACCAGCACTGAGAAATGGCATTTTAATGTTGTTGGGCATCCACTCCTGACCGTGTAGATAAGCTGAACAATGCATCATTCCACTGGGGGAATTTAATGCGGTTTTGTTTGTGCAACCTCCCCCGGGTCTCCATGGGAATTGTGTCATGCCTCTATTCTTGACTTCATCTGACTTGTCTCAGGCTTCCTTGGGCATCGGAGTGATCTGAAGAAAAGTAAAACAGGCGATCACTCCTGCCTCTAAATTCTGTTTTGCTTTGCTGAGCTTTTCTCTGTCAAAACTATAGTTTGCCTTGTGGTGCTTTTAGGTTTAGGGTTTAGGGTTAGAAGAGGCAGGGTTAATGTTTCAATCTGAGATCTAGTCGGTGAGTGTTTATTCTGGGTGGTTTCAGTCATTGAGGGAAAGGTATCCGTGGGCTCATCATCCTAGGAAATACAGATTAGCTTTCTCTTTGAAGTAATATCTCATTAATATTAAGTGACATCTCATTAAGTAACAGTGAGGCGTTCTCTATTCAGATGTCACTTTTCTACTGATTTCTCTATCTCCATTTCAGATGCCAACTTTGCCTTTTTCAACCCCTGTATTTGTATTGCTTGTCTATAATTACCTCCATACTACCACATCAACATCCTCTCCATAGTGCCTCTAAATTATCTATATTCCCTCTTCCACCCTCACTACCACTTTTCTGTCCACTTTACGGTAAGATGCCTGTTCTCTTAGTATTGCATCACTAATGCCCACATTAGTCTCACTGTACTGTCACCCATCCTTTCAGACAGATTTGTGCTCTGGTGCAGTTTGCTCTCTGCAAAAGTAATATAAAAATCCGTAGCCCGCTGGGTGACACGTAACGGTGCAAATCCCAACATTGACACTGCAGCTCTCCAGACATTCGGCTTGTGGGCAAGTGCAGTCACCTGCACTGCCTTATTCTAAATTACAGGGGAGGCCCTTGGGATCACGTGCCAGTCTGTGTGAGTCATTTCTCTGCGTTCAGTCTTCCAGATGCTTTGGCAGAGGTTCAGATTGTGTGGGTCCTCCAGAGCATCAGAAACACACACAGTGGCAGACTTCATTCCGCTCCAAGGCTGTGTGTTGTACTTGGACGAGGTCCAGGTCTCCCTTCATCTCCCGGGTGCGTTTTGTAGCAAACCTGCTTGCAGTGTCATCACTAGACGCAAACAAATCTCTTAATATGCGGTTAATGTATGGTTTTTAATAAAGATGTTGTAGCGAAGAACAGTGTGTTTTTTAGGAAGTGGACTATAACCCTCTTCTGCCCAGCATGTACACAGAGCAAGTGTAAATTTGCTCATAATCATCTGCCCTATGTGACTGCTGGTGCCTCTTTTTTATTCCCCAAGGTTCCTTATCCTGGTCACAAAATTTTGCCTCAGGATATGTGTGAGTCAAAAAGCCTCAAACACATCGACCATTGGGCCAAGTCCTACCAAAAGCCTACCGAAAGAGTTTCTGTAGGCTCAGTTACATAGGAAAACACTAACCTGAGTCCGTAACTTGACAGCCATAATTGCCAAGAAGGCCAAGCACTGACAACAGAAGTAAAGTACACCAAGGATTTGGATTTAGGAGCACTTATCAAGGGCAAAGATTCACTGCAGTGCAGAGTCATCATATGGTCTGCCAAAAAGGTGAAGAAGTGCGAATGGCCCTGCGTTTTTGGCCCTGACTTTTTCTATAATTATATCACTCAAGCGTTACATTTTTCATGGGCTCATTGCGGTGCACTATTACTTCCATTAGTGAGTAGTGAGGGACATGATATTCAGATGCACACTGCACTGTGCTGCGCATTGTTTTTTTTTCTTGTTGTAAATAATTCAGCACTGTCAACACTGCCAGTGCTGTTTTAAAAGTGGTTGTGCAATGTGCAGAACATTTGGATCGCTTCAGATAACTTTTTTATTTGCCTCCTGCATTTCATGTTATTTTACACCTGATACTTACACCTGATATAAACAAATAAGTACTATGGCACTTTAACCACTTCTGTTACTTATTTAACGGCAATAGAAGTGGTAATCAGTGCTGGGGAATGCACACAATACCTGAATCTGTAGCCATTGACGGAAAACAACCAGTAAACATGAGTGAATATTATTTTCTGTTCTCACAGTCTGTCTCTTTTCCTGTTAATAGATAGCGGGCTAACAGAAAATATGACTAGTTTGCCAAAAACGTTTTTGTATTGTGCAAGATTCATCCAGCCTAGAGTGGATTGGAATCATTCGCACATGTTTTGTACAACTGAACAGGTGAGATAAACAGTTGTTGTCAAGTTTACAAATTGTTTCCAGGCGCCTGGAAGTGGCATTGACATGCAAATGTATGTGTTCTGGTCCAGCCAGGCATAATTTTCCTCTTACACAGAATGTCTCTTCCTATTTCACCCATATTTATTGCAACATCATGATGTGCACTGCAAAAAACTCACCTCCATTTAGTTACATTATGCTGGCACGTACTTCTGCTAGTTGCTTTACAACATTGCATTCATCACTTGAAAAGGCAACTCAGAGCAGATCAGTAATATGTATGTGTGACCTACTACTTCCTCTTAGCTTACGATTTGTAGTTAGTCTTGTTACTTGTTATTCTGTACACATGCTCTTATTTTTTGTTACTTTATGATATACACTATTGTATAGTACATCAATGGCTGTGTACACTATTCTGAATATCTCAAAAACTAAAGTGGTTAAGCATATAAAGATAACCAGCTTTCTGGAGTATTGATGATTCAAGCAGGCAGTGGTTCATGTCTACAGAAATGGGTATGCGCAAGGGCAGCTAATCCCCAGTATGTGCTCATGGGAATACTGTCTCTCCCACGGTCTGTTCACTGGCCTATCCTGCAGAGACAGTTGAAGCTAATGAGTCTTAGCCAGCAGTGAGTAACAAATTAACTTCACAGTCCTTGTGTCCCTATAGTGTTCACTCTCTCTGCCAAGTTGTGAAAAGAAATCTTCCGAAAAATTTCCATCGCACTCCCTGTGGAGCATCTCCATCATGGTTTTAGGGAACCCAGTCTGGCCATAACTTAACACTTACAATGGAAGCCAGAGTCAATTCACGCATTACTTCCACATGATTGTGTGTTCATTGGTTGTACATTGTTCTGAAAAATATGAAGACACTGTAAACCGTATTATTAAAAATGGAGGAGAAACTGCTTAATGCGTGGGTTGAATTCCATTTACTGGCATGAAAATAATTTAATTCTCAGAAACACAGACCATATTTAGTTCTAGTTATCAGTCAATAGAAGTGCATTCATGACAATCATACATGGGCATTAATCGATCTGTGTATTTCCTGAATGATAACTTACTGCTTAAAGAGAGCCCAACAGAATGGACTGAATAACCCGGTAGCGCGCAGCAGGGCCGGAGATGTGAGAATTGCTCCTCTCTGAGCCTGTCCCTCACGGTTCTGCCCAACTCGAGTGGATTATTGTGCTGTACACATGAGGTTAACTGAAGGAAGTGCTGCTTAATGAGCACTCTACTGTTTTCACTCGGGATCTTTCTTTCTCTGTCTCCTGGCCTGCTAGTGAAAAATGACCACCGTGGCTGGAGAAAGCACTTGTTTTCACTCTGAGAGAGGGCTGGAGCTTTAACTCTTTAGTTCCTTTTTTTCTTTTCATTCCATTGAAAGCGAATGGTCTCAGTTTGATCCCCTATTTTGGCAAACCACTGGTTTTTGCTTCATAGTCTGCCGCATGTCTGCCCTGCACACTGTTCTATAGCAGCAGGCATTTGGTTTAGTCCAGTTTGATATTTCCCTGGTTCGTTCAGCAGACCTTTCAAAAAATTGTTTGCAGTTTGCATTTGTTTTTAGTACATTTTGTAAAGCTAACAAAATTCAAAACAAAGCAAACAGGAGCACAGAAGGAGGAAGTTTGGGCCTAGCTCAGCCTGCCTGAGCTTCTAGAAGGAGCCTTTTGTTTCAGTCGAGGGATAAGTGCCTTATTGTGCTTCCTGTTTTGGGCAAGGAAGAGGTACCTTGGCTGCTTTGCGAGTACGTGGCATCCCACAGAGCGGCCCATTGTTTTTGGGAATGAAGTTGTGGGGCCTGAACAAAGTGTCCAGAGTTGCTAGTGGAGACACAGTGCTGTTGGTATGTAACTCCAGACCCAGGGGAGAGAGTCAGATGAACAAAGCTCTTACAGAGGCTCCCCCCACCGGCTTTGGGTATCCTGGCCCGGGGTCGGTAACCAAAACCCTCCATGAAGCTTCAACAGCTACTATGTTAAATGTTCCTGTTGCCTAGATTACTTTTTGTTTTGTTACAAACTATAATTCTTGTGTGATCACTTTAGGATGGAATGTCCAGTATCTGCCAACTGCACACATAATTAATACTTTACAAACTCATTTTGAAAAATTTCTCCCCACATTGGATAACAAATGGCATCGTTTTGACGACTTTCTATCTACATTTCTATTTACAAAGCTGATGTGTTTCAATATCTGTCAAAACATCTATGGCACATTTTATAAAATATTTTTTTTCACAATATTCTCAAAAACTTACAATTTATATTTGAATAAATATCTCTTTGTCACAAAGGTCGTCTGTTAATAGGATGGTGTCAGTGCTTATACTGTACCCGAGAAGTACTTTCCTCTAGGAAAATATGCAGCGTGCCTGCCCTACAGGTATACTATACAAGCTTTCCACTCCACTCAACCTAGTACTCCATTGAAAAGCAAGCCTGGATGCTCATTCCTAATGCTAGGCTTACAGGCAGGGACTACTGTGAGTCAGAGACAACAGTGAGTCAGTGCTGTGACCCCCTCTTCAACAGGAAGAGCTCAATGAATTAATGATGTTACAAGCTCTTGTGATTATACACTTAGGGCAGTTCTATTTTTTGCATCATTTTCCCTCTAAGTCCCCATAAATCTCCATAGTATTTGTGAATGCTTGAGTGCAAATGAGGGATCTGTAGCGGACTGGTGTGGTTTATTTTTATGTTCCAGTAGAGACGATGGCGCTTGCTGGAGGTTTTCAGTTTTTCTATTTTTCCACAGTGGCACAAGGTGAGGACCATACATTCCCTCTTGTGTGAACTGACTTTGTATTTGATCAACATTTACAATATTTTTTACATAAGATTTACAAATTGATATTTTTTGTTGTCTTTATATCCTAGGCCTGCCTTCATCTCTCATGTGGGTGTCTTGATTTTCGTTACTGTTATCACAAACTAAGGTTGAATTAGCAGCACCATTGGCATGCACTGTTAAATGAACAAATGACAGAGTATCATTGCAAGTGCCTTTGCATGGGCAGCCATAAGTTGTTTACCACTCGGGAGACAGTCCAGAAGAAATGTGACGCAGGGCATGCTGCTTCACCCTTGGATCCCATCATGTCTGCCTCTTTTTCCATGTAAGGAACGAACAAAATCCAAAACGGCCATTTAGAGGGAGTAATGGCTGGATGCTCCCCACAAAGGCGTGGGCTACGTTTGTCACCAGCCCTTAATATTGAATGACAATGAGTGAATGGAGGCTGCTGAACACGCTGACGTCACCATTTGAGCCATCCGTCAGGGCTGGACGTTTCCTGCTCCCCGGACGCTGTGCGCTCTGACAGGGCCGTGGCGCTCAATGACACCGGGGGCTTCTCGTCCAGAATGACTGTGAAGCACCCTGCTGCTGCTGTCCTGGCAGGATGAATCCTCTGCTCGGAAAGCGTGAAGTCAGCACGGTCCAGCCCGGCCGTCTCATTTATCGCCCTGAGTGGACGGGGACAGAGGGGCCATTGTCACTATCGCCCCTGGAAATTTCCGTGCTGGGTCCACACGCTCACTGGGAGTTCTGAGCCTGTATCTCATGTGTGCAGATTGGTTTTTCTAGACTTTATTGTATTAATCTATTGCACCAGTTAGCCAGTTAAGGACAACTTCCTGGGAAGTTCCTGATCGTAATGTAAACGGGTAGGGAGCTAACCTATGGTATTGTTCATTAAAGTTACTAACTTGCTGCCATTCCAGGATCTGTTTTCTTATGCATGTGTATGGTAATTTTATCCTCTTGCAGAAGTGATGATTTATCATAGCTTCATGAAGTTGTGGGTCTGCTCCTCCTTGTAGGCAAAATTTCTGGGCCATATATTTTTGAAGGTGATTTATTTATGTTGACTCTCAGACAACTGAAATGTTTGGGATCACATGCTGTATGCTTTGCACTGTTGCCAAGGCAGGGGTCGGTGCATTCATATGAAAATGTATTTAATGTATTTCACCTTGTGTATATTATTTATTATTCCACAACCTTGAATTTGATCAAAAGGAAGCACACAAGGATGCGAGAAGAAACCTCAAGGAATGTTGGCAAGAACCCCAAAAAATGTTGATTGTAAGTGCATACAAAATCATTGAGCCAAAAATGCAAGCAAAAAATTTTATACTTAAGTGTATTAAATATATCATTTAAGCATACAAAAATTTCAAGGGTACTTATAGTTTTTGTACTTAATTTAAAGTATGCTTAAAATGTACTTTTAAAAGGTATACTTCCGAAAATAGATGTCATTAAGTTGTGCTTTAGTACTTCAAATAAGTATACTAAATGGAATATACAGTAGCATAGATTGTGATATTTCTACACAATAAATTCACATCTGTACTAGCATGAAATAACCTTGAATGCTATTTAAAGTATATGTTGAACACAGTAGTGATAAATTGATATTGTACTAAAAATTTGTTTCCAATACCTGCAAATCACCCTTTCAGTAAGTATACTTTAAGCTCGTAAAACAAGTCACAATTTAGTATGCTTAAGTACAACTAAGTACGCTAAACTTGTACAGTAGTACATATGTATATTTAGTGAACTTAAAATATGGCCAATTAAAAATAACATTTTTACAATTAGTACATGATTAGTACATATGTACTAAAAGTATACTTAGTACATTTTTTAAAAGTATACTTAAAGTATAATATTTTTTGCTTGGGAAAGAGGAGGGACTAGAAACAGAAGCAATTTCTGTGAAGCATTGTGTTCAAGGTTATAGCAGCCCACTTGAGAATCAGATCTGCAGCCTAATGCTGTCACACCCCACATGCATCACCATCTTAAAATTAGGATATGAATCCAAGTCAATTCAGAGAGCAGAATTACAGAGACACAGAATGGGTCGACAGATATATTTCTGCATACTGCTATCGTATGTTACAATGTGGACGTCTGTGGTCTTACTGCTGTGACTATGAAATTCAGTTTCTGAACTGAACAAGTTTTTTAGTTTTATGCTGCCCAGTGACATTTTCTGCTTAGAAACAATGGGCTCTGTATTATCAACAAGCCCTGACAAGCTCCCACCATTGTTGCCATTGCTTTCCTCCCCTTTAGGCAAATGACTTGATTGTGTACAGTATGTAACTTAATTCTTCCATAGTTACTTTGTCACATAATGTCATGGTGTGTTAATTTAAGGCAAGCTGTACAATATGCCCTTCAGTGGAGGGATTGTACTTCCCTTAGAGTTGCTCTGAGCAGTTGAAAGGGACGTGCTGATCGATTCACAGACTGTGTGTTGTCACTGCAGTGCTTCAGTAGGCCTTAGTTGAAAAGCGGTGCAAGTCAGAATGTTGAATTCCTACTCATCTATTCATGACGGGGAGAGAGAAGTGTCTGCAATCGTTGTCTACATCAGTACCAGGCAAGACTTGCTATTACACTCCCGTCTCACATCACCAGGAGAGAACTGATGTGAGGTCACTGACAAGGACACCAGGTGCTGGTGTGACCAGATGCCTGTATTTCATGTGCTGTTCCCCTTTGATGTCCCCAGACCCTTTGTGCACAAGCAAATGTTTCTGGCAGCTCCTCCTGTTATCAGCAGCTCCTGTCCTCTCATTTATAGCTTTGCATCATTTGGTACAAGGCTCCAGCCTTCATGGGATTCTATAGCTGACCCCCCAGCCCATTAGCCAGCCATTGTGAACCCAATTCTCCCCACTTTTTTGGTTTTATTTTGTATGTGCCTGATGTGCCACACGTACAGCAGTGTGGGCGGAGCTTCTCGCGTCCCAGGCAACCGGGACATTGTTATGGCCTCAGAGTTCCACTCATTGAAAATCTCCTTTGTTGACATGGATCAGATAATGCGAATGCGTCATATCTGAACTTTCAGGGACTTTTTTTGAGTTAATGATTGTTTTCTAATCTTGGCTTTGGACCAGAACACTGATGCATTTGTTCAGATATGCCTGCCAGCACAGATAACCTTATGTATGATTTCCCACTCTAGTGATGCTATTTGTTGACCTTCCTCTCACTGTACCAGCGCTTAATCGTATGCTGATACCTAGGTGAAGTCACTATATGATTTTCAGTTCTTCACTGTGTGTTTTCAGCTATTTAATATATGTTTTCAGCTATTTTTCTTATTATTAACATGTGCGGTTCACTTTTTTTATTTTCCACTCTGCAGATTTTTCTGGCAGTGTTGTTGGGATGATGTGATAAATGGTGGAACAATGTTGTGAGAAATTTGTAATTCAACGTAACTGGCTTTACGTTGCTGACACGTGCGTCCCTCTTCCAGGCACTACCCAAAGCAGTCCTTCACCATTGTGGCCGACACACCCGAGAACCTACGCCTGAAGCAGCAGAGTGAGCTGCAGAGTCAGGTAACCAATAGGCACCTGCCTGCCAAGCAAGGAGATTTGCATGCTGGCCAATGGGCTGTATGCACATACTGGCAGGGGAAGCGGGGTGCTGAGCAGCAATGGGAATCAGAGCTGGCCCCAGGGTTTTGGTGGCCCTAAACAAAAATGTTGTTTATTAGTTTGGGACAGGGATGGCTGTGGCCCTAAACGACTGCATAAAGGAGAGAGAGGGGGAGAGAGTGAGCATTGTGGGTCATACTTGCATGTTGTACGTCTGGTTTTCATGTTCCTGTGGGTTGTATGCGTTGCTTTGGCAATGTGACTGTAGTTGTCCTGCCAATAAACCAAATTGAAATTTAAATTAGAGAGAGAGTGAGAGAGAGAGAGGGAGAAGCAGGGAGAAAGGGAGATAGATTCCCACTTCTCAGATCCCCTTCGGCATGCAATTTAATTTTCATTTACAAAAGTGTTACTGGGTAAAATGCAAGGTACGTAGTTACCCTGGTAATGATATCAAATAAGCACATCAAATTGTAATAGTACTTTGAAAGTGACTGGAACCAGCTTTTTATGGGTTGAGTGTATGGGTTAAGTTTCAAAGTACCAGAGTGCTTAACCTTCAGAATTATGAGAAGATTTTTGAATTTGATATTTAGACTGTGCCCACTCACTGTGAATTCTACTGTCCCCTACCATTATTGAACATATCTCCATTGACATGTACAAGTACATGCGCAAATGCACCCAATTGGCACTGTGAAACTGATTCAAATGTACTGCACTCCAATTCTGCGGAATTTCATTTGCTCACAGACAAGTGATTGCAGTTTCAAACCATTCTGAGATAATCACTTGAAATAAACATTAGGATTTAGCATAATTGGGGAAGGCCACATTTAAACAGGGTCATTGCCTATGAAATAAATAAAAAAAATAAGTTGTTTGGCTGATTTCAGATTTTCATATTTGAAAGGCCTGCCTCACTACACAGTGAAGACACATCTGCATTTTCAGCGTCTTAGAAGTGAGAATGGTACAAACTCATGACTTTTACATGACTACAAGCCCTCACCCAAATCATGTGTAGGTAGTGTATTGATTTATTTCCTTCTGCAGTTTTTGCAGAGTCTTACTGCATAAGACTGTCATTGTTCCCACAAAGTTAATTCCTCTTAGATTAACCTTGGAGATCCTGCCTTCATGCTGTTCTGGGCTCCCCCATTGTCTCATTAATACAAAGAGATTATTGGATTTCAAAGCTTTTTCATCAGTAGCATGGGTCTGTCCCCTGACCCCTCTCCTCCATATGTGCCTATGTATCCACCTCGATCACACTGCAGAACCCTGGGGTCATTAGCATTAGTTATCGACCAGAGACATATGGTGCATACTGTAAGCTGCATGTTGTTATAATTCATTACTACTGACAGAATGCCTAATTCAGTTATTCCCTCAGAGTTTTTAAAGCAGAGCATGTTTTTGGTTGCAGGATACCAGGAAATGTAATTGCCATTAGCTTGTTTGTATTTGGACTTGGAGCCACAACTGCATCTCTTCAAGCTTTTGCGGTGTAAAAAGCACATGCAGGGCCGGCCAGAAAGCGCACTGTTCGCTGACTCCCTTTCCCAGTCTTCTCTGAAACATTCTGAAATCCATTGGCCTGTGCAATAATTAGGTTATTTAAGGTCCAAGTGACTAATCTGTAAAGCTGACAGGTAAGAGTAATCCATTACAAGACGGTGGACCTGGAGGGCGGTGTTATTCGGTGATGTAAGACGTTACGGTCCCGCTCACAGTCACGCTCACGGCCATTGCTGAGCCTTAGTGCGCTTGCGTGTCATCGGCAAATGCTTTAAAAGGCTTATGGGAACCCTCTGTATGAATCGTTGAATAGCCCCTCTCTTCATGGACAAATTCCCCTCTGAATTCCCTACCCCTCATTATCTTTTATCATGTTCTGGCATTTAATAATGCTACTGGTAAATGTACTCACATTGGCATCAAAGAGACATCCCAGATGTATCAATGCAAAATGCATTACATCTGGTAATAGACCCCAGAATGCTTTGATTGCAGAGGCATTTTTAACAACTGGGAATTCTCGAAAGCCATGAGAGATAATTTTTGTAACAAAAACTGAAAAAATAATGCAAGAATCAAATATCAAATATTCTCTTGCAAGTTCTGAGTGGGCAGCAGTGCCTCATGAGTTTCAATGAACTATGGAAATATAGATATCAACACAATAATGATATGTGACTGCACTATCTCTGTGTTCAAATGATCAGAATCACGAGAGGCTACTAATAAATGATAACGGAAGCAATGACAAACATGTCATGGATATATTTTTCAGAACACACTCTCAAGAAGAATTAGTTCATATCTAACATAGTTTTTGTGTTACTGCTTGTGTGTTAAACATATTTTGTGTCAAAGTAACTACTTTTTGTGTTTTGTGTTGTTTTTAACACATCAGGCCACCTGCACCTCATTACAGAAGTGAACCCCTGGCTAAGCTTTTAGAGTATCCCTGTATTATGGTATGGAAAACTGCCATTATACCATTATAATATAAAACAACAATGGTACATGAAGGAATTTAAAAAATAGATTCATGAAGGAGTTACTGAATTAATGATGATATGAGTAGCTATGTCACAGATCTGGAGCCTACTGGGTCAAGAAGTGATCCTGCCCTTCGCATAGTTATCAAGGCTTTATAGGCTAAAATGCATTCACTATAAAGACTCTGTTTGCTGTCTTGCACATACATGGTTTTGATATAGCTTTATATTGTTTTTCTTCTTTTGTAATGGGATGCGTGAGTGTAGTGCTGTTTTGTACCCAATGTTTGACTTTCCTCCCAACCCTGGTGTTTTATGTCCTACTTTGGAGGACATAAATGAGTTGAGTTCACTGAAGTTCAATTTGATTGTCCTACCATGTTCCACTTGTCCCACAAACTCAAATTGAATCTTCAAAACCAATGGCACGGTCTAGTAACATGTATTAATTAAACCAGCGGGCAAGAGCATTGTAACTGTATTAGCACACAAGAGAATATGGACGACTGGCACTTGCAGAACAGTTTTTTGGCTGATTTGGTTCTGCAGTAATTCCTCCCCCCTCTGATTGGTTGTTGTGTCTCCTGATGAATGGCAGAGGGTCTATTTCTTATGGCTCCCCTGTTTTGCACAGACTCAAGCTGCCAGAGGTTCTCCATGCTTGTTAGTTTTTATCTATTAGCGGTTCTCCCTCGCTTCCCCTCAGAGTGTCCTTCTGGATCCTGCTTGTGCTGCAGGCCAATTGCATAGTGTGCTTACAGGCTGGTTATTATTTAGCCCCTGTCTAGAGTTACTCTCACAAAATCGCCATCTGTGACTAGCAACGCATCAGAAAGGCTCCTGTTTGCTTCCGTTTTAGTTCAGACAGGTTCTGAAATGTATTTATTTATTTATTTATTTTCTTTCTACATTAAAAATAGATTCAGACAGGTTGATTCTAGTGAACACCATTTCTCGGATTTGGTGACACGTTCAAAATTTTCCATTTCCTTACTCCAAAGAGAATGGAGGGCCGTGGAAAGGAGACAGGATAATCGTCACGTGTCGCCATAGGCAGCCAGGCTATCCTGGAGTAATGGAGGAAATGCAGTTGCGCTCCTCGTGCAAGTAGTTGCCTGCAGAGAGTGCTAATGCCGGAGCGAAAATTACATGCTGTGCTGCCATTGTCCCATGTTTCATCTGAGTGCTTTATGACTGGAGGTGCAATCTTCCTTCTTTGTACCCAGACGTAGATTAGATTTACTGGTAAGACAAATTGCTTTCGAGTGGTGATTTACAATAGGGTGCTTTAGACTCATCCATAGAAATGGGGAACATATACTGGTGTACATGGGTATTGTGAAGAAAGTATTAAACAAATTGACAAGCTAGGGAGCTTTATTAAAGGAGTCAATGTCACAAGAGGCAACAATTTTTCTCTTTGCTAAAGTATTTTTTTTTGTATATGATCAATTTTAAGTTTTGAATCTTTTCATTTAAACAAATTTAGCAACTTTAAATGGAGAAATAAGCAGTCTTGTTGTCTCCACATTTTCACAGTAACGTTGTTCTTGTTGTCCTGTTTTAACATTACAGAAAATTTTGTGGATTGTACTGTATGAATGAGCATGGATTTCTTGGATTTGTGGCAATGATAAAAAGTTACACTGTCTCAATAAAATTGCTGAATATCACTGAACTCGTTGTTTGAGTTGGCCATACCTAATGAAATGTATATAACTTGTATGGACTATTTCAGTGATATCTACTCAATCTTCTTTTTCATGGTATTAACTTCAATTAATCAGATAGAACTCAAATTATCAGTTACATTTACTCCATTTTTGTATGTAGACTGTATTTAACATGATTTCACAACTTTAAAATTGGTGTATTTTTAGTGTAAAAATGTTACAGCAATAGAATTGAGTAAATCAGGGTTCCGATTTTTAGAGTGTAGATTTGACAGCATGTTTTAACAAAGTCAAAAGATGCCCTTATTTCACAGAAAAAGCGACAATGCTCTGCCACCATGCTGTTTTCACTTAGACAAGTACCATTCTCTTTAAGATAAAATTCTTTATTAGAATGGCTTGAATACACAGCAAATCATGTCGTTTGAATATCTATAGTATGCGTCATCCCATATTTGGTTATCGAAACTTTGTGTTACCTCTTTAAAATAATACTACTAACTTCTAGTTAAACTCATAATTTTCTTTGTTGATTATAGTTCTTGATATTTTAATTTGCACATTTCCTATTAGACTTTAGTAACCAAACTGCTCAATGAGGGGAAAACTCATAAGTGAACACGAAGTGAAGCACTGTAAACATAGTGTGTATATATCCACCCATGCCATTACAAAGGTAATTTTCCACAGTAAAGGGATGAGTCAAAAGTCAACAGCTTCAGCAATTACAGTGTCCCAAACGAAGTTATGGCTGACGGACAAAAAGAGTCCCTCATTTTGACAAGTGCCAGCTCTGAGCGAGACATAGTCATTTTCTGAAAAATATATTAATTAAAGCTCTCATTGCAGCAGTCTCTTCTCTCAGTTTGGGAGAGTGTAGACAGTCATGGTCTCTCCTCCAAAATATGTCAAGGCACTGCTTCTTTCCACTCTATAGTCCACTAGTTAAGCTTGCAAAGACACTGAGTCAGAGGACGACGCTTAATATGTAACTTTGGCGCTGATTGGCTTGAGGGGTCACAGGTGTGTGATGACACGTGTATATCACCAACGGAGATCCCTTCCTCCTTGAAGTGCACCATCTTGTGGGACTGGCTGCTATAAATTTTTATATGTCTATCAAAAACTCTGCATACATGTCACACTGCTAATAACCAACAGAAATGTTCTTTGTGGAGCTGTGCTTTCAAAATGTAAAAATTTAATCATCATATCTGGCTTAATGACCAATGATAAATCCCACACATTAGTCACATATTGACATTATGCTGAATGCAAATCTATGAATCAGTTGAGTCCATAATTAATTTTCCTGTCCTGCTAGATAAAATGGTACAATAAACAATTATAGAGTACTGCTTTTTTAAAAGATTCATTTGTTTTTCTTGTTCTTGTATGTCTTTTCTGTTTTTCAGGTCAAATACAAAAAAGACTTTGAGGAGAGCAAGGGCAGAGGCTTCAGCATTGTGTCGGACACACCAGAGCTGCAGAGACTGAGGAAGACCCAAGAGCAGATCAGCAATGTATGCTGGGGTCCCCCCCCCCCCCCCCATCGCCCCAGTTATTCACTCCTGCGTGCCTTGGCCTCTTCATGGCCCTTCATCCCCTCTCTGTCTGCCCCTCCCACAGGCCACCGAGGCCAGCTCATCCTCATTAGTATGTTACGTAACGTTGGTGGGGGTTTAGATAAAAATGTGCGCCTGTGCCTTCAAGAGTGGGATGAAGGTGCTGGGAAGTGGACTGTGGCAAATTAAATGAGTTTGTGTGTGTCTGTGTGTGTGTGTGTGTGTGTGTGTATGTTTCAGGCGGTGCATTTGGTCAGCGGAGACGCACAAAATGCAAAAAGTACACACACAGCATCTCTTCCTATTTAGAATGGTCTCTTCACATATGTATGTTTTTTCACTCCAAGTGTCAGTTCCTCTGCTAAAAGCAGTCTATGTTGAACATTTCATGTCATTTGAAGTCCATTTATCTATTTATTTAACACAAGGAACAAATACATTTAAAATATATTTAACAGAATAAAAACCCCTTGAGATGCACCTTTTTGAAGGGGTTCCTGTAACTGTTCTGCAATAAGCCAGAACAACTGTCCGGTGGGGCCCTTAATTTTTTTGGGCCGGTACATGACTGCTATGATAAGTCCTCCTCACCACACCGAGTATCACGGAGCAACCGTCCCGCCCACGCCAAGGTGAGAAATATCAGCTGAACCAGAGTCATATCATGGATCTGCGCGAAACTGTGCAGTAATGTGTGAATCGCTGTTCTCGAGTCTCCTAGTGCGCCCAGATGACAGGACATGCCTGATCCGTGACTTGCTCCAGATGTGATGTCGAGGAATGCTACAGGCACCTCACAGCTGGCTCAGGTAAGCAGAGCCCAATCCCGCTGTCGGCATCACCTGACCGTGAAATCACATTATTCAGCCGCGTAATTCCTGAAAAGGGAGAATATTACATCCTCAAATGTTAATTAATTCAGAGGGAGGTGATGTGGGGGGAAGGGGGTTGGCATTTTTATAACAGTAGTCCATTATTTTATTAACTAAACCTCCACTTGACAAAGCTGACAAGGAGGTAGTTAACTCTGGGAAAACAGGATGAGAGAGAGCCGGGGGGAGCTTCTGTCTCCTCCTTGCACTGTCAGTGGAAGCTTGGATTCGGCTGAAGGGGGGCCTCATCAGGGATGCCATCCCTTGTGTCGTCACCGTCAGTGCAGCTGCGATCCTGGATGCGATGCTCAGTGTGAAAATTGATTCTCAATACCTCTCGATTGCGACAAACTTAAAACTGAAGAACGTAATAGAAAATGAATCAGCATATACAATAGGTCCTCCGAAAGAGTACCTCAGAGATAGGAAACACAGAGTTACGGTATGGTAAATGGACTGCATTTATATAGCGCTTTTATCCAAAGCGCTTTACAATTGATGCCTCTCATTCGCCAGAGCAGTTAGGGGTTAGGTGTCTTGCTCAAGGACACTTCGACATGCCCAGGACAGGGTCTGAACCGACAACCCTCCGACTGCCAGACAATCGGTCTTACCTCCTGAGCTATGTCGCCTCGGTATGGATTTACCAGTCAACTGAACTGACATGAGAAGGGCCAGAACCATTTTAACCAGTTACTAAAGACACTAAAGATGGCAGGTCATTGAAAAAAATATGTATCAATGAAACATCCTGATGAATGAATGAATGAATGAATGAACTTTATTTATGTAGAACCTTTCATGCACAGAATGCAGCTCGAAGTACAATTCAGCTGACATACCGATCCTGATGAGATACTGATTATTTGGTCTAATTTAAACAGTGGATTATAGCTTTAAAAAAGAGTAGCTTATTAGCAAGATACAGCTATGGTAATGTAAGTAACAATTCCAAGCAGTAAAGAATTCAAATTCTTAAAACTTGTGTATTTTGATGATAGGTTCCAGGCTACCAACAGTGTTCTGAGTGAGCGCCATTCGCAGTGTGGATTCTTGTATATTTGTCAGTACATAAGTGGAAGCACAGATATTTTCCACACACCAAAAGAGTTGTGTGGAAATGCTCGGTTAGATTGATCAGCACACGGTGTTGCTGAAACAGACAGACCATCTTTGTGTGGGGCTACTTTTGTCATTATTTCAGAAATTCCCCCTTTGACACTTTGATTCTTTAGTCTGTGTTTTTTTACATGCTCTAATTGAAATGGACCAGTAGACAAAGTTGGCAGATGGCTGCCCTATTTAGCCAGTATCTGATGCTATACTAAAGGCTAATACAAATCCTTTGGCTCAGGCCACCTTATGTGTCCTGGGGGGCATCACTCCCAAAGTAGCCCTAAATCTCAGTGATAAATACTGAATCTTGACAAACATCTTTGGACCTGTCTAAAATGTTATTGTTTAGAAATCCTGTAAATATGTCAATGCTTCCAGGTTTTTCCGCTTCATTGTAGCATTCCTTCATCTGTGGAAGATGATGATTTGAAGACATAGTATATATTCAAAAGCAAGCTAATGTATGTAAATGCACTATTTTGCTGTTTCAGAGTGAATATGCTGATGTTTATTGGTATTGAATTCACTCTGAAATCAGGCTTTTAACTAGTTTTTGCTGTACCAATGCAGGTTATTTTCTGAACAGTGAAACAACACTAATTTATGCACAATTCAAACCTGTGATTATTACGGCTACAGCTCAACACCCTGACCACCTCGCCCTAGTGCTTTCCACTAGCCAGGGCAGGGAGCATTAAAAGTCTTTAGATTCCCATTACACTCCGTCTAATGCACTGCACTGTCTTAAACTTTATTGGACTATTGCACTGCAGTATTTCCCTAATGTCCCATTCTCACTAATCAGATAAAGCAAAGGCTGGCCTCTGGGCCCCATAATTGGTCTTCCACATCCCCACATCATCAGTGGCTTTCAGGGGCACATTCTGCATACGTGAGTTCCTGTGTCTGTTTTGCTGTCTGTTGACAGAGGAGATCAAGAGATCTGAGGACAGATTCTGGTTTTGATTATGTCTTTGGGGTCAGTTTTGGCCCAGACATGGAGAGGTTGAACTCAACATGATTTGTAGATGTTTGCATAGAAGAAAAGATTATGGGTGGAGTTGATTTTCCTTTTACTGTTGCAAGTCTGCTGATCCGTCAGTTTATTTTTAAAGAAAGGAACCATAATGAGTTCTAATATGCAGCTCTAAGACGCAGCGATGACTCATGGCTCTCCATAGTGAGGCCATTACATCTGGTTCTAACTAACTGTATGAATTTCAGCTTACGTTTCCCTCTAACTCTATGCTCAATGCGTATAACTGATCTGATGTGCCACAGCCCACCTCTGAATGATTGCACCGCCCCATCTTCTGTTGTGAACTTACCGGCTCAACTGTGCAGGATCATTACAACACAAAGTGATTTCTCAAAGAACACGGGCAGCTGAAGCTGTTAGCAGCGCTGTCGTGGCACCTCAACAAATGAGAAAATGCACATCGTCATTCTTTTACACTTAATAGGTGACTTACACATGCACTAACTATGACATCAGTCTGACATTCGGTCTGTAATACACTGACCTTGCATTACATGCCTGCACAGCTGGATTTTCCACTGCGCTGTAAAATTATGGCTGCAGCAGGCAGTTACTGTGGTCATACCTGTCTGCTCAGGACAATACTCTTCACAACAGTGACAACCTACTGAGGGTGGACAGGCCATGCACTTCCTGTTGGCTCTGGACACCGGGCTTGCTTTATTTCCTCTGCACTGTTGGCCATTGTGGCTCAATGCCAGAGCAGAGCTGTGTCCTCTGCTCTTTGAGATAGCCATTGTTTTTTTCTTCTTCGTCAGCTGCCCAGATATGGCCACAAAGTCAGTGGGACATAATGCCGTTATGTGACTTCATATAAATATAGAACATGCATTACCCTTATATCTGAAATGGTTTCAAATCTGTGCTTAATAATTCTTATAAATAATAATAATAATAATGTATTTTCGTGAAATAAAGTTAATTTTTGAACAAAATTAAAGCTGATTATAGACCTTCATTGCATGTTTTCCCTCATCTGCTTTACGATGATGAGTTATTCTGAGAGTCGGAAGCACCCTCGGTCATTGTTCCTTTAATGAAAAGAGATTTTAAATGGCAAGAGCCTTTGATCTGCTTGCCTGCGACTAATTGCACTTGAACTTCCATTTGTGTTCTGTTCCTCGCAGAGAAAGCTGCTGTACACAATTTTGGGCTAGTCTGCTGGGCAAAGAGTGCCTGCCTATTTACATATTCTTTGTGGGACAAACAAATTAGCAACGGCATCCTTAGACCTACGCCTGGATCAAAAGAGGTGCCGTGGACTTTTAATACAGAGAACAGGGCCCATATTCATAAAACGTCTAGAGTAGTATTATGTTATCTTGAACATATTCAAACCTTATCCATTATGAGCTAAAAGGCTAAACTGATCCTTTATCGGTGTTCATAAAGCTAGGATGCTTTATGAATATGGGCCTGGGTTTGAGCTGTGAATCTGTGACTGGCAACATGTGGGATTCTCATCTGGGACTGCGTAGGAACACAGTTCAGCACAAAGGCAGATATTAGCTGGAATGGAGTGTAAAATGTGAGCAATTTAAAATGCACCTGGGGTTACATTTTGATAAAGTAAACCCAGAGAAAGTTATACTGTTGCTAGTACTATATATCTTCAATAGCTGTCAAACTAAGATTTTTCCCTGGAATTAACTTTGAAATGTAGGCTTTTCAGCACACATTTAACACAAAGTCATCTACCAGTCAAATGATAAATAATTCAATTAAACTTTATCATATACTGCTAAGAGTAACTTGCTAATTGGTTCTGAACACTAGTCTATCTTTCAGACACACCTTTCATTTCTTCTTCTGTGCCTGAATTATACTGCAAGGCTTTTCCCCAGTGCCCTTGGTATTCTCTTCTCTGCTGATTCTCCGCTCTAGTAACAGGAGAAGGGGCCATCTGCCATTGAGAGTCTGTAAAATGATTCAGATGCACAATAACTTCAGTGTTTTGCAGATCCCCGTAGGTGTGATGTGGTTATCACACGATAGCCAGCGAGGGGAAGAGTGTTGACATTAAGCCAGTTGTGGACTGTGACATGCTATGCCCAGACCATTTCACCTTACCATCAAGAATACATTCAGTGCTGCTGTCTGTATCCAGAATAGAACACAGTAATGCTGGTTTCCAGATAAGTGCACTGCTGCTGGAGAATAGCGTGGCTGTCTTGTATACCAGTGGCAATGACACACCGTCTACCTCTGCAAAATAACAGGCGCATTAAGCGGGGGTTGAGAGGTTTATGCTTGCATTTGCATTTTGGAACATATTGCCAAAGGCCTTGGCTAAAACTTCTCTGCCAGCCATTAACAAAGTCATGTGAGTGGGAAAAGGGGCATCAACTGTGCTGGGGCCACCCAGCTTAGAGCTGTTCAGATAAGCAAAGCAGCATTCTTGCTACGCTGATACCACAGGGAACAATTTGGCCTGTAGGAATGAAGCTCGCCCACTTGACACAAGTTGGAAAACAGGCTAAGGCTAACATAACACATGATGATTGGGGAAAATGCATAAACAGTGTTTAGGCTCTCTCTTTCTGTCAGTTATGTAGCCAGACCTAAAGTTACCTCTTGCATGAGAAGCAGGTGCGGTATGTGTCCATCGCTGGCATTTGCCTGTATCTGGTCAGTGCCTCCACCTGGACTACACAGTAGCAGTAGCCTGGCCAAAGCTCCCCGCAGCTAGACCTCATTCACCTGATTGGCTGAAGCTTTTCAATCCATTCGATCAGTGTTTTAAAGCCACTTGTGTTGTCTTGTGAGAGGACCAATGATCAGGATGTCTAGTGTAAGTGACTGTGAAGGAAGGGCCCATGCTATAGGGCACAGTTGTGTTAAGGTTTCTTCCACCATAATATTAATTTCCAAAGTGAATGACCTACAGCAGCAATATACAATTTATTCTGCTTTCGTAATGTGCTAAAGTGATAAGGGAGTAAGTCCTGTTGCATTCTGGGCAAGGTACCAAACTCTACATCTTTTCCCATTATCAACCCACTGAAGCATAAAATCTCTTTTCTGCATTTAATAAAAGTCAGTCTTAAAAAGTGTTTTAGTCTTAGAATGACAATTCATTTTTTCCCCTCTCAAGTTAGAAAGTATTAGCTTAAGCTACTGTTTATTTGTCAAGTGACATGTTCTTACCCCATTAGCAAATAGTTTCACCACATGGGCAATATATTTGTCTCATTTAACAAAAAAGTAATAAGAATAATATTTTGAGACTAAAATACTTGCTGAGTTTAACTTTTTTTGTTTTGGTTTTTGATGTGTAAAAGTACAGAATGAGAATAGCCTATTTTAAAAATAGATATGTCTGTGGTGTCTACACTGTTAAAACGTGACTTTTCCCTTCTGTTCTCTAACGTGATTTTTCTGTTCTGCTGCTACCTTATTTTTACATTGCCAGGGCAGAAATCCATCGGAAGGCATTCAACACGTGATTCTGATGTGAATACACAATACGATAATAGTGGCTCATTAGTGGTTCTATCATAAAAATCACATTTAATGACTTTAAAGGATCGTTATATGTGATCTTTGGTTCCTTATCTCTCCCCAGGGGAAGATGGAGTAAGAGAGGTTTCTGTGGCATTCAGGTTTAATGTCACTGCTTAAATGACTGACCATTAACTGGGCTATTAACTAATAAAAGAGAGTCAATAACTGGCTTTATTTATGGTGGAAAAAAATAACCTTGTCCCAGGTCCCTTTTCTGCCTGAGAGAAATATGTGGTCATCTTATTTAGAATTTCAGGCCCATTTACTGTGCCTGCAGTCCTTGGAACATGCTCTGACAGCAACATACTAGTGAAATGTATATTCGACACTCACATGTAGTGATGCCAATAGCCTGGAGACCCTGATAAAGGCATGTAAATCAATGAGGTTTGCCTTTGATACAGAGTGTAGAGGGAAACTGTTACTTATTTGTTAGAAGGTTTGTTTATATGTAGAATTGTGTGGAGGTCATCATGTATTCCTTCATAGTATGTGTGCTGTCCACTATGAATCATCTATACAATTGTCAAGAGGGGTGGGGAGAGTAATACTGCAGTGAATTTCTGACTTAATGTCTTAAATTGTGAGAGTTTGACTGTGAAATTACAGATCCACAAGTTTAGCTTGCACAAAGGATTTTGACTGCTTGTGGCCACTCGCTTCATTGGCTGACTCCCACAAATTTTAATCTGTCTGTTTCTGTCAAGAGCTGTTTCATGGGGAAATATAAGCTTATGAAATTTTGAATTACAATGTGACAAATTCAAAATTCTGAGATACCTTGTTGCAGAATTTATGGGAGGAACTTCAATCAGTCTTTGTCTTGAAGTAGGACAAAGTATCATGTTGGGCTTGTCTTTCCATGTTATTGTTGCAAGTCCTTATCATTTGACCTTGTCTTTCAGTTGTCCTCTGCCAAAGTTACAAATAAATCTTTTTTTTTTGTTACTGCTAACTAGCATGTCTGTCCAAACAACACTGAACGATTTCGTTCAGAATACAAGAAGTTACCTGAAAGTATGAAGTGTAAAAGGAGACTAAAAAGGGGGAAGCTTTGTGGAATTCTTTTCTACGTACGACATCAGCTGTGAATCGCCTCAAACTGCCTTCTGCTTCAACCGCATGGCATTGCTGAGATAAAACCCAAGTAGGGTCTAAATCCGGTAACCAGACCTGATAACAGTGCCCTGACAGAGCGACGACGAGCCAGCCAGAGGCATCCAGAACTTGGGACTTAGCGCTTGGGTGCAGCCACCGAAGAGGAGCGCGCCTCCGTCCTCGTCCTCTGCCTCCGAATCCAACTTTCCCCTTTTCTGTTTTTTCAGTTTTGCGGTCGCTGGAATGGACGGCGATACGGGGGCAGCGGGGCTAGAGGCGGCCGAGGGGCCGGGTGAAGAAACAACTACGGTGAGGTCGCCCGCTTTTCTCCCGGTGACTTTCACGTGACCTTGGCCCGGAGAGTGATTGTGAAGCGCTATGGTTATTGTGTCTCCCCGCAGCCTCTCGGTAAGCCCATTGTCCAGGACCCGACAGTGGAATTCGCCAGGAGGTGCAGTCTGATAATAAGTGATGTGAGTATAAACCTGCTTCTGTGCTCTTCTCATGAGACAGCAGCTGATTTGAATTTCATCCTTTATTACCAGTGTCACGATATTTTCTGTTTTGGATTGTTGTTGGGGGAGAGGGGGCTGGGAGAGAAACCTGCCATAATCCCCATTTGCTGTGGCTCTTTGGAGAATAAGAAACTTTGGCTTGTGATTTGGGGGACTAAGTGTGGTGATAAGTGGGGGTCGGCCTATCTCAGGAAAGACAAAGGAGGTTAGATGAAATATATACTTTAGGCACGACCTTACAGTGCATCCTTCTAATCAACTGCTGTGAAGATAAGGCGCTTAACATGGCCTTGTTCGTTGTTCAGTGAATGAAAGCATTGGACAGTGAAAAACAAGACAACTGTCTCAGCTGGTAAAGCACTGCACCGCAAACATAGGCCAGGCTCTGGAGTCACAATTATATACCAAGCTCCCTAAGGTTGCCAGTTGCTGTCAGTGAGATAAACCCTCTCTCTGGGTAATTCTAGCTCTCTCTTGTAGCACTGTGAATTCTTAAGGGTATAGAATAATCATTAGCTGACAGTTGAACACATCTGAGTCATGCATGCTCTTCAGCTGATTGCTCTGTAAGGGTTCTGGGAATAACCTCCCGGTTTTTCCCAATTGACCCCAACTGATTGGATTTTTTCCATTTTTATCCCCTCTATGAAATGTCCAGGTTGAAGTGAGTACTGTGTGGCAACCTGCTTGTAAATGCCACTATTCAAAATGAAAGATTGTTGAAAAACTGCTGGAGTCTCTTCTTTAGTATTGAACATTGTCAGATCGAAACAGCACTGAAATTAAAACGATAAAAGTGTGAGTTTTGAAAGAAACTACAATCACCAAAATATAGAACTAATATAATTTAACATGAATGCATGGATTATTTCAGAAATTGTTGTCTGTCATCTTAATGCACTTCATAGCAGCCTTAAATTTTCTTTAGGCCAAATCTGATGCTGATATTTTCATGAAGAGATTGAAACTCAGTTGCTCATCATTGAATGACAGCATAAGCATTTGTTCAATTATTTCCTGCAATGAGACAAAATTTTGGCTCTTGGATTTTTTATGCCTAGATTTTCCTTAATAGCTCAATCCTGGTTGCTGAATTACACCAAATGGCCATTCTTGCCACATAGCACATTTCCACCACCTGAATGTGTACTTTGGTCATTTATAGGAAACAAATAGAGGTTGCCAAATTTTAAAAGGCTGCGTTAGACAGAGTGTGTAATTTTATTCCCATTTCTGTTAATAAACAAATTGGCTGTGGCACAATTTGCATAAATACCATCTATCTGTTGGTGAGTTTGAATAATCTAGACATGTCTAAAAGTCTTTGCTAATTATAGTGCTGGTGGTTCAATGGAAATGTAACTTTTAGTCATTGTGGAGATTCAGTAGGAGTGTTTCTGCCTTTTGAAAATAATGCTCCACTACTCATACAAAAAGCCTCTTATAATTTGATAGGAAAAATAGGTACCCTTATCACACAATTATTTGAATGCATTCAAAACAAAGCAGCAGAATAGATCAGCAAATTTGACTACTGAAATGTGTACGCGTAGCAGCTGCTCATTGTAAATGTTTTCAGTGCACACTTGCTTTATTGTTGTTCATTTTGTGCTGTGTTTATTTGCCATTTCATTGGACTTTTCACAGGTCATTTACTTACCAATGCCTGCCAGTCATGTTGTTTGTCAGACTTAAATGGACTCGCTCTCGCAGACAGTCTTTCTAAGCAGTTGTCCCTTGCGTATTAATAACTATAGAAGATATCTCAGCCTGGACGGAATGCAGTCCACCCCCACTTACCATTTTGGCCTGGATTTTCTCTTAGCTTACAAAGGTTATTTCATGCTGAAATTAGCACACATTTGGTTAAAGTAATGACAGAATAATGTCCTCTCAAGGCACGTTGGTCTCAAGGTGGTTTCATTAGATAGTACAACCAAGGGAAAGTATTTGGTTGGCCATTGTGTGTATTTATTGCTACGTAAGGCCCATTATTTTAATGTGCACTTGGCTCATCCGGGCAAGCACTTAAAGAAGTTTATTGACTTTTTGTGGAAAACTTCATTTCAAGCTTGAGTGAAAAATACATGCTAAATGCTAATTGTAAGGTAATCTGCAGATTATTTTCTGAGCACAGCCATAAGCACCTTTTAAGTTTGTTGTTCCGACGAAAGGCTAAAATGCGGTGCGTCTAAATCCCATCCACTGTGAAATTAGTGTTGTGCAAAGCATTCCTACAGTGTGTACGACAGTCCATTTAGAGCTGATGTGATGAGTCATTAAGATGATATAGTGGAGGTAGTCTGCTGAACATGCAGAGATGCTTATTTGAAGGGTAACTCAATTACATGGCTGCTTTATAGCATTCGAATACCCAGCACTGAGATCAGAGTCATATTTCCTATTTAGTGCCTCCTGGGTTTAACCCTTTCTCTGCTAGACCTGGATCTGATGAGTAAACTGTAGATATGGTTCAGGACTAGCTGCTGTTCACCACTTCTTCCCTTCCAGATCAAATATAAAGAAGAGTATGAAAAGTCGAAGGGCCAGAGCCTCTTTGTCCCTGAGATTGAGTTCCAGCATGCAAAGAACCTGGGGGAGTACATCTCCGAGGTGAGACAACACCTCAAAATGCTTAGCGTTAGCCTGCATGAGTGGAGGGCCCTGTCTGTCATCATTTATTTGTTTTGAAAGAGAAAGCGAGAAACGGGGTTGCTCCTTCTGTTGCCATTATCAGCCTGCTGTGATGTCAGCCATCTCTGGTGCAGCGTAGATGGGCAACATTCCGTCACCCGGAACGCACAGAGCGATGACTCTGTCCATCACACGTTGGCCTCCAGCCGAGCGTATCCCCTGGCAACCGTAGTCATTTTGAGAAACAAGGGACGTTTTTAATGGGACGCTGTGGCATGGAAACATTCAGTCAGGGACAGTTATGGTCTGCATAAGGGGTCATGGGTGACTTGCGCAAAAGAGCATATATTATTAAAGTAGATCAAAGTAGTCAGCGCAGCTTTCTAGGCCAATGAGACGTACAACACATACAACCAGAATTTATACGTTAAAATTAAAAGTGTTTTCCTGACTCAAAATGTTCCTGTGTCCCTGCCAAAGCCACACAGATATCACTCTTCACACCTTTCTGATACCGACTCTAGATGTAACCAAGCGTACTAATACCCTGTAAGTACAGACGCTATGTAGACTGAGAGCTTGAAGTAGAACAGAGCGGGTCTGAAGCCGGAGGTTCCGGACTTCAGACGAGCCGAAGATCAGTCTTCACACTTCTGAGTCTGCGAGTCGGAGCGCCTGACCGTGCATAAGTACACTCGAAGCCCATCTGAAAACAAGCCCATCAAAGGCGCTGAATCACGGCCCCAAGGAGCTATCAGACACGCAGCGCGATGTCGGATAGTCGAGCCATCAAAGCACCGTGAAATAAACTCCACTCCTTACTCTCAGTCCTCCACTCTCGCCAACATCAAACTTTAGATTTCATTAAAGAAGAAAAGTGTCCTTCAATTTTTTTGCCCGCAAAAAGGCACTGCAGATATACTATACCTAAAGCACTTATTTAAGATAGATATGCTACATACTGAAGCCCCTATGAAAAGGGCCTATTCATGTATGGTTAAACATAATAATTGGAGTAATATAACTTGTCAGTGTATGTATGTCAGTATTTTGTATACATTTCAGAATATTTGAATTATTTATTTTCATTAAAAAAGGGGAATTTTTTACAGTAGGCTGTAGAATACAGTGTAGGTAGAAGTTGCAATAATTGACTAATATTTTAAAACATCATAAGGTATTGCTATTGATCTTTTGAGATTTATTCCTTATTGGTCTATTTTATCTTATTGTTTTTGCCAGTTATATGCAAGATATTAAAATTTTTTTACACTGTTGAACATTCTCACACAGCTTTATGTCCTGTAAGTGTATGAATGTGTATTGCTGATTGAGAACACTTTCCTACTAAACCATAATGCTGTTTGTATATAAACTATATTATTTTTGCCAATTCTTTTTTTGGGAATGAAAGACTTTTGAGCTTCAACAACAAAATTAGTCTCTCATAAGGCAGTAAAATATAATTCTTTTATTTCCTATATATGGTATCTGATTTTCAAATACGCAGCATCACCTTAACTGTGATGTAAGAAGAATTCTGGCTTGCAGCACCATTTTTTTCAGCTACATCTCCTGATATCAGTTATCTGTCCTTGATAATGACTTTAATGAAACTGAAAAACACTGCATCTTGTGGGGAGTTCTGTGGTTGACGTGGTTTGAGGAAACCTCTGGCATTTACATGGCAATTTTTTAAAGGATATTATTACACACCACAGTATTCTTTTCAGGGTGCTAGTGAGACAAAATTGCTGATGTGTTTCAGATGAAGTACAAGGAGGAAAGCAAGAAGGAGGTGTCCACCTCTCTGTACTCCCAGCTACCTGAAACCCTAGAAACACAGCACGCTAAAGTGGTCTCTCAGTTACAGAGCGAGGTAAAAATTGCGACAGTCAGGTGTCACAGCCTTTGTGACAAACTCACTGAAGTGCACCAAAGAGGCTAGATGTTTAAATTAGTAATGTGGACCCCTTTTCCGACCTCCTCCACAAACAGTCCATTTCCGTACTCGTATGCTTTAGAGTCATACTACCTTAACCGTGGTAAATGTTACATTAAAACTAGGTAAAGTTTTAAAATAAGTGTTGCGGAGGCTAAAAAGTGCATCTGGCCTTCTGTCTAACTTGCATTCAGGAGAGCTGGTGCTCAACAGAATAGATGTTTATTACTTTCATTCAGCAGACCTTGTGTTCAATGCCATAGCAGATACTCTTAATTAATAGCATTCTTTGCTCCATTGTGCCATTTCTAAATCACATCACTTGGTAACATTTTGAGATATTTGCTCAAGTAGATTATTAAATTAATATTACATTCAAAGTAATTACAATATCCAGTTACACTGCAGATGTCTTGCTGATTTTTTTTCAAGATCAAGTACAAGGAAAGCTTGAAAATGGACATTTCCAGTTCCCTTTACTCTCAGCTTCCAGAGACGACAGAGACCCAGTTTGTGAAGGAGCTCTCAGACCTGCAGAGTGAGGTACGGCAAACCTCAGAAGTATTAGAATTTTTTGCAGATTTAAAAGCTGTCAGAAACTGTTTGCTTCCAGGGGAGCTACAACTAGTTAGTGTTTCCTCTTTATACAAAATACTATATGTACAGTATATAATTATACATAAGTGCACATTGAATCTAAATAACATAGGGAATATTCTCCAAACTGCATTTCTCTATAAATGACATGACATTATAGTAACCTATATTGAACTAGGGAACATATAATAATTTCTTTAGCTAGATGAAAAGCTTGTGAAATATGATATCAATGCATATGAAATCTATGAGTCTTTGGCTTATTTTCTAGAACAAGTACAAAGAGGAAGGGAAAAAAGAGGTTTCTACTTCCTTGTATTCTCAACTGCCAGAAACCAAAGAGATTGAGTTTGCCAAAGTGGTGTCAGAACACCAGAGTGAGGTGAGAGGACTGAGAATGAATATTCACTGTTCCTCACAGTGATTCACAAATGTATGGAATAACATGCTGTGTGTGTGTGTGTGTGTGTGTGTTTTTGTATGTGTGAGAGCAAGAGAGAGAAAGCCCTTCTGTTTTGCTTCACCCCCACTACTTCTATTTGGCTTAACAATCCCCCACATTTTTCTACCCACTTTGATTGCCCTGGGTCACCATTGCATACGAGAGTTGAGTTCTCAGTTGACCTAAGTGGTTAAATAAAGTGAATAAATGCAAGGGTCTGTCAATGTGCTTCAGGCTAAATACAAGGAGGCCGGAAAGAAGAATGTGTCCAGCTCTCTGTACTCCAAAATGCCCGAGACCCTGGAGACACAACATGCCAAAGAGGTCTCCCAGTTACAGAGCGAGGTACCCAGTCTCACTGATCAACAGCAACTCCTCTCATCAATTGGGTGCCAACGTCAGCCTTGCCAGGTGTCAGTCGTCTGGCACAGTAGCCTCAGCAGCTCAGCTACTGTACTGCCCATTGCAAAGGAAAGCCTGCTGACTGCAGGTACTATGGAGGGAGCACAGGGTACCATGTGCCCTCCCACTTTTACTGAGGGAATTTCAGCAAAAGGCATTCAGTTCTGCTGCGCTTGGACATTCCAACTTGGGGAGAGGAATGAGGAAAAATGAAACATAAGAGCTCCAGCGCCCTAGCCAATGCACATGACTGTTATGAAGCTCTAAAGGGTTTAAATATATTAAATTCATATGATTCATTTATTTGAAACGCCATTCTCTCTGTACACACAGGCATCATTTTCTCATTGTGCCATTTTGCACCTTCTTTACATCAAAGTGTATTGAAATTCTATAAATATATCACAAATAAAAATAATATCCTATTTCTCTGAAGAACTACTGTTGACCCAATGGTAAAACTGTACTTTTGTAACTTGTCCTGTTCAGATGCAAGTGTAGTAAATGTCCCCTTTTCCTTTTCCTTTTTAGATCAAATACAAAGGGGGGAACAACGGAACTTCAGCTTCTCTTTACTCACAGCTTCCAGAGACAGCTGAGATTCAGCATGCTAGAGAGCTCACAGAGATGTTCAGTGACGTAAGAAATGTTACAGTATCTTTTTCAATCAGCTTTTTCATTACTTACTGTGCTCCTAATATCTGTGCTCTTAATATCTTTATGTTGTCCTCTTTCAGAATTTTCAGAATTGTATTGCAGTATATTAAATACAAATGTAAAGGCAAATATTGATCAGCATTTTTCTTTCTGTCCTTCTTCAGAACAAATACAAAGAGAGTGGGAAAAGGAACATGTCCAACTGCATTTACTCTCAACTCCCAGATACCACAGAGATACAATTTGCTAAAGCTATGTCTGATCTCCACAGTGAGGTAAATCAGCTTAGGGTGTGAGAACATTTACATTGTGCTTAGGGTCATATAGCATCTATAGATCCAGGAAGGTTTATCAGAAAGAGTGGGCATGCAATTAACCTTCCACAGTGTTCTTTTGTTACTGCTTGTGAAGTTTCATTGTTTCCCCAGTCCTATAGCACATCTTTTATCACCAGGTTAAATACCGTAATTCCTGTACAAAATACAGTAATTAAGGAAAGCCTCCTTGTCAGTCGTCCTAACAACCTTATACCCAACTATTCCCCCATATTAACAGGTGATATCCGTTATGATAGGATTGTGATCTCTTTGTAACAAAGATCGCTATTCTTGAAAACTCGATAAAACAACATTTCAGTCTGAGTAAGAACGAGTATTGAGTTTGATACCTATATCCTTTCTAATCAATAGGCAACATTACACTAAACCCCTCCCCCCATCCACACACACAAGTTTTGAAATTAAACCTGTGTATCTACTCTTCACGTATCAAGCTTCTCACAGCTGGATTACAAAACAGCTTATTAGGCAAGCCTCATCACCAGTAATTTCTCTGTTGGCTTCTAAACAAGTGTTGCTCACTAAGAAAAGATCAATAATAATTGCACATTTTTTATTTCAATGAAGGTATCTCATATTTTTGCCTAAGCACCAGAAAAACAGTTAGCGTGGCCTAGCCGGTATTACTTGTGAATCTTCTTGGTAGCAGTGTAGCATAGCACTTAGCGGAGCTGGCCTTGCGACTTTGAAGTTGAAGATTTAATTCCTGGGTGGAGCGCTGTTGTTGTACCTTTGACCAAGATACTTAACCTGAACTGCTTCAGTAAATATCCAGCTGTATAGATGGATGTTTCATAAAAAATACAAGCTGTGTGAGTTGACCTGGTTAAGAGCACCTGCTAAATGCTTTAAATGTAAAATGTGATACCCCTTGCATGGTGAAGAGTAAGTCATTCTTTTGCTGTATTTCAGACTAAGTACAAAGAGGCAGGAAAGAAAGAGGTGTCCAGCAGTCTTTATTCACTGCTACCTGAGACATTAGAGACCCAGCATGCTAAGGAAGCCTCCCAGATCCTGAGTGAGGTACCCAAACAATGCATTCTCCCTGTTCTGAAAGACAAGCCTCAAGGAAAGAGCTTTAGCAGGCATTTACAGTATTGACTACACTTCGGCAGAGCCCCATGTCCTTTTCCCACTGTTAAGCTGAATCCAGATAACCTCTAGGCAGAATAAAACCTGTTATGGGATGATAGGTTTTCCTTGGAATTTCCCATAACTGGGAAAGGCTAAAGAAGCCAGCCTGCTGCCAGATCAACAGCGAAAAAGGGGGAACTGTAAACCAGCACTGTAAAGGATTATCTGTGGCTGGTGCTGAATAATTAAAATACAGGTCAATGAGAAGAGGAGTCTGAAAGTAGTGAAACTTCCCTGTTGTCATTAAATGGAAAATATGTGCACACATGTATGTTTCGTTTATTATTGATGTCATAGATCAAGTATAAAGAAGATGGAAAGCAGGAGATTTCCACCAGTCTTTATTCTCTGCTGCCTGGGACAACAGAGACCGAGTTTGTTAAAGAGCTCTCTGACATCCAAAGTGAGGTAAGGCTTTATGAAGATCTAGCCTAGCAGCACCAATCCACTTCCATAAGGATTAAAAAATGCATCTGCTATGGCCCATACTTATGCACCAAAGCTATTCACAGAATGATGTCACGTTGTTTGAGTGGTTTATATAACCCTTTGTCCTCTGCAGACCGAGAACCATGAGATGGAGGATAGTTAAGGATAGATACTAAACCCATCTTTATGCTATATTTATTTCCACAGTACAAGTACAAAGAAGATGGGAAAAAGAAGATTTCCACTAGCCTTTACTCACAGCTTCCAGAGACGACTGAGATGCAGTTTGCCAAACAGATGTCAGAAATGCAGAGTGAGGTATCCACTTGTTCAAACCTAGTTTGCCATTGAATCAGTTTATCGGTATTCTGCATTAAAATTACAAGTGAAATGACAAATAGCACGAATTGATAGAGAATGCATTCTAACCACATATCTAATAGCCTGCATGAAAACAATACATTTGAGGCTAGGCTTATATCTGTTGTAGGTGTTACATTTACGCAAAAGCAGGTTCCAATAAAAGAAAACAACCTGTGGTGTTCAAGCTGTTTTTTTACCTGAAAGAAAAGAATTCAGTCTCTGCCTGTGTAGGGTATTGTGAATTGACAGTTTGAATGGTGTGCTTTGTTATTCTGATTGCAATATGAAAGCCACATTAGTATAAGTATTCTTATGTTCTATTTAAGGCTAAATACAGGGAGGCAGGGAAGAAGCAGGTGTCCAGTTCTCTATACTCCCAGCTCCCAGAGACCCTGGAGACCCAACATGCCAAGGAAGCCTCCCAGTTACAGAGCGAGGTAAGTAAATATTCCCTATAGTTTGGCCAGTCAGAAGTTCATTTTTATCTGGAGTTACATTTTTGCATAAAAGGTCCCCATGTCAATACAATTAATAAGACAGGCACTTCATACAATTCACTCTATTGAATGGGTTATCACAGGCTGTTTAAGTCCTCTATAGTGGTCGATGAATACCTTGCTAATTACCAGTTCTGGAATAACGGTAAAATTGTTTTTTTTTCTTTTTCTAATGTGCTTATACATATTAAAACTAAAAATGTTTTCCAGTGGCACAACAAATTAATTGAGCAAATTATTAAATGAGGGCAGGTCAATCATGTAGGAGGGGCATAGATTGCTACCTGCTTTAGAGAATTGGGTTTGTTGTTCAGATGAATTCAAAGGCAATGTTATGTTTATTAACTCAAGTGCTGTCAATTTACTCCATTTGCATATTTATATTTGTGTCACATTCCATCTTTTTGGAAACATGTATTCTTTTGGCAGTTCAGCATGAATAAATTCACTAATGTAATATTTTAAGAAGTCTTGCAGCTCTCCAGGTTTATGAGGTTGCCAGCTAGCATTAACTTCCAGGCAGTTCTGGAAGAATGTGCACAGTTTGAGTTGAAAATTCAAGGACTTAATTACTGAATATTTGCCATGCCAAATTATTTTGTGTCATGCTTATGTTGGTCACAATGTATATCTGAAGTTTTGATTAACAAAATAGTAGTTTTCTATGAGTGTGAGAGACATATTTGCAGTCTTGTCTGTAGCATATAATGGAAATATTTAAGTCAGATGTTTATGGTTGTACTGTTATTTTATCTTATACTGTTGTCATTTTATGACTGTTGTTTTGCTCTTCCAGATCAAGTATAAAGAAGATGGAAAAAAGAACATTTCCAGTTCCCTTTATTCACAACTTCCAGAGACAACACAGATGCAGTTTGCAAGAGAAATGACAGATATTCAGAGTGAGGTAGAAGGACATTTAATTTCATTTTCACTTAACCTTTATGCCAGTGTAAACAGTTTTCAGAAATTTACAGGTAACAAAATGAACAGTTCTGGGCTGAAGTTATCATAAATACCATCTGATGCTTTATATCTTACAATTTGTATGTGTATTAATTAATTACTCGATTGATGTAATAACAGCACTTTTTTTTTTCAGATTAAGTACAAAGAAAATGGGAAAAAGGGTATATCAAGGAGCATTTACTCTCAACTCCCAGAAACTTCTGAGATGCAGTTTGTTAAAGCTGTGTCAGAGCTCCAGAGTGAGGTACAGTAAAAAAGTAGTCATAATTAAACACATCAAGTCATTATCGGGCTTGAATACAAAAAAAAAGTGTACAGTTCCAGCGCAAGGAAACATTTTATCACATGATATTTTGTTCAGCTGTTCATTTATACCCCTTCCTTTGTGTTTCCCATACTGTGTGTGAATGCTATTTTTGCTGTGCTATAGACAAAGTACAAACAGCAAGGCAAAATGCAGGCGTCCAGTTCTCTGTACTCTCAGCTACCAGAGACCCTGGAGACCCAACACGCCAAGGAGGCTTCCCAGTTACAGAGCGAGGTATAAAATTATACCCCACGGTCTGGGTGATCTCTTGTTTTTCCCCACAGTTTTACAAAAGTCGACACATGTCAACACTGTACCCAGTCAACACAATTGGCTCCAAATCAGAAATGGGTCACAATTTATAGTGTTTAACTCAACTGACCAACTTCTACTTATTCAATGTGTCAGAAAAGGAACAAAATGCATATTTTTTCACAAAACACAATTTTCAATTTCCTTTCTATATCTGTATATCCATTTCAATTCCAGTATATGGAATGAACCATATTAACCAATAGATGCAATGACTGTACTTTAACTAATATGAAATATTGTATGTGTTCAAAGGAAAAAGTACTAGTTACTGAACTCACAGTTTGGAACAGTGCCGTTCTTTGTTACAGCTTAAGCAGTAATAATCACACTCATGTGCCTTTTTCATTTTCAGATAAAGTACAAAGAGGGAGGAAAAAAAGACATTTCCGCAAGTCTTTACTCTCAGCTTCCCGAGACAATAGAGACTCAGTTTGCCAAGGAGATCTCAGATATCCAGAGTGAGGTAAACCTTGGGGAAGAAACAATGTTTGACGTTTTGGGCTGCTGTAGAAAGCATGCCAGGAAAGATGTCTCAAAATGTGTGCTACAAAAAGTATAGCAAAAATTCACCTTTCTATTTTTTTTAGCTCAAGTACAAAGAAGGATTGAAAGAGATTTCTACCAGCCTTTACTCTCTGCTTCCAGAGACAGCAGAGACTCAGTTCTCTAAGCAGATCTCGGAACTGCAGAGTGAGGTATCTATCTGTCTATCAAAAAGCCAATAAACCAGTCCCCTAACACGTGCTACTCTGTGTAGTTTGCAACCACAATGTCTTCAATGCTTTGCCATCAAGTGGATTTGTTGGGAGGAAAAATATTAATTGAATGTATAAATTTATGAAAATTACACTGTAGCTCTTAGGAAGAGCTGTGTGAAAAAGGAGCAGTAAAATATTTTTTTAAATTTAGTGAGCTGGAATAATAATGTTTCTTAGTTGTTTTCATGTCCAATGTGAGAGGAAGTCAGAAAATCATGTGGGATCAGCATTAGTAATTATTGTTATGTTATGATACTTTGGTTTTTTTGTTGTAATGTGTCTAGACGAAGTACAAGCAGCAAGGGAAGAAGGAGGGGAGCACCTCTCTGTACTCCCAGCTGCCGGAGACTCTGGAAACACAGCATGCCAAGGAGGCCTCCCAGTTACAGAGCGAGGTGAGGGGGTCTCTCTCTCTCTATGTCTCTCTCTCTTTCTGAGACAAACACACACACACACACGCACACACACAGACACAGACACACACACACACACACACATAGTAGGCTCTGTCTAGATTCTGTGAATCCAGGGTTAATTAACATTTAAAAATGAAATGTAGTCATTAACCCAGCTTAATTATCAAATGAAAATGATAAGTAAATATGTCTGCAGGTAATGAAAGTATGTAAATTCAAAGGGACATGAAGTTCAATTTATTAATATACACATACATGGAGAAATTTAACTTTTCTAGCCTTGAGCTTCACGCATACCACATATTCCCCTGAAAATGTATATCTATGTCGAAGTCTCACTTTGGATTTACAGTACATTTGTATTACTATTTTTGAATTTTAGAAATATTATTTCCATATCCACTTAAGAAGCTAAAGATGCATGGTTGGAAATAATCAATATAACAGCATTGGCACATGGCTTAGATGTATTACTCAACTGGCATTACAGGAACAAGGGATTCTAAGAATTTATGCAGAGGAGCCTTTGAAATCAGACAAGACTATCATACACCATTTTTTTTGCTCTGCAGTGTTTCTTTACAAAAGCCAGTAAAAAAGACAGGAGCCCATCTCCAAAATACATCACGTTTTGTTCTTTCACAGATCAAATGCAGTAAGGCCTACTGTATTTACATTGTTTATGGTTTATCAAGTGTATTCTCCAATTCTGCCTTTTATAGATCAAGTACAAAGAAGGTGGGAAAAAGGACATTTCCAGTTCTCTTTACTCTTCACTTCCAGAGACATCAGAGATCCAGTTTGCGAGAGAAATGACAGAAATACAGAGCAAGGTATTCAGGTGTCATTTCTGTTGTTGTTGCTCAAGCAGAAGCTGTATATATTTCAGAAACTCATAATCTATAGCCAACACTAGGTTAAATAGAATTACACCATAATCTGTAAATTAAACCCTTCTATCTTTATGAAAGAAGTAGATACATCTTTGTTGTAATCGTTATTGTGGTAGACTAAGAATGCTAAATATTCTATACACTGAATTAGTAGATAACTCTTCTCTTCTACAGAACAAGTACAAAGAAAATGGGAAAAGAAGTATTTCCACAAGCATTTACTCCCAGCTCCCAGAGACCCCAGAGACTCAATTTGTCAAAGCGGTTTCAGAGCTCCAGAGTGAGGTAAGACTGCATGCAGGGACGGGCTGAGTTCCCATCCTTTGTTCCAGGTCTATAAACATCCAGGCCTTTATTCCCACAATATAAACATTGTTCCAACAGAAATTAATTTGCTTTAATATTCTTACAGTGGCTTGACTAGAATCCTATAAGTGCGGTGAATCTTTTCTGCTGTGGAGAATCAGAGACTTCCTGTGAAAGGAATCTGTGATGAATCCTCACTGGAAGGGTGATGACTTTGTGCAGTTCTTCTCAGTTGTATTACATTTCCGTGGAAGACAATTAATATGCCACATGTGGCATTGATATCCTGTAAGTAGTGGTTCAGATCTCCAGGTTTTGAAAAAAAGAGGCTTAGAAATGAATAATATATGCAAATAATATTCCAAAGATAGTAGTTCATACAAAAAACAAACAAACAAAAAAGAACAAACTGGCCCCTTTGGCATTGCATGTTGTATTGCCAAAGAGGGCTACTCAACACTGTTCCTGACCTCAGTCTGTGCTGGTTTTTCTTCCGATAATCACCAACCAGTTCAAACTTAAGCAATCGGGTGGGGTGAATTGACTGTGTGTGATAAATTGCTTTAATTGATCAATTAAGTAACAATGAAATCCAATGGCCCTGGGCTACTGTAATACCTCACCTATTATTGGTAACGTCATCCAACAACACATCTGAACTCTTTGCTTCCCTGGTTGAACCCAGTCCATCTTCTGAGAGTGATGACTACTGCTACAAAACAATGGGAAGTCTATCCTTGATCTCCAGTCCTTGCCTTTTGTATGGTGAGGACTAGCTGAACCATGAGTCAGCAATCCTAAAGATTAACATATCAAAATCTTTGGCTTTGTGTGGCATATCAGTGAGTGTTCCTTTCTTCAGCACAAGGCACATTTCATGTGACTTGACAGCTTATGTAACAAATACCGGTCTGAACTTCTGCTGCAGGTGCACATACTGTACACTGTAGCCTGCAGCATAATTTTCTTGAGCCGTCATGGTGGTTTAATCACAAACTGTATTCATATGCAGACTGAGACACAATCTCCAGGTTGCTTGTTCGTGCAAGTCTGTGAGCTATCTTCTCCTGGCTGCATTTTAGACTAAGTACAAGGAGACCAGGAAGAAGCAAGTGTCCAACCGGTCTGAACTTCTGCTGCAGGTGCACATACTGTACACTGTAGCCTGCAGCATAATTTTCTTGAGCCGTCATGGTGGTTTAATCACAAACTGTATTCATATGCAGACTGAGACACAATCTCCAGGTTGCTTGTTCGTGCAAGTCTGTGAGCTATCTTCTCCTGGCTGCATTTTAGACTAAGTACAAGGAGGCCGGGAAGAAGCAAGTGTCCAACTCTCTGTACTCCCAACTACCAGAAACCCTGGAGACCCAGCATGCCAAAGAGGCCTCCCAGTTACAGAGTGAGGTAGACACAATGCATATATCCAACACAGAATTTGTAAAAATGAAATAAGAGCTCTGTTAATCCTAGACGTTTGACATGAAAAGCAACCAGATATTCCTGGTTTATTAAAATTAGTAATTTTAATAATTATTTCTTTATTACATGTTAAGATTAATAAACAATATTCAAATTACTTTAAATAAAAATAGTATATGGTTTTTCCAGATAAAATACAAGGAAAATGGGAAAAAGGGGATTTCCAGTTCCCTTTATTCTCAGCTTCCTGAGACTATGGAGACTCAGTTGGCCAAAGAACATTCAGACCTGCAGAGTGAGGTAAAGTTCTCTCACCAACTAATCCATAACCTCATGTGCTCTAAAAGATCCCTCAAAAGCAGAAATCATTATCTTTGTTGCTTAGAAGCTGCATTTCCATATTGTTTCACAGTGTGAGAGGAAAATTTGGCTCTGAATGCATTTGTCATGGGCTGTCCTCTGTTCCAGGTGAAGTATAAAGGTGGAAAGAAGGAAATTTGCGCAAGTCTTTATTCCCAGCTTCCAGAAACAATGGAGACCCATTTTGCTAAACAGATGTCGGAAGTCCAGAGCGAGGTATCAATGATTTGTTTAGTTAACCAACTGCCTGATAAATTAGGCTTGAAGTTCCTCAGTAGTCCTCTCTGCATTTCAAAAACCAATCAGAGAAGGGAAAAATTGATTGCGACAATTAACGATAAAGCTCAACAGTGTGAAACTGAAAAAAGGAAACTCACAGTCTAAATTTATACGGAGGACAGCTTCAACATTTACTAGTCCCTGTAAAGCATTAAAATGGATATGTATGAGTTTGTATGAGTGAGCAAGCAATTAATGTGGTAAATAAACTGAAATTTAATTTTCTAAATAAGACAGATGAATGACACACATCGAATCCATAGCTGTAGGCATAACTGTGCTAACTTTACTTCAGCTACTCCTCTCTTCTGTCACGCTTTATGAAACCTTCTTGTGTAGATGGTACCATTGTGTAGGCTGTATGTGTTCAGTTTACACAAGCTTCACAATCTGTGTGGATGTGCAGACACAAACATTTTGCTTGACATTTTACAGTCCTACAATGAAACTTGTTTGATTTCATTGTTGTAGAGATTTTGACTCACTTTCATTTTCTGAGGATATTCTTTATACTTTCTAGTTGAAGTACAAAGGAGATATCCATAAGGAACTGGCAAATTCCTTGTATGCACTGATGCCCCATACAAGGGAGATGCAGTTTGCTAAGGAAATGTCGCAGCTTTTGAGTGAGGTGGGGTTACACGATGTTCTACTAACTGTGACAAACTGGCTTCACTCACAGTGCACCGTCTGGTAGTCCTGGAGATTGCAGACATTCCAGACTAATCTCTTATTCTGCATAAGGTGTGACACAAGCTTTTCAGAGTTTGACACAATGACAGCTGCTTAGTGGGTGACTCAATCAAAGCACAGAATTATGAAGATATTGTAAATCATTTATTCATGGAGATACAACTTTTTGCCAGCACTTTTAGATTTTCATTTGATTTCAGTTTGAAAGAAATTTAAATTGTATAAGTTAGCATGTTAACTTCCATTTTGATATTTGATATTTGCCATTTTAAGGACTATCCACTTAATGCTTTGACTGAGCTGCCGCAGTTATTATTACAAGCTTTACTGATGCCCTCAGTTTTTCCACCTTGTGGTGTGTTGATTTAACATTTTACAAGTTTTCCAATTTAATTAGTAATCTTTTGCAAGCAAATGATAATAGCATAAACCAATAAGCAATGTTGGCACAATAATTCCTTGGACAATAATACATTTTGTGTCATACTCCCAGTATACAGTACATCCAGGTGCTCGATGGCTCTGTGATAGATGAGTGAGAGATTTACAACTTATGATTGCACACTGTGAGTCTGGAGAGGTAAACATTCCTCAGGAAGTGGATTCTCATAAGAATTGCTTTTTTTAAGAGGGAATCAGAGCTTCAGTAAGCCCTGTCTGTGATGGCCAGTTCATCACAGGAATATTGAGGTGGGCACTGATTGGACAGGGTGTGCAGGAAGTTTATCAGTGGGGAGGAACTTAAGGAGGAATGATAAGGCTCTGAGGTCTAATGCTCTCCACCAGTGAAGAGTAAGGGTTCTAAATAGAGTGTTTGCAAGAACAAAAAGCCACAGCATGTTGTGTGGCCTTGTCAGGAAGTATTGTGGGGAAAGCACAAGAAAAGAACTGGACAGGATGCAGAGATGATTCTGATTTGATAAGTTAGGTGCATAGCTACCGCATGAAGACCAAGGAAATCAGAAGGACATGGCTGTCCAGAACTGGGCAGAACACTGTCAGCACAGGTTAGTCTGGTGATTTGTCTCAGCAGCTTAAAAATGAAAGTTCACAATGAGAAAGTGATTTACTACATAATTTGTAGACTGATGCAGAAGAAAATAAGTTATGGGACTCTTTATAAATGGAGAGACTGAAGGGAGAGAAAGCAGAAAGATGAAATTTAAGCATTGGTTTTTCTGAAAGTGCCAGTCGGAAGATTGGAAATGGAGGTTTTTTTTTGTTAAGAAATAACAAAATGAATTTGTTTTGGGTTCAGAATCGTGACAGAAACCATAGAGCCACGAGGATAACAAATAAGGTCTGCTTCCATTTACACTAAAATACCCCAAACGCATGCACTAGATGAGAAAAGCAAGGTGTGATGCACACTTAGATCCATTAGGAGAAGAGCTGTGAAAATTATGAGCACTTCTTTACAAAACCATTTACAGTATGAAAAATATCATGGGTGTGTTGTATCTTAGACTAAATACAAGGAGGTGGGGAAGAAGGAGGCATCCAGTTCTCTGTACTCTCAGCTGCCAGAGACCCTGGAGACCCAGCATGCCAAGGAGGCTTCCCAGTTACTGAGCGAGGTGAGTGTGTGTTTGGCTCACACCTTTCATTTTAGCTCATTCTACAGTGCCTCACACGTGCAGCTTGTCTTAATATGCAATGAACTAAAGTGGATTAGTATATGATTCGAAACAAATCAACTCCAGCTATGGGTACTAATAGTAATAATGTCTTTGTTGTTGTTGATAATACTACTACTAGTACTAGTAATAACAACAACTTAAACAAGGGAGACACTAACACACAGCTTACACAACCTCAAGTAAATTTTTAACCTCAAGTAGACTGCATATGTTTAATAAACTGTTTGGTCTGTATTTTCAGATAAAGTATAAAGAAGAGGGGAAAAAGGAGGCTTCATCTTCTCTTTATTCCCAGCTTCCAGAAACAGCAGAGATACAGCTTGCCAGAGAGCTCACAGAGATACAGAGTGAGGTAAAGCTCTGTCAAGGGTTTTAATCCCCATAGCAGCTGCCTTTGAGAAACTTATCTCGATAATCAAAGGTGAAATTTTATTATTGCTTCAATATATTACATTGCTGTCCCTGTAGCGCTCCAGGGATTGAACTTGTTATCATGACTTGATTCATCTTGCGTTTTTATAGCCACGTTATAAATATATACCATGTCAAGGGGAATGTTTGGAATGTAGGGCCTATACTGTGTCTGAAATATAACTGCAAGGAATGATGAAGGACATTGCAGAAAAGGTACATTGTGATTAATGGTAATGGATCTATTCATTTATTTTTCAGAACAAGTACAAAGAACGTGGTAAACAAAATATTGCTTCAAGTATTTATTCTCAACTCCCAGAAACCACAGAGACCCAGTTTGTGAAAGCTGTGTCAGAACTCCAGAGTGAGGTAACAGTTTAGAACTGCTATATTTTGCAGAAACCTCATCTCTGTATGAATGACTGACTTTTGTTCACTGTTTTACAGACTAAATACAAGGAGGCAGGGAAGAAGCAGGCGTCCAGTTCTCTGTACTCTCAGCTACCTGAAACCCTGGAGACTCAACACGCCAAGGAGGCTTCCCAGTTACAGAGCGAAGTATGCAACACTACCCTTACTCTGATATAGATGTGTACTAAATAAACAAAAAAAGATTAATATGTTTGTAATAATGCAAGGGACTCAGTCGGTCAGTCATTGTCTGTTTTATTGTTTTGGTTCTTGACTACTGCAATGTATATCTATATTCGCATTTCACAAACTGAACACTGGTAGAATGAAATGGTATGCTTTGACTGCATCGATAAAGCTGACAGTGTCTTATTCTCATTCGCAGGTGAAATATAAGGAGAAAGTAAAGAAGGACACTTCCAGGTCCCTCTATTCTCAGCTTCAGGAGACAGCTGAGATTCAGTTTAACAAAGAGATTTCAGAGATCCAAAGTGAGGTAAAGATTCATGGAGGCATTACATTCCCTGAAGCAGAAACTGCCTGTCTTATGTTTATGAGTTTGTGCTGAAGATGTACAGACTAATGTACCCACAGCTAAAAGGCCACTGCTGCTCGGATTCCTTTGTATGTACTGCAAAAAACTGCAAACAGTTTGTGGTAATTACAGTGTTAGGCCTTGCTGTGAAATATGAAAACTTTCTTGCTTTCAGGTCAAATACAAAGAGGGTGGAAAGAAAGAGAGCTCAACCAGTCTTTATTCTCAGCTTCCTGAGACAACAGAGATCCAGTTTGCTAAACAGATATCGGAAATCCAGAGTGAGGTATAACTTCTCAGCTTCAAGTGTGTGTACTTGTTTTCTGCAGACTTTAAAGACTTGTTAGTAGAGTGCCTATCCGTTTCCCATTTGCTCCTACTCTTTCTAAACAAATAACGGCAAAGTGGTTGTCTTGTTTTACCCTGACCTAGGCCTGTCCCAACTTCCTCCTTCATTGTGAAGGGGCAGACATTAAATCCATTACTGTTATCATCAGCCTGTGAGCTATGAATATCAAATGAATGTTATCTTTCTACCAAAAAACACAAAACTGAAGTAGGTACTTCAGAAGTGCCAATGCCCCATGTAAAGTATTGTTCAATAATTAATGATAGAGAATAGTGAAAGGTCTGAGCCAAACCTCAGTACTCACAGGCTGAACTATGAGCCTGTCCTGATCCTACTGTGCACGTAAGTGTTAAATATATAGTGAACATCTCTTTATAGCTGATTGTTCATCTGGGAGCCATGCAAGACCCTCATGCATATTTTATCTAAATGTAATATAAATGTGTTGAAGAAGTATGCTGTGGTTATTTTGTTTGGAGTATTCCACATTGACCAGGCTTCAGTCAACATTTGTTCTTAACTTTGACTTACAAATAAAGCCAAGTGTTCTTTTCTGACGGTAGCTGAGGTTCGATCAACATTTCTCCAAATAAAACTATTGGTGTTTTTTTATTGCTCACAGACAGTTTGGTGAGTTCAGCAATCACCAGAAAAAAACTCACCAAATAGTGTCTGTGAAGAAATTAAAAAAGCACATGCTTTTATTTGTGAGCCACAGCATCTCAATGGAGACTGATGCTTGTGCAATGCAGGTTCTCTGTATATGTTAAATGAATGAACCGCATAGTCTAAGTTATTAAGTGTGCATGCAGTATATGTTTCCTCACTATTTGTTTCCAAAACTCACATGGTTTTCATTTCAGTGCCAAAAATGGTTTTCTATTTGATCTTAATTTTTGGCGGGTATTCTTTATACTTTCCAGTTGAAGTACAAAGGAGATAACCAGAAGGAACTGTCAAATTCCCTGTATGCACAGATGCCCCATACAAGGGAGATACAGTTTGCTAAAGAAATGTCAGAGACATTGAGCGAGGTGGGGTCACTGGGTGTTTGACTAATTGTGAGAAACGACTGGCTTCACTCACTCTCAACCAGGACTTATTTAACCAAGATATCATGGATAGCAACCGCATCTTATCTTTGCTCTTAACAAACCTGCTCTTAACAGCTAATCATATTGGCTATCATGCCATTACAAATGATATTGGATCCTGAATAACATGTGTGTCTCTTTAGACTCTTTACATTGGTAATATTCCAGTAACTCATTATGGTATGATGAAAATGCAGAGCAAATAGGTACACTTATGTTGGAATATAAAGTAGCACGTAAGGTGAAATCTTTTTTTATTTAAAATATTATTTTCACAGAATAAGTACAAAGAAGCAGGGAAGAAGCAGGCCTCTACTTCACTGTATTCTGTGCTGCCAGAGACCATGGAGACCCAGCACGCCAAAGAGGCCTCCCAATTACAGAGCGATGTGAGTCTGTCTTAGTTCACACAGTCTTTGGCAACAGCGAACTTGGATCTTTAGTAATTTCGGGATATTATATGCTGTGCAGCTGAATGAAAATGCATGATCATGTACAGCAGATAACATGGTTCCACAGGTGCTATGTTATTCATCTGGGCTGACCCAGTGTGTTGAGATTGGTATCTTCTTTATTTGTTTCCAGAACAAGTACAGAGAGAGTAGCAGACAGACTCTCTCCAGCAGCCTCTATTCCCAGCTCCCACAGACTACAGAGATCCAGTTTGCCTCAGAAATATCTGCCATTCAAAGCGAGGTACAACTCTATGAGTTTTTGCTATGGATAATTATACATTTACAGTCATATCTTCCACAGTAATACTTAAGTAGTTATATCATATATAGCTGTGATTACAGTTTGGATGAACTCACAAAATTTTAAAAAAATTTCCTCTTGACTGTTTTGCTGAGTTCAATGATTACCAACTTTAAGACACCAAATTATCTTTGTGAAGAAAAAAATCACAAATGTACATTTAAGTTGGCTAAACTGTACCGATTTGTCATGAAATCCAGGGCTATGACTCCCATATAAAGCATCTTGTTAATACAATGGCAATGAATATTGATTTATTGCACTGGTACACATCATATCACTGATTTTTGTAATTATTTATCATGTAACATTGAGACATGTTTGATAGAAGTAGCATTGGTTTTTTTCACCAATTGTTGACTGAAAATGGTTCAAAATCTGCTTTTTTCACTTAATTAGAACAGGTACAAAGAACGTGGGAAGAGGAACATTTCCAATAGTATTTATTCTCAACTCCCAGAGACCACAGAGACCCAGTTTGTGAAAGCCGTGTCAGAACTCCAGAGTGAGGTAACGGTTTAGAACTGATATATTTTACAGAAACCTCATCTCTGTATGAATGACTGAGTTTCTTCACTGTTTTCCAGACTAAATACAAGGAGGCAGGGAAGAAGCAGGCATCCAGTTCTCTGTACTCTCAGCTACCTGAAACCCTAGAGACTCAACACGCCAAGGAGGCTTCCCAGTTACAGAGCGAAGTATGCAACACTACCCTTACTCTGATATAGATGTGTACCAAATAAACAAAATGAAGATTAATATGCTTGTGATAATGGATGGGGCTTACTTTTTCATTGTTTGTTTCAGCGATTTGGTTCTTGATTACCATACTCTATATTCATATTTACACATGCATTTCACAAACTAAACACTGGTAGAATGAAATGGTATGCTTTGACTGCATCGATAAAGCTGGCAGTGTCTTGTTCTCATTCGCAGGTGAAATATAAGGAGAAAGTGAAGAAGGACACTTCCAGGTCCCTCTACTCTCAGCTTCAGGAAACTTCTGAGATTCAGTTTAACAAAGAGATTTCAGAGATCCAAAGTGAGGTAAGGACTCATTAAAGCATTATATTCCCTGAAGCAGAAACTGCCTGTCTTATATTTATGAGTTTGTGTTGAAGATGTACAGACTAATGTACCCACAGCTAAAAGGCCACTGCTGCTCGGATTCCTTTGTACGTACTGCAAAAAAACTGCAAACAGTTTGTGGTAATTACAGTATTAAGCCTTGCTGTGAAATATTAAAACTTTCTTACTTTCAGGTCAAATACAAGGAGGGTGGAAAGAAAGAGAGCTCAACCAGTCTTTATTCTCAGCTTCCTGAGACAACAGAGATCCAGTTTGCTAAACGGATATCGGAAATCCAGAGTGAGGTATAACTTTTCAGCTTCAAGTGTGTGCACTTGTTTCTTGCAGGCTATAAAGACTTGTTAGTTGAGTGCCTATCTGTTTCCTGTTTGCTCCTGCTCTTTCTAAACAAATTACAGCGAAGGGCTTGTGTTGTTTCACTCTGATCTAGGCTTGACCCAACTTCCTCCTTCATTGTGAAGGGAGGGAAGATAAATCCATTGCTGTTATCATCAACCAGTGAGCTATGAATAGAAAATTAATGTTATCTTTCAAACAAAAAATAATTAACTGATGTAGGTACTCAGAAGTGCCAACATCCATATAAGGTATTGTTCAATAATTAATGATAGACAATAGAAAAATGTCTGAGCCAAACCTCAGTATTTCTAGGCTGAACTATGAGCCTGCTCTGATTCTAGTATGGACATAAAGTGTGAAATACATTAATATACTGAATACTCATTGAACCTGATTGTTCATCTGGGAGCCATGTGAAACCACCATGCATATTTTTCTAAATATAAAAGAGTTTCTGAAGTAGACTCCTCATGTTGTGTTTGTAATGTCACACATTGGCCTGGATTCAATCAACATTTGTCCAAATAAAAGTAGTGCTGTTTTTTTTCCTCACAGACACAGTGTGGCAAATTCAGCTATCACCAGAAATAACTCACAAAACAGTGTCTGTGAAGAAATAAAAAAGCGCCTGCTTTTATTTGTGAGTCACAGCATCTCCATGGAGACTGATGCTTGTGCAATGCAGGTTCTCTGTATACATTGTATGAATGAACCTCATAGTCTAAGTTATTAAGTGTGAATATGTTTCCTCACAGTTTGTTACTAGAACTGACATGGTTTTTGTTTCAGTTCCAAAAATGGTTTTCTATTTGATCTTAATTTTTGGGGGGATATTCTTTATACTTTCCAGCTGAAGTACAAAGGAGATAACCAGAAGGAACTGTCAAATTCCCTGTATGCACAGATGCCCCATACAAGGGAGATACAGTTTGCTAAAGAAATGTCAGAGACATTGAGTGAGGTGGGGTCACTGGGTGTTTGACTAATTGTGAGAAACGACTGGCTTCACTCACTCTCATTTAACCGAGATATCATGGATAGCAATTTCCTCTTATCTTTGCTCTTAACAAACCTGCTCTTAACAGCTAATCATTTTGGCTATCATGCCATTACAAATGATATTGGATCCTGAATGACATGTGTGTCTCTTTATACTCTTTACATTGGTAATATTGAAGTATCTCATCATGTAATGATGAAAATGCAAAGCAAATAGGTACACTTATGTTGGAATATAAGCACGTAAGGTGAAATCTTTTTTTGTTTAAAATATTTTTTTCACAGAATAAGTACAAAGAAGCAGGGAAGAAGCAGGCCTCTACTTCACTGTATTCTGTGCTGCCAGAGACCATGGAGACCCAACACGCTAAAGAGGCCTCTCAATTACAGAGCGAGGTCAGTTTTTGCTGTACTCACACACTCCTCTACACCAGTGATCCTGATCTTTGCTAATATCAGGGTATTACATGCTGTGTAGCCAAATGCAAATGCAAGATCATGTATGTGTATGTATCAGCTAATATATGGTACCACAGGTGCTATGTTATTCATCTGGGCTGACCCAGTGTGTTGAGATTGGTATCTTCTTTATTTGTTTCCAGAACAAGTACAGAGAGAGTAGCAGACAGACTCTCTCCAGCAGCCTCTATTCCCAGCTCCCACAGACTCCAGAGATCCAGTTTGCCTCAGAAATATCTGCCATTCAAAGCGAGGTACAACTCTATGAGTTTTTACTATAGATACATTATTTATAAGTTTACAGTAATATCACCTACAGCTGTGCTTAATTAGTTGCACCATGCAAACCTATGTTTACTGTTTGGATTAACTCACAGTTAAAAGTACATTTATTTTTTCCTCATAACAAACACTTTGGTGTGTTCAATGATCGCCAGAACTAACTCACAAATTATCTGTGGGAAAAAAGGACTAATGTATTTATTACTTGGCCAATTTTTTACAAATTTTTCATTGAATCCAGGGTTATGCTTCTCAGGTAAAACATATTCTTAGTTCATTAGCTAGTGTTGGCAAAATGTTTTCAACATGACTATTGATTTATTTCACTGGAGCTCATTACATAACTGACGTTTTTTGTTATTTGTCGTTTAACATTGAGACATGTCTGTTAAAAATAGCATAGGTTTGCTTTCACCAATAGTTGACTGGTAATGGTTAAAATGAGCTTTTTTCACTTAATTAGAACAGGTACAAAGAACGTGGGAAGAGGGATATTTCCAATAGTCTTTATTCACAACTCCCAGAAACCACAGAGACGCAGTTTGCCAAAGCTGTGTCTGAACTCCAGAGTGAGGTAAGTGGAGCAGAAATGGTGCTAAGTCTATATTGTGTCCGTCCTTAAAAAGATGGCTGCTAGTGAAATATTCCTTAGCTCACATTATTTACATATATCCCAAAAGCATCTTATAAGCTTCATTTTAAATTACTGGCTACCATATGATTTCATGATGACTCATGGTGTATATTTGGCTTAAGTCTTATATACTGAAATACTGCTATGAAGTTTCCTTTTTAAACTGAATTGTGCTGTGTATGTGTATGTGTTTGAAATCCAGCATGCCACTTCATCCTAACTGTCTGAGGCAACCTTTGTTAGCAGGTGCTTTTAAACTCCTGTATTTTGCTTTAAATGTAAGTTGTATGGAGAAATGTATTCTCTTGATATAGAAAGGCCACGTGCCAACTGAAATTAGCTGATAAATAATGTCATTTCTGCTGCTGCATTTCAGACCAAGTACAAGCAACAAGGGAAGAACGGAGTGTGCGCTACTCTGTACTCTCAGTTACCTGAAACCCTGGAGACCCGACACGCCAAGGAGGTCTCCCAGTTACTGAGCGAGGTACTCAACACCACAATACAGGGTCATCAATTTCACCTGTCAATTAAATCAGTTTTGCCTGTTTATTTTGTTGTAGCTCATTTCCTGTTTAATGTTTGGGGTGGTAGTGTAGAATAATGGGTAAGGAATTGGTCTTGTAACCTACAGTTTACCAGTTTGATTACTGGGCAGGACACTGCTGTACTCAAATTACTTAACTTGCACTGCTTCAGTTTAGAGCCAGCTATATAAATGGCTGCAATGCAAATACTGTGCTATACTGTGCTAAAAAGAAAGGTTATACATGCTGCTCTGGATAAGAGCATCTGCAAAATGCCTCTAATGTTTGTCTTCATTTTCTGTTTTCGTTTTCAGATCAAATACAAGGTAGAGGGAAAAAAAGAGGTTTCTTCTTGCTTATATTCTCGAATGCCAGAGACCGCCGAGATCCAGTTTGCCAAAGCAGTGTCGGAACTCCAGAGTGAGGTGAATGAGTTGACGCATCTCATATCACTCTTCAGTGAGGATGACTGTGGCTTGATGAAGGGCCTCTGGCTGATTGACTTGGTGGAAGCTAATGAGTTTCTAGATAAATCACAGACTTTTGATACATTTGTCTGGGTTTTCTGCTATCCTGTTTTTCTGACCCAGCGATGTCCTAATTGTTGTGTCTGGTGTGGTCTAAATGTTTGCTTCCATCTTTGTGTTTTTCAGAATAAATACAAGCAGAAAGGTAAAGAGGAGATTTCCAACAGCATTTTCTCTCAACTTCCAGAGACGACTGAGACCCAGTTTGCTAAACAAATGTCGGAAATGCAGAGTGAGGTAAAATTTGGTTTGGTGTGCTGTGGAGAAATGTGTGTGGGGGTATGTGTATACATGTTTACTTGTGCATCTACTTTATGTGACCTTTGTGTATTTATGTGAAACTGGTTAGAAGTACCAACAGGATTCCCTTAAGAAAGTCTTTCTCAAAATGGCATATAGTATGTTTTATTTTATAAATCAACCAATAATAACAGTGAAAATAATCTTCTTTAACTTTTACCTTCCCCTCCGCTCCTCTTTTTCCCACCCACATTTTAAGATAATGGGTACTTCCTGCTGAAAATATATCTTTGTCTGCTGTAAGGATTTTTTTTTTTCATGATTTGAAGGATCTAAACCAAAACAAACATAGGAGGGCACTAAAAAGCAGCTACACAACTATCTCACCATAGCTGTGTACAAAATTCAGTGTTTCAGGTTATTCCCGAGCTGCATTCTGCATGTGGCACGTGAGCCTCTGTTCTCAGGAATCCTTGAAGGCACTGAAGGCGTGTTTACTGTGCTGCTTTTTTCTGTGTGCTGTTTCCAAAACCTCACAAACCGGAAGCCAACTGTGAAGGTTTACCATTGTGTGTATGTGTGTGCTTTCAGAACAAAGTATATCTCGCTTACCTGTGCATGTTCAAGAAGGGATATGCTTTATACTTTACAGCAAAAGTACAAAGGAGAAACCCGGAAGGAACTGTCAAATTGCTTGTATGCACAGATGCCCAACACAGTTGAAACCCAGTTTGTTAAAGAACTGTCGCAGTCCCTGAGTGAGGTGGGGTCACAGGGTGTTTGACTAACTATGTGCAAAACAACTGGCTTCACTCACAACACACTGTCTGGTTGCCATGAAGATTGCAGACTAATCTCTCATTCCTTGGTTGTGGGTGTGACAGAAAAGGTCCTGCATTTCAGTGCTAACAGTGCCAGTCCTTGTTTTGGTTTCAATAAATCAAAGAACATTTACTGCAAAATTCTCACTGTTAAATCAGCTATCAGACTTGTATGAACTATTAGAGAAGTTAACTCTAATAGAGCATGTGTGGTCCCTACTTGACTCTGATGAACTCTGTTCAAGGAGTCCAATAGGGACCGCGTATATTCTATTGCAGTTAAACTCTATTGAATTCACACTGAACATTTTTCTGCGCATGGTATATTTGCAAATGTGGCTTGCGGTGTTGTAGAAACAGAGACAATGCCTTTTGTGCTTGAAAAGGGTTGACTATGTTGTTTTGTTTCCAGAGTAAGTACAAAGAAGCTGGGAAAAGGGAGTTTGCCAACTCCCTGTATGCCCAGATGGCACAAACAAGTGAAACCCAGCATGCTAAAGAGGTGTCCCTGCTTGTCAGCGAGGTACCGTCACCCCAGTATACTTTCACCAGCACTGTATCAACTGATGAATTGCATTTGTTACAGTCAAAGTGAGAAATCGGTCATTTTGAAAAATAACCGCATAACTGGTTGGTCGTCAAAATGACTGGTTATTTTGCAAAAAGACCGATTTCTCATAGACCATAACACATATATTATATATTATTGTACAATGCTATAATTCGTATGATTCAAAAATAGCTATTATCAGAAGATGTATTTGGAAGTAAGCTCAGTTACCTCATTTTGTTTTGGGTTACTTTAATGAATGCAAAATGAATGGAATTCATGCAGTCAAATATGCCTGCAATTCAAGCCTTTAACAATACAATTATAATCTCAGTTCCCAATACAGTATGCCAAATTGGCAGCATATCAGGTATGAACATAATCTCACTACTGTTGTCATGCACAATGACAGCCTTTTAAACATACGATAAATCAAGAAAAGCTTATGTATGTGGCTTGCAGCTGTGCACACACATCGTTATGGGTGCTGTCCGAGAGCTTTATACAGGCCGCTGCTGTTTTTTTTTTCACAGAAAAGTTACAAAGAACAGGGTAAGAAGAACTCTGCCACCTGCCTGTATGCCCAGATGCCCCAGACCATTGAAACAGTGTTTGCCAAAGAAGTGGGAAAGCACCAGAGTGATGTAAGAGTTCTAGCCTCCTTAAACCGTTCACATTAGCAATTATATTCACGCAATAGATTGTTGAATATGCTCCCTCAATAACAGGTGATCTACACTCCACCTTCTTGTGCCTAAAAAAAGAAATGAATGGAGTTTTCTTTGTGTTGATGATATCTCGACTAAACGTACCTGAATTTATGTGACCGTGGTGTGAACCATGCCAAGGCCTCTTCCGGTAGCAAGACAGCGCTCGTAAGATAATTGGGAGTAGAAGGTAGGCATTTGCACTGTATGTTGCGGTAGATGTGATAGATGTGAGTTGAAAGAATGCGAGCGACTCTTGAGGTGACAGGGTCACGGCTCGGTGGTGACGAGGGACGATGGTCGGGTACTGGCTCTCGGCGGCCCGCTCTTAGATCCACACGCGTGCGGGCGGTGTAACTGGAGCCAGCTGCACCACGCCGAGCCCCCGTGCGGTAAGGGACAGCAGACTGGGGTGAGAGCCCAGGGTCCACCCATGCGTGTGCCGTGGAACAGCTGTGGTATACTTCGATCCCCCAGGCCCCTAGAACAACAGCCCAGTGATCCGGCCCCTGTCCCATTCATGTTGAGGAATCAATTACAACTGAGTGCACGCTTCTGTTAGCACTGAGCTAACTGGAGCGTGACAGTAAGATGGCTGCTGTGTGCTTTTCTCTTGATGAGCCAGGATCAATCTCCCATCAGGTGTGTTGTATTTTCAGAAGCTGTGTATAATGTAACAGTTTTTCAGATGTGCTACTAGGTAGCTGTTTGTACCTCGTACAGTTGTACCTGGTTGAGTTGAGCTTGTTACTTTCCTTGCTGCACACTCACTGCAGTGTGTTCTGTCTTTATCACTTACAAGTCGAATATGTGTTCTCCTAACTGCCCGTGATTTCTTATCACTCCTAGTACAGGCATTCATATGCAGTCCCTCTGCCTGGTTCTGCCTTTGGCACACTGTTTAATTAAGGACTACTGCTTTGGTGTCTGTCCCAGAATGGCAGCTTTGTCATACAACTCCCTCCCAGTGCTCTCCTTCTCTCAACATTGTCTCATCTGAGCATCACTTCAGGGAGCAGAGGGCTGCATAACTGCTTCTTTTAGTTAAATCTGAGCAACATTTGCTGCCTGATAAAATATTTAAGTTAAAATGGGTCTCACGTGTACAGTGAATGACTGCTAAAGGCATACTGGCATTTCATGCAGGCAGTATTGCAGGAACGCCAATGCTTTCGCGGGCCTGTTTTCCCAGAAACTGTACAAAGAGAAGTTCAATGCAGAAAAGGGAAAGTCGAGCTACACGAACATGAAGACCCTACCTGATGTCGCCCACGCCATGGAAGTTAACAAAAAACAGAGCGAGGTAATTACCTCTTTTGCTGTACATGTGTGCAAAGATTCAAGTTCTCATATGAGTTTTGCTGCACCATTGTGACTAATTATAGTTAAGCTAACACCGCGGGGTTTCATGTGACTGAAGCGTGTTTAGCCCAGTGCTACTATTGGAGCAAGAGAGATTTATATGATGGAATGTTCAGGAGTGAATTATGGACCGCTAACTCCGAGAAGCATAAAAGAAACAGAGATACAAGCTCTGTTTTGTGTACAATGCTTTCCTTAATGCGATAAGTTACCTACCTAATAAGTTACCCATACACTATGAAGTGACAAGCACATCGCAGACACAAACACCCCTGATTTGCTCCTTCCTATTAAACGGTGATGAAAATATGATAAAAATATAAATGGCAAATAGTACTTAGGAAGCAGCAGGGTCATCAGTGGTGCAGTCATGTGCATTAAGCAGCGGCTTCCTGGAACCCAATTGTATGCCGCCTCAGGCAGATTGCTTATTTCAGAGATGCCAGTATCAATACACATCACAGAATGAAACTAGGCCAGTACTCAGCACTGTTTTTATCCTAATTAAAGGTACGATATGCAGATGCCCTACACCGCTGTTTTTCTGTACTTACAGAAACGTAATATTCATGATGGAGGTAAGGAGGGGGAGAAATGGAAGAATCAGTGTGTTTTTTATGACTATTAGTTTGAGTTGCAGTGATTGCAAAGCAATTCCATCAAACATTCTTTCTGTTAAAAGTGAGGGGTCATGCTTTTTGGGAATTCAAAATCACATTAGTTCTGAAGAATTTCGATAAATTCTGTAAAAAAAAAAACTGAAAGTATCAAAATCCGTGAAGTGTAGCTTCTTATTTCTTCTTCAGATAATGGCTTTTTAGCACATTTTATTTGAAGAACATCCCCCGAGGAGAATTTTAATTGCATCTAATTTGTCTTTAATAATTGGTCAGCAAATGTGTGCATACTGAGTCACTAATATTAAAAATGCATTGTTTTTCTCATGTGCAGGCCAATAAATGTAGAGAATGGCCAGAATAAAATTGTAATGTTTCAGAAATATAGCTCTCACAATGCAAGCATGCATCCATTTTTTTACTGAATAGTCCTCCAGTGTCTGACTGAACGCTGCATTGAGAAACGCTGCTGTAACCTCGCCATCTGCTTCTACATCTGCCACCAAACTCCCCTCTAACACTTCACACTCGTCTCATAGATTTGTCGAAATCCTGACACCTCGCTCTCGGTCTGTCTTGCAGGTTGCCTACAGAAAAGGGAAGGAGGAACTTCACAAGTTCACTGAGGTGGCAGACAGACTAGACATCCTCAGCGCCAGGCAGACCAGCAGGCTAGTCAGCGATGTAAGTGACTGCGATCAAACTTCATGCCCTCGCATTTCATTATTGGCTTTACAAGATGTTGTTCTGCTCTTATGAGTGTGCTTAGCAAATTTTCGTGATACAATAAACACAAGTCACCACTACAGCTGTTATTTATGGTGAGCTTTATGGAAATAAGCTCAGAAATAAGGTAGCATTCACTTAAAGCATTCGTTTTTTCATGCATTTAATGTGTTCATTAAGCTACAGAATGAAGATCAGTAAGTGTGATAAGTGTGCTTCCTTTTTTCAAATATATATGTGCAATTTCCTTATGATATCAACTATGTCATTTCTAAATGTGAGAGCTGGAGGGCTGACATAGTGTGTCCTTCTGCATGGATATTCACATCAAGACCAACTAAATCGGTACATACATGGTTGATTAAAATGTGAAGTTAGCTCTGCAATAAACATCTCCACAATACCAATACCTAATCCTCCACTAGTGGGCAGTACAACAATCCTGCTTCGTTCAAATTATTATTTTTTAATTCTGAAGGTATTGATTTCATATGATGTTTAAATGGTGTACAGGCAGATTCACAGATTATGTGATTTTCCAGAATTATAAGTGGTGTAGAAGAATAGTGCAAGTGCCAGTGCTAAAACATTATGCCTTCTGAAAGTTTTCTACTGTCCCACAGGTTGCCTATAAGAGTAAAACCAAGACTGATGTCTACAATGTGCAGTCTGTCCTTGGACGGTCTGACATTGAGCATGCCAAAGAGGCCTCCAAATTGGCTAGTCAGGTAAACTCTGAATCTGTAGTTTTGACTATCATATTTATAATTTAAGTACAGTAAATGCATGAATTGTGATTCATGATATATTTTGACAATATTGTAAATTATAATACTGCCATGAAAGCATATGTTGAAGAATGTATTGCTCTTCTACACTATTTATGGAGCAACATCCAATTATATTTATTCTTAAAAAGCATAGCAGAATGTTTTATTGATGTATGTATGTATGTAGGACTCTTGAGTATTGGATTGACAGAATTGACATGTTTTCATAAATAAAACTTACCTCACTAAGTTTTTACTAATTTGATACAATTAGGGATTCACAGTATTTGAATCTGTTCAATAATTAAAACTGCGTGTATCTGTATTTGGATGGAAACCTAGTAGTGGGCGTACAATAAACTGGACATTTTGCAAACAGGAAATGCCAGTTTTTTAAAACCTAAATGTACATTAAGCTATAAATGTATGTCTTTTCTTATGCATACTGCATATTTAGGCTAGAAACTGGTATTTATTGTAGCTAACACAGCTTTCAGTGTATGCTGTGCACACTTCTGGGTTTCTATCCAAACGCAGGTACGAATAGTTTTGCTCCTTGAGCAGATACAGAGGAGATACTGCATTCCCCTTGTCACAATCATAGCCTTTAATTTACTGATATTGTAAACTGTGTGCAGGGAGGTTCAGTTGCAGCCAGTGCTGACATGTCATGTTAGTGTTAACCTGTCAGTGTTAATGAGAGGAATCTCTCTCCTGGGGCTGGTGCAGCCATCGCATCTGCTTGAAAGCACTGAGGCACCGAAGGATTGCTTCATCGTGCTCTATAAATAATAAAAACCCTGTCAAATTTACCTTACATTAGTGGCAGAGGGGTTCCGAATTTGTAACTGTATTTTGTCTCTCATTGTATTTTAATCATATAGTCTACTACTTTAGAGTACCATATAAGTTAGACTTTTGGTATATTAACATTATGGTTTATTAACATTGTCTTCATTCAGTAATGATTCATACTGTATTTTATTGAAGAAGCTCACCCACATTCGGGTTTGACCACAATTTGACCACAATTTTCCTGTGTACAGAATAACAGATGGCACACCCTCCCTAGAACAGCTATACCCCAATAACTCTTAAAACACACAGAGAACAATAAAGCTCACAAGTCTGGCTGGTGGCTTTGCTTGACAGTGAAAACATAATGTTGTGCTTTCCTGTGTAAACTACAGCAATACAAAGTTTATCTTCTAGAGTTATGTCTAATAGTGAGTCCACTGTACTTTGAACTCACTGTCCCTCCCCCTTCCCCAGGTGAAGTACAAGGAAAAGTTTGAGGACCAGAAAGGGCAGAAGCCCCAGTACAACCCAGGGGAGTGTTTGTCCTTTAAACACACCCAGGCTGCCTCTGTTCTTGCCAGTCAGGTGGGTGCAATGCATCCCAGTCAGTAGTGTCAATCTCAGCACTTCAGTGCAAAAATTATGCTAAATTGTACTAGTTGGCACTTGGTGTATTATTCTCAGGCTAATACCCAATCTCACCTCACTGCAAAGATCTTGAATGGCACATCATCAGCGATGCACTGGTTTGCATTTGTTTTGGATGGTTTTAGCCCTACACATGTATTGACCATATATTGTGGCTCAGGATAATATCCTGCGTGTACACTAGCTCACCAGCACTTTGACATCACCACATGCACAACATACACGTCAGAAATGGCAAAACTAATATTCACCGGAAGTTGAGAAATTTTGCTGCTGGATTCTTTAAATGCCATCCCCTGAAATAGCAATGGGTTAGCACACTGTGCACTTGGGTTAAAAGTGATGGTCACTGTGACCTTCCTGAATCTGCACAGCACTTTCTTACACCCTGCCATCTTTCAGAAACAATTTTCTATTTAAAAATACATTTAATCTGTGCAGCCAAGCAACCGTTTCCATGGGAACTTGTTAAAGGCAAATGGCTGTTTTTTTCATGCCAAAGATGGAGTAGGCTATTTCAGACATGTTATTACCTGTGGAAGCCAAAGGACTTTGCCACATCATCACCTTCCATGAGTCTTATTTTTTGCCATTTTACACTTTCACATAGAATATGAATCACACCCCCCCCCCCCCCCCCCCCCCCCCACACACACACACACACACCCGCGCTCACACTCCTCTTGGGGCAAGCAGGACTGGGAACATGTACTATCTGTGTTACTGCAATTGATTATTTTTCTAAAGATCAATGACAACGAGACTAAGTCCAAGAACCATTGAGAAGCTCTTGTTTATCACTTCGAGGGTCGTGATATCTAAGCACCAGAAGACAGTTTTCTGCCCTTTTAGTTCTCAATGAATATTGAGAGAGAGGGTCTTGAAAAAATGGATGCTTAGTAGAGAGTAGCAGCCAGTAGAGATGCTAAGCAAAGAGTAGCAGCTGGTGTAGATGCTAACTAGAGATGCAGCAGCCAGTAGAGTTGATAAGTAGTGATGATAAGTAGAGAGTAGCAGCCAGAAGAGATGATAAGTAGTGATGATAAATAGAGAGTAGCAGCCAGTAGAGATAAGTAGAGTGGCAGCCAGTAGAGGTGCTAAGTAGCGAGCAGCAGCCTGTAGAAATGCTAATTAGGGAGTAGCAGCCAGTAGAGATGCTGAGTAGAGAGTAGCAGCCAATAGAGATGATAAGTAGAGTGTAACTGTCAGTAGAGATGGTAAGTAGAGATTAGCAGCCAGTAGAGATGCTAAGTAGAAAGTAGCAGCCAGTAGAGATGCTAAGAAGAGACTAACAGCCAGTAGAAATGCTATGTAGAGAGTAGCAGCCAGTAGCGGCCATGCTAACCCCGGTTCCTCAGTCTGAGCCTGAGTGTGTTTGTGTATGGATTCAGGTGAAGTACAAGAGTGACCTACAGCAGATACATGAGCCTTCCACTGACCTGCCGAATCTGCTGCTCCTGGAACACGTGTTGCAAGCCAGCAAGCTGCAGAGCAATGTACGGTACCGCCTCTCCTTCTCCCTGCCACCGACTGCAGGCACGGTCTACAAAACATCAGCCTTGTGTTACGCATGGAGCTTGATTCCATTCCTCACAAAAGACCAATAAAAAATACCTGTAATTGCATATTATTGCCAATACATCATTGGGTATTACATTTACATATCAAGTTTCAGTGAAGGAGGAATCCGTTGTGTGTAAATTTTACATGGAATCATTGAATGGGTTAATTAGATTAAATATTCACTAAAGATTAGTATCTTTTAAAAGAAAAAAAGAAACATGGAAATGACTGGGACACACTAAGTTATTCCCAAAGAAATCATTCATATACACGTCTTACTAACTGTGAGTCTATTTTAATTAAATTAATCACTGTTCTGTCCCTTCAGCTGGAATACAGGAAGAAATATGAGCAGTCTAAGGGCCAGTACCACTTTGCCTTGAACACGGCTGAACAGCTTCACCACAGGGAGAACGCGGTACTGCACAGTCAGGTCAGAACAGCATCCTGCCACCTCGATGGCTCGTAAACTCATACCGTTCTTAAAATCCTTTCTTATAATTAGGATAACCCTTTCTGCAAAACGAAATTTACAGCCGAGATAAGCTAATCATAAAGTATTTTTCCTTCGTTTTGTGTTTTGGTTCTCGCATTGCAGGTGAAATACAAGGAGAAGTATGAGAAGTCCAAAGGCAAGTCACAGCTGGAGTTCATGGATACTCAGTCCTACAAAGTGTCCAAAGAAGCTCAGAAAATGCAGAGTGAGGTATGTCGCCATTTTGGTATGTTACATGCGGTGAAGTGTTTGTTCAAAGGATCATATACAGTGTGACATTTTCACACATGACTGCAAATGGGACCTTTGTTGTGCATCAGTATTTCCTCTGAATTCATTAATCAATTAAATAAGAGACAGGTATTTATTGAAGTGCTAGTCCAGTGTAAAGTCAATGCTAATGATCTTTTTTTTGACACTTAATTTCCATGTTTTGCCTGGTCAACAGTAATTGCACATTTGATCTTTCCTCGTGTTTTTCTCTAAACCTAAAATGCTCATTTCCACCGTATTCTCGAATTGTTGCTTATTAATAATGGCCATTTTTGAACTTGTTGAAGAATGTTATCTTATCTTTGAAATGACCTGGAAAAACTGTATGAACTACTTACACATTTGGCAGACGTTTTGATATTGATAGACTGAAAGAAGAGTAGAGCTTTTTTCCTTTTCTCGCCATTAATAGAGGGAATACCGAAAGGAGTATGATGACAACATCCGGGGAAAGGCTCTGCTGGAGCTGGATATGACCCCTGGGTACTTGCATGCTCGCTATGCTAGCAGCCTCCTGAATGAGGTTAGTCCTTGCAATCTCATAATGCTCAGTACCATGATGCAGTGAAAATGACACTTACTGACACCCCATTAAACTTGATATTTAATTAACATATATAGAGTATAATTTGTACAGAATTTTAATTAATTTTCATAATTTTCAGAGCTTGTGACTCCTATTTAACATTTCTACATTAGTGACAATACCGTGGATATAACAATATCCAGTTTTATTTCATGGTTGCACAGTGTCCACTCAATGCTTTATTAGGTTCTTACAGCTGATTTATTGTTAGGCTTACGCCGGGCACCCACTGCACACGTAGCGTAAGCGGCGCGTAAGCAGCACGGCGAAGCAGCACTGCGCGGCGCGTAGCGCATCTACACTGGTTCCGTTAAGTAAGCCGCAAAGGCTTGCTTAAAGCTCTATATTCCTAGTAGCTCTCGCAGTCTGCAGTGGGATTACATCGTGTATTTCACGTTTGTTCATGACTGTTGATTATGGGTTAAGTGAATACTTGGTGAGAGACCTTTTTCAGTTTGTTCATTTGGTAATATTTTGTTTATTACCTGTGACAAAACAGTCATGTTGCTGATTGGTAGCTTCTACTGTATTGTTGAATAAGACATTTTTACACTGATGCCTCCTAGAGGCAGTCATATGTACCACTTTGTTTTACACACTAGAACTGCTTACCTTTGTAACTATATAGTTCAATTCATTTTTATCCAAACCCTTCATTACGAGCATGAATAACCTACCTTTAGTTTAGCTATTAATGATGTAGAGACTATTATGTCCATTATTTGAAGTACTATGACTCATTTGGGAGAATCCAAGCTTGCCACTCTTTAGCAGTGCTTCTGAGTTACTCTTTGTATGCTGCAGTTAATCCTCTCCTCACACTTTTAAAGGCAGCATTAATGGGGAATATAACACTAGTTAATTAATGACTCAATCATCTATTGTTACTATTGCGTTACTATTTTAATACCCTCAACAAAAGATTGTGAAATAGATGGACCCCTCCCATACTGTGTTGCTCACAGAAGGAGTACAGGAAGGACTTGGAGCTGGGGGTGAAGGGGAGAGGGTTGTCTGGGCTGGGACTGGAGGAGACACCAGACCTAATCCGTGTGAAGAACGCTGGTCATATCCTTAATGAGGTACCTCTCCACCCCCACCTTGCCCTCCAAATCCCAACACTAAACTGAACACAACGGGAACAGTCGGACCTCTCCTGTGGCAGATCTAGTTAAATCACTAGACCGTAGAGCTGCAGGGTCTTTAAAATAAACACCCAGTTTAAAAACCATTACGGTCCACTGCCGCCACAATACATTAATGTGCGCTGTGTGATTACAACACTGATCTTTCAGGAAACAACATTGTGTTTGGATATATACTACAAATTGGGAGAAAATGTAAAATTAGGAAATAAACTGCTCCAAAAGATCCATAGATTACTGTTTTTAAACCGGTGTGCCACGGCATACTACTGTGCTGTCAGAACGCACCGTAGAAAAGTGTCAGATTCCACGTGTGAAACATTTTCTAATGTTTCAGTGGTTAATGGGATAGTGGTGTGCCAGGGAATTTTTTGATCATAAAAAGTGTGCAGTGGCAGGAAAATGTTGGGAAATGCTGATTTAAATGACAAAAAAACTTGAAAAGCCTTGCAAAAGAAGTGACATCATGTGGAACCTGTCCGTTGCAGAAGGAGTACAGGAAGGATCTTGAGACAGAGATTCGTGGGAAGGGCATGGAGGTCAGTGCAGAGCTGCCAGAGATCCAGAGGGCCAAGAGGGCCTCCCAGATGGCCAGCCAGGTGAGGATGGATGCCTCTATTTCAGAAATAAACTACATTTCGGTGCAGCTCTGGACTATATTGTAGTTCACCGGACAAAACCATTACAATTTACGGAGAATATGCAAACAAACACTGAGATGTTACACCCCTAAGAACGGATAAAAAGGAGAGAAGTATTTCAAGCTGGGAGATATCCTTGATTACAGATGACTAAAGATTCACCTAAAATTTTAAATATACAGGTGCTGATTTAGGTTATAACCTCATTTCTACAAAGGCTCCCTCTAGTGGTCAACTAATTACACTATAAAGTCAGTACCACACATAGAGAAATACACCTAAATTCAAGTATTCAGGAAGACTGAACCATGGAAAAAAAGTTTTTGTGTGGACATCACAAATTTTACTGTGTGAGATGTACTTGTAGACTGGCCGACAAACAGTGTAGCTGAAACAGTAAATTGTGAGAGTTGCTCTGTTGTGTATAGTGCAGTCTACAGCAGGATTATGGCTTGCTCCAATCATATCTCCTCCCTGGCTCTGGACTAACACCGTATCCTCAGATTTATCTCAAGCAGGTTCTTGCTTTATAATCCAGTACGTCGTTGAACTCGAGTCGTATCTCTTCACAAACAAGCTTTTCATTGTTTTTGTTTGTGATTTTTGATTGGAGTTAATTTTTAAAAACTTCTTGCCAAAACATTTAAAACCAGAATTGGCCTGCAGTACTATAATCCTACTGCATTTTTGTTCCTAATGGTAATAAGGATGTTCCAAACACGATGTGTCATTGCTTTTTTTATCAAATTGATTTGATAAAAGCACATTTGCCATTTTTTTCATGTTCATCTCCATAAAACAAATTAATGCTTGGTCAATTGAGTGCAATGGAACTTTAAAGATTTTCTGCTGTGATTAGCATACGTAATGTTAAGTCCTGATGAAATTAATTGGGCTGCTAACGCAATATTAGCCCTACATCCCCTGTCCCGATGTCATTACAAGAGAAAGCAGTGCTGAAACATCCCTCTGCACTTTGAGCCTAGCATTTTGGCTCTTTTTTAATTAAATGGGCTGTGCTTTATACAGATATTTTTAGAATTTCATCATGGTGAATGAAAAAAACAATCCCCACAACTGACTTTATAAAGGCACCCGTGTTTATTAGATAGCCTAGCTCATTTGTAAAATGGACGTGTACTTTTGGTGGTTGTGAGTAGTTTTTAGCCAGCAGCAGAAATTAATTACAGTGGCTAAGCAACAAAAGGCTTGATTAGTCAAAGTGAAGAGGCCTTCGGAAAACACAGAGAGGAGCGATAGGAACACTTTGGTACTGGAGGTCATTTCATTTCTGAAGAGACATTAAACAGAGGGCCTACATTACTGCTGTAATCAAAGACAGCGTGGTGCTAATAAAAGATGGACGTGGAAGTGGTAACCATGGAGTCAGTTTCTCAGTCAGGCACTCTGAATCTGAGTGTCCAATTACCCCTTTCAAACTATGAACTATTGTCTTCCCACCACAACTGATATGGAGTGAATATTCTGGCCTGAAATTTCCCTCTTGCATAACCCAAGTTGGCACTGCTCACAGTCGTTGGATAAGAACAAACTCAATCACAGTAAAAACTATTCTTGAAAAAAATGTGCATTAAAAATCCAGCTAGTTCTGTCAGAATTTTTGTTTCTCGTGCAGATATTTATTTTTCAGCCAGTGGTAAAATAATAGAATGTTTACATTAACACTGAAACATTATGTGTTTTTGTTCTTTGGACAAAGACTACTAAGACTATAGCAGCATTACATTACATTAATGGCTGGATAGAGAAGGGGACAGGAGACTGACCTGTACTGGTGCTGTTGTTACAGAAAGAGTACCGTAAGGACATGGAAACAGAGATTGTAGGGAAGGGCATGGAGGTGAGTGTGGATGTACTGGAGATACAGAGAGCCAAGAAAGCCTCGGAGATCACTAGCCAGGTGAGCTCTACACCAGACTGCAAAGCCATGTTACGACACAGCAAAGCATTCAAGCCCACGTTTAAGCCCACAATCATGGCTAATGTTGTGTCAACACACCACCATACAGAAAACCACAATATCACACAACACAGGTTAGTAATCAGGCAAGCTAACCCACTCAAAGAACACAGTTCAACCCAATGCAACTCATCTTCAAGGATTATTAGCTAGATGCTGTAGGACATATTACTACAGTATCACATATTATCACTTTGCAAAAAACTGAACAGCTACAGCAGAAAAAATGTTTTCTTGTCAAGACTCTCACCAACTCACATACTCGCACAACATCAGTCATGCAATATAAAGGGTATCCGGCTGAAGACAGAAAGGTCAAATACTGCCCCAGGGCTACATCACTCAGTGCCCACGCTCACTGACAGTGCACTGATCATTTCATTACTTAGAAATAGATGCTGGCCTCCACACACTGTAAAATTCAATGCCTTTTTCAGTCTGCAGCACATTCATAAATCATTCATAGTAACAGTGAGACTACACGTGTCTCCTCTTTCCAGTGACTAATGAGAAATCATTTGTCAAGCACTTCACATAATAATTGCGACATTTAGCATCAAAAAAGCCATCTTTTTGAATGATAGGTTTAAATTTTTTTCTTTGTTTGAATTAATAAGAGCTAGTGTTGTTTTGTTAATGAATGAGAGTGAGGTGAAGAGAACAAAGGATGCTGGGTATTCTTCATGTCTATGAAGGCCACCTGTCAGTCCTGTTGCTGGAGGATGTAAGATCTTCTTGCTTGTGATTGGCTATTGCAGACCTCCTATAAACAGCTGTCTCAGCTGAGGGAGAATTCATACGGCACAGTTACGGACACTCCAGAGCTCCTCCATGCCGCCTACCTAAAGGACGTATATAGCCAGGTATGGTAGTCTTGCACACACAGAGAAAGGTGCTTGCACAGTATTGTGGGAAATTGAGGCCTTTCCGGTTTGAGTGTGAGTTGTGTGTCACCGGTGAGGGAGGTATTTTAATGTATGCTAACATACTGCAAGCATCGCCATGGCAATGGTGTTATTACCATGACGCCATCATGCAATGGTGGGTTACAAGCCAAGTTTTTCCACCTCCCCTGACCAGAAAAAGTACAAGGACGAAGCGGAGAAGCTAAAGGGCTCGTACGCAGTGATGTCAGACACTCCAGAGATGGAGAGAGTGAGGAACAGCCAGAGGAACATCAGCTCGGTACATTATAGTTCATTACCCATTACTCCTTAAATTATTACACTGCTCGATACATCATTAAACTCTATGCTTTTAACCACACACTACTCCTTACATCACACACTAAACCTTACAGTATTACATACTGAACCTCACATCATGTGCCTTACAAAACACACACTTTATTTTATATTATTACATGCTGCAATATAAACATCACATGACACTGTACATCACTGCACTTCATTTCACAACACAGTACCCCTTACATCAGTTACATCAGTGCTTCCTGTTCCCTTGCTACTAGTCATAACCTTTGGCATCGCCTGTCTTCGCAGTTGCGATACTCATGGGACTCAAAGCTGCTCAGGAGCCTGATGTCATCAGTCACTGAAACTCCTGAAATCATCCTCGCCAGGGAGAACTCTAAGAAAATCAGCAATGTAAGCGCTCTTTGTCACACATCAGAAACCTTCGCATCAAGTTATTATTCATAGTTTGCTTTCCTTTTCGTGTACCACCAAAAATGCATCTGTTCTGCCGAGTTAAAGGAAGAGCCTAGTTTCAGCAATACATTGCACCATTACACAGTCAGAACTGTGCACTGTGCAGGATATGTAGACTCCAGCTACATGTGATGCCAATGTGGTGCGTTTGGTGCCATTCATTCAGGTCTCTCGCCCAGTAACTTGTTTGTTTTTAGAACAAAGTCAAACTACTTTTCATGGCCGACCTTAGTTAGTCCTTAAGATCTTGTGGCCACAATGCCTGTCTCTGTATTGCCTAACTGAAAGCTATCTGACATTTTTGCTCATAAATTTGTCAATGACATTAGGATGATCTTTGTCATGTTCTTTCATTGTACAAAATGTTAAACACAAAATAACTTTAACGAATGTGTTAAAACATGTTTTGGTAAGTGACTTGTAAATTCCAGAGCTTGATATCTAAAAACCGAACTCTGCAGACAGAACCCTGTATTTGCTACCTCCTGCTTGTAGGGAAAGCTTTGTTAGGTGAATGCAGGGCATTGTGCAACACTCTGCTGGCTGTGTTCAGGTGCAGTACAGGGAAGAGGTGGGCACAGGGACTGCCGTGAAGGACACCTTTGAGATGGAGAGGGTCCGGAGGAACCAGGAGAACATCAGCACCGTGAGAATCAAACCTCTGACTCTTAGCAGTGTGGAACAGGCAGCGTGGCTATGCTAGCTATGCCATGGAACAAGGGTAGAAGAATTTGCGAGAGGGTGGAACTTGTGTAAAGTGGACAAAGGCTCAATATTATGAAAACACACTGTAAATAAATAATATATTATTTGAAACTGGATACCTTTGAACAATGCATCAAGCGTTTCTCAAAATTCTCAGTAACATGGCAACATCTCCTTTGTTGTTTTGGTTTGTTGAGCGGATTTTAAAGCCTGTCTTTTAAAACCCACCCTGCTAGCCTTTGCATAACAGCACTGTCCATTAGTGAACCACACTAAACAATAGCCGATTGAAAGAAAGCCAACACTCTGCTGGCTGTGTTTAGGTGCAGTACAGGAAAGAGGTGGGCACAGGGACTGCTGTGAAGGACACCCCTGAGATGGAGAGGGTCCGAAGGAACCAGGAGAACATCAGCACAGTGAGAATCAAACCTCTGACTCTTAGCAGTGTGGAACAGGCAGCGTGACTGTGCTACTGGTGCAATGGAACAAGGGTAGAAGAATTCGTAAGAGGGTGGAACTTGTGTAAAGTGGAAAAAGGCTCAATGTTAGCATTACACACTGTAAATAAATAATATATTATTTGAACCTGAATACCTTTGAACAATGCATCAAGTGTTTCTCAAAATTCATAATAACGTGGCAACATCTCCTTTGTTGTTTTGGTTTGTTGAGGGGATTTTAAAGCCTGTCTTTTAAAACCCACCCTGCTAGCCTTTGCACAACAGCACTGTCCCAGAGTGAACCGCACTAAACAATAGCGGATTGAAAGAAAGCCAACACTCTGCTGCCTGTGTTCAGGTGCAGTACAGGAAAGAGATGGGCACAGGGACTGCTGTGAAGGATACCCCTGAGATGGAGAGGGTCCGGAGGAACCAGGAGAACATCAGCACAGTGAGAATTAAGCCTCTGCTCTTAGCAGTGTGGAAAAGGCAGAGTGACTGTGCTAGCTATGCTATGCAGAGTGACTATGCTAGCTATGCTATGCTTATGGCCAAGTGGGTAACCCATAAAATAACCCATTGAAAGAGAGGTTCAGCTGGCCACACCCCAGTACCAAAACAGCCAATCAGAGTGGCAGTTCTGGCCAAGTCTGAATTGGACAGAAACTAAGAACTTGAACTCCAGTCTCTCATATTAAAGGAACAGTTTCTGTTGGGGTGGGGGGCTTGGTACATGTATCTCAGATATATTAAATGAAAAATAACAAGAATGGGAGCAAATTAACGCATCAAAGAGCATTATAATATTTTTATGACAACCTGGTAACCAGTCTCATTTTGAGAGTCGTTTGTCTGTTCATCAAATACTCTAGTGGCCCACTGAATCCCCTCTGGGTATTTATGTTGTGTTCTCTGAAACTCAAAGGTTTTTGGTTTGTATGTGTAATTGTGAGGAGCCTTTTGATTTGATACACTGTTACATGCCAATTGTGCTGCGAAAGCTGACATGTTCTCACAGGTGAAATATAAGAAACAGCTGGGCCAAGCCACTCCTGTAGGAGTGACTCCAGAGATGGAGAGAGTTCGTCAGAACCAGGAGAACATCAGCTCGGCAAGTCTGCTATCACTGGCTCATCACTGTGATGTTATTCCTGTATTGCATGTCTGCGACCACTGGAGTATCACTGCGATGTCATTACTATATCACAAGTCTGTTCCCAATGACACAACATCACTGTGATGTCATCACTATGTCATAAGTCTGGTCCCAATGACTTGGGTAACCAGTTAATCCCCCCTTGTTTTCTCGCATTGTACTTCAGTCCTTCGTCAGCTCAAGTGCATCAACGTCACTGGTATTGTACAATTTAGTGCTTGAAACATTGCCCCACACAACCTCATAACTCTGTTGTACTTCATTGTAGCTGGAGTGAATGGGGAGGTCTGGAGCGGGTGCTTTCTGTGACCCTGTGTTGCCGGGCATTTCAGGTGAAGTACCAGCGGGGGTTGCAGGCGATGAAGGGGCGGGCTTGCTCGGCGGTGGACACGCCCGAGCTGAGGCGTGTTAGGAAGTCGCAGAGCAGCATCTCCATGGTAGCGTGAGGGTGGCCATGACAACAGAGCTGCCCACGGTGGAGTAACACCACTCACTGTGCTCACTGTGGCTGGGACTGCAGCACTCTTAACTCCCCTGACAAGGGTAAACCCCACGTCCCCTCGGCCCGGACGAGGGAAAGCGCAATGACTCCGCCAATGTTTTTATTCACGTATATTTAACATTTTATTAATATTTTGTTTTAATGTTTTTATTAATAAAACACTTTTACACCTCTGGTTTCAGTGTGTTATTTTTGTTGTTGGCTGACCAAATGCACCCTTACTCACAGTGTGAACTCATTGTGTGTGTGTTGTGTGTGTGTGTATATTTGTGTGTGTTGTGTTGCCTGTAGGTGTATGTGTGTTTGTCTGTCTGACCGTTTGCCAAATAGGAATTGGTGTGTGTGATAGTTTGAAATTTTTGCATGTAGATCATTGCAAATTGTGTGATTCTTCACTATTCTTAACAGACTAACTAAACCACATGCAACTTTCTAGTTACAGTTGTGGAGCAACTGTGGAAAAGGACATTCGTAACGGAATGTTTGATCTGACAGGCGAAATACCATGAAGACTTTGAGCGGACGAAGGGCCGAGGGTTCACCCCGGTGGTGGATGACCCGAACTTGGAGCGAGTCCGCCGGAACAACCGGGTGATAAGCGACGCGGCGTACAAGGGGGTGCATCCGCAAGTGGTGGAGATGGACCGCAGGCCAGGCATCATCGTCGGTGAGTCTCTGCCCATCGGCATCAACGAGCTTCCGCAGAGTCTGGCAACCCTTTCCACACCTGAAACCGACAATGTTGCAGTTTCAGTCTGGGTGGACAGGTGGTACCTGTGGTGATCCTGTGGTCCTATCATGAGCCCAAGCTCTCCTTTTGCTTAGCTGTGCTTTAACTATCTACATTTGCTTAAGATTACCGCAGTTAAGAGAGTTGATATTTGATCTTTCCCATTGCCTCCCTGTCTGTCTGTCTGTCTGTCTCTGAATAACCTGACTTTCTCTCTGCTCTGCGAAAGACCTGAAGGTGTGGCGTACTGACCCAGGCTCCATCTTTGACTTTGACCCTGTGGAGGATAACATTCAGTCTAAAAGTCTGCAAAAAATGTCGGGTACTGCTCACCTCACCCTCCAATTCACTCCATTCTAAAATCTCTGAACTCTGCAAGTTTTTTTCTGCCTATTTATGCTGTTATTCTACTTTTTAAAAACTCCTTTTCTGTTCCTTAATTGTGCAATATTCCCTTCTTTTTTCCTATTTAGTATTTTCTAGTATCTGTAAGTTCATCTGTTGCTGCATAATTCTTTTCCCAATTGCCTTTCGTTTTTATTCTCTGTATTTTCTCACCTGTTCACTCTTGCCGTTGGCATCCTGTCTCTTGTCTGTTGTCTTTGTCGCCCCCGTGTGGCTGTCGGGGGTAGAGCGTGCAAACCGCCTTAGCCGCCAGCAGTCTCAGCAGTCTCTGCATTCCCAGACCCAGTCAGTGAGCTCCCTGGGGTCTGAGCTGTGGGACAAGAGTCTGTCTGTCTACAGCAGCAGCTCTGCACAGCAGTCACAGGACAGAGGTAGCGCACGGTCTCAAAAACACCAAAGCACCAGCTAACCCAAACACACACGTGTGGAGAGATGTGTTTAAGGACAAACACTTTTTAACACACACAAACTCGTATTCACACACAGTAACACAAAATAATAGAGACGCATGCACATACAATGAGAGTTAGTATTGACTCACTCGCTGATTGCACTCCCTTTCCACATATGTCTCTTTTATATGCAATAACGCACATGCGTTCTGTATTAAATTTCCCTGTTCCAAAAGCATTGAGGTATTCTTGTAAACTCACAATGCCAATGTCCTCCCATAAGCACATCTCCTGGAAGCTAGCCTCTCTCCCTGCACTCTCTCAGCGTCTGTTCACCATGTGCCTTTTACAATGGCTCGTCCAATCACAAGCAGCTGCACGGTCTTCCCAGTGATCTGAAGGGCACTCCAGGTGCCGATTCAATGCCTGAGATTTGTGTTTGACTGCATTCTTTCCTGCCTGACACCAGACTCGTCAGTCACGTTTTGTTCACAGGATGTGTCCCTTTAACTTCCCCTTTGTTTTTCTCCTGTTATTTGATGACCTAACCTGCACCATGACTGAAATGCTCCTCCAGGTCTACCATTCCCACAGGATGTCTTGAAGACGTAAAGCGTCCTCATTTGTCTTCCTTCTCTAAATGACTAAACTGCTTCTCTCAATGTTTTTCCTTGATTTTCCATTTGTTTGGATGACTTCGAACGGCAGCCCCCGTCCTGCCTGGAGCGTACCAACAGAGCGGGCACCAGCAGGGGTATGGCTACATGCACCAGACCAGCATGTCGTCTGTGAGATCTGTGCAGTCGCCCCCTCATTCCACCACCATGGTGAGTCCCAGTACTTTTAACAACTTGTTTCCTTTCTATTTCAAAGCCTTTAAGTGAACGTATTATACTAACACACGGTTTAAGAGAATAATGTATGCACTCAGTTTGTGTCATCCCAAAAAAAACCATAAGATAAGGGGAATAAGATTTACTCCCTGTTGGCTTGCCTTGTCAGGTAGAAGACCATGAGTGCCCACATGCCCACATAACTGCATACAGTTGATATATGTTGATAGTTGACAATTTACAGAATATCACTTGGCACATGCTTGGTCGTGCCTCTTAATGAATATAAACAACATTCATCAAAGCTGAACATTTCAGCTTCAACCGTAGAATCTGACAGAGCTGGATCATTCGGTTAGTCTATGGAATCTGTGGCTGCATTTGATTGATGTGTTTTAACAGTCCCGTCCCTGTGCTCCAATCCACTCCCCACAGCAAAGAGTATACCGGGCACTGTACGACTACGCGGCGCAGGACCACGACGAGGTGTCCTTCCGGGACGGTGACGTCATCATCAACGCACAGCCTATCGACGAGGGCTGGATGTTCGGAACGGTGCAGAGGACGGGAAAATCCGGCATGCTCCCCGCCAACTATGTGGAGTGTTTAAACTAACTGTAACGCCTGCGCCTTACCCTACGGGCACCCCAGCCCCGGTCCTGGAGGGCATATAGCAGGGTCTCTTTGAGTCACTACATCTCGGCACCAGGAAGCGTAGTTCAGTTTGCGCCCTGTGGACACAGCGATTTAGGGCTAACAATCCTGGTTCTTCAGAGCCACAATGGCCTATGTCAACAATGGACTATGTCTTCAATGATCTTTGAGAATTGAAAACATTGTCATGCATATTAATTATTACAGAAAGTTATTCCTCCAATGAAGCACATGCAGTATTTTCCTGATATTAAAAAGAGGAGAGATTGGTGGCTTTGCTGGACCAGGGTTGGTCAGCCTGGATAAACGCTTGTAGATACTACAATCCTTCATAAGTAGAGCTGGGAGAGCGTTTTCCCCTATTTTATTTTACTACCTTTTTCATTTAGATTTTAACTAACCTTTTATTTTATTTTTTTTAAGTGATAGAAGCATTGAGGAGAATGACCTTTCAGTACTAAAAATAATATAGTACTGTTGTCTTATCTCTATAACGCACTGCTTCATGTTGCATTTAGCACAACTGATCTGACACTTTTTTTTGGTAGATCTGCAACATACAAGTAATGCTGGTAGGCCTGGTAGTTAACATAACTTCTTGCTGTGGGTTTATTTGAGGCCTGTATTACAGTTTCTGGTATGCAAAATGTTGGGGTTTAATAGACACAAATGTATATTTTGTCTTTAAAATCGTATAGATAAGGGGTCACTGGTGAGACTAAAACTAAAAAAGACTTTCAATTAGCATTAAGCTACAAATATAATATAATTTCTTTTTCGAATGGTAAGTTATGGGGTGTCATGCTTTATTTATTCAGTACAATAACTCGGGTTTACGCTTTGATTTTGGGATAGAAATATTGTATGAACCTGAAAGGATGCAAAACAGCCTCAAATATATGGCAGAAATGCTTGCCTTAATCGAGATTGCTGAGCATTCTCGTGGATCTCTGCCTGCACGACATAGAAATGCTAACGTAACAAAATGTTGAAAAAAAAAAGCTGAAATAGTAAGTGAATTCTGAATTTAACAGAGGATAACACCCCTTAAGTGCTGGGCATGTACGCAACATGGCAGCGCAAAACACGACTGCGGGTGCTGTAAGCTAAGCACTCATTGAAAACTTCATCAACCTATATAATTTATAAATTGGACTTTATGTTTTGTAGCTTATGCAAGGTTGGGCTCTGCTTGTTATAATTTTTTTTAAAATGTACTTTGACAGAATTTTCACCATCAAAATCACGTGTGCACTTACATATGTTATCTCGATTGCCGGATTGTTTCTTCTCTTGCTTCATAGCCCCTTTACGCATTTTCCCAGTACACAATACTTTCATTTTAGGGTTAAATTAAAATGGATAGTTTAAACAGAGACGAATATTTATTTGTTCTGAGAATAACGAAAAAATCAGAAACGGTGATGTTTCGTTTATACGAACCTTTTTGTCTTGACATTCTTCTCTTCCTAGTAGAGATGAAAAGAACAAGTATTTTTTTCCCCCAGTGTTTAAGCATCGTCACTGATTTTTTTTGTTTAAGCTGATATAATAGATGAATCTCAAATGTCGTCACCTCTTGTTTTGTAAGCAGTTTAGTTTTGTTTCGTTATTAATTGCAGTGTGTCCCGTGAGAAAATAAACAGCTTTGTCAAACCAGACTTTTGGTTAATCCGTGTATTCCTTAGCGCAAATGACTGCGAATGATGTAAATGTATAACAACGTCTTGGCCCTCTCTCTGCGGCGTGATGATGCCCCTTGTGATGAAGATCGCTGAAGTGCATTGCAAATGCGGCGTAAGGGGGGTAAATCGATATATTATTTTACACACGTAAACAAAAAATAATAATAATAATAATTTCTAAAAAACTAAACTAAAAACTCGTTCACTTTCTCCAAATAAATGCCATTTCTTGTTCCTTTTGTGCGTGTGGTTTAATTGCTTGGCACTTAATTCTCTATACTTATAATTATTATGTAGCCTAAAATACACTGAATTCCTACTGGAGCCAAAATTATTAATTGCATAGCAAGTAATGATTCACTCTTGAGCATAAAAAATAATGAAGTGGTTAAACTTTAATATAAGCGGGGACACCCATGCTGTAGCCATGGTTTTGGGGTGTGGCAACTACTGCAAATCACTTCAGTGAAGTCAAACAAAACTGCATTAGGGGACGAGCTTATGTACTTGGCAGCTGTGGAATTCCGACAGTTCTTTCAAAAGAAGCACGTAAAAGGAAACATGTAAGTAAAGGACCTATTTATAAACATTACTTTATTACTATAAGCAGTACCGGGAAGTGGCGCCTATTCTACCTCACTTCACGGAAGAGAAACTGTAGAACTAGAGCATTAGGGAACTCGCTTATGTACTCGACATCTGTGAACAATGGTTTGAAAGGAAGCACATACAGGAGTACATGAGAAAAGTAAGTAAATTACATATATATATAGACATTATTTTTGTTTCATATGGATAATGTGACAGTCTCTTGATATTGTATTATGAGTCTTTAAGACATTTTCTGGGAGCTTAATTATGTAGGGCAGTGCTTTTGTAGTGAGCTTGTGCATGAATAGGCCTCTTCACATTTGTATAGGTGTATTGTGTTCTTATATATTTACATATGAAACGGTATGAACACAAAGAGCTTGTATGAGCAATATCTACCCCTACGTTAAATGGCCCAAAAGGTTTTCACAAAACAAAAATATTTCTCACAAAACAGATAAACCAGTTTGTGTAAACTCGGGTTGGGCAGCGCAATAGTGGGTGTGGGAAATAACACACAGGTTGCTGTACAAGTTTGATGTTTAGTAATGCATTTGTGGTTTTAACAAACTCTGACCACATTTAACAGTAATGCATTATATATATTTTGCATTGTGTTATATGCACATATGAATGCTGAAGTGATCGTAGAATACTTGCTGATTGTTGAGAGAGAGAGGGAGAGTTAACAAACCTTTATTGTACAATACCTACAGCCATTCAGTAATAGCAAAAAGCAGCAAAAATTAAGAAACCACCCAATCAAAAAGAAACAATAGCTAGACACACACACACCCAAAACAAATGAACAGAAAAAAGAGAAAAGGTCAAACAAAGCAATAGAACGCAATCCTGAAATATTCCTAGGTCCTGAATTCCACTATAGAAACTCTTGATCTGACAAGAGATTTATACATCTCAATGATGTTAACTGTTATCCCTGTTTCTACTTTTTTCTTCCTGCTGAGGTACACAGCCATCTGGGTGAGTGAGAGAGAGAGAGACTTATAAATCTTATCATTGGAATTAACCTATACCTTAATTTCAAATAGACTACTCTCATTTTGTAGCTATAGCCATGAGTTTAAATGGACCAATAATTAAGCCAGCTGTGATCAGAATTTTCAATGGTTTCCTATGACATTGTTTGGTTTTATTCTTGTCTCTCTTTATATTATAAGCAGTATATTAGTAACTAAATTACTGAAATTAACTTAAAACCTGAACATCCTTAACTCATCACTGTCTTGTGTTACCGCTGGACTTCTACAGTTGTGTCTGGCCTGTGAAAATAGGGCCCATTGTGCATTGTTTGTGGTCTGGCCAATATGTCATGGTTTTAGATTGCAATATGTTTATTCACTTCTTCACGCCCGTCTTATTGTTTTGGCAGAAATGGCATTACCCAACATCCTTGTGCTTGAGGAGCAATTCCGGTGTTCTATATGTCTGGATGTGTTCAACGACCCCGTATCCACTCCCTGTGGCCACAACTTCTGCATGGCCTGTATCGGAGGATACTGGGACAGCTGTGACCTGCCTCAGTGTCCTTTGTGCAAGGAGACTTTCGAAACAAGACCTCACCTCTGCGTCAACAAAAGCTTTGCGGAAATTGTTGAGCAGTTCAAGAGCTCGGCTGACGTGAATGCTAAACCATCTGGGACACCGCCTACCCCAACCGCTGCAGGAGTGCTTTGCGACATCTGTACTGAGGAGAAGCTCAAGGCTGTGAAATCCTGTCTAACCTGTCTGACATCTTACTGCGGCGAACACATCAGTTTGCACAGGTTCAATAAACACACGCTTTCTGACCCCGTGAGCATGGAAGGCCACATGTGCAAACAGCATGAGAGACTCCTGGAGGTGTTCTGTCAGACTGACGAGACTTGCATTTGTGCATTATGCGCCGAGAAAGACCACAGGACGCACGACACCATACTTGTAGAGAGGGCATGTGAAGAAAAGAGGGTAAAGTTCTCTTTACATGCGACAAATTTGGTGCTTGCCTCTCTTTTCAAGAAGAACCTTGATTGCAATAAAAAATGTTTCATCATAGCCAAACACACAGCTTATATAAGGTTCTATATGACTGTATTTTTGCTTTGCAAACATGTTAAACTGCTGTACATTCAATACAAATAAATGCTATGCTATGGGACTCAAGCATTCTAAAGCTTGATGTCTTAGCACCATACTATCTACATAGAACCCTGGAGGCTCTCAAAAATTTATATTTAATTGCTATGGAATGATATAATACATTAAATGACCAAGGGATGAAATTTACTGTGATGCAATCTTGTTAATACTAACTGTGAAAATATTTCAAAGCGCTTTGCACACTTTTGCAAGCTGTTTCCTTAGCCATTGATTTAATGAGTAGATGATGAATCTACAATTAATGAGAGGAGTTTCCATTTCTAATGTTGCTTCTTGACTTGAAAAGGAATTCACCAAAACAATTTTCACAGATTCAGTTTGGGAAAGTTGAAGAGGAGATAAACCAGATGATCCAGGAGAGAATAAAAAAGGTGGAAGACATAAAGCGGACAGCAGAGCTCAGCAAAGTGAGTTGTGACAAGTGCTGCTATCTCACAGTAATGTGTTGGGCAGCATGCTTCATTTCAGATACCCTAATATCTTTTTGATATTGAAACATTGTCATCTTTGAACTATATTCTCAGTACATATTTTACGACATTGTTTAGCTTTCCCACGGCTACGTTATTACGTTTGTCCTGTTGTTCATGTTCACCAACGGGCTTCACTGCTTCTTCTCTCAGACTAATGCGCAGAAAGAAATTGAGGACAGCGAGCAAGTCCTCAATGCTCTGAGGCGCACGATTGAGAGAAGCCAGTCCGAGCTCGTTGAGCTTATAAAGGAAAAGCAGGACGCTGCAGAGAAATGGGCGAAAGGATTTATCGAGAAGCTGGAACGGGAAATTGCCGAACTGAGGAGACGAAACGCGGAGCTGAAGCAGCTCTCGCACTCTGAGGATTATATCCATATCCTGCGGGTTAGAAACCATCACACTGTTTTGTCAAATGGGCAAAAATCAGCTAATTGCAGAAAATTTATTATGCCTTTCCTGTTGTAGATTTTCCCTTCCTTGTGCACCATTTCACACATCAAGAGCCCGTCTGATGTCACTGTGTACGCTGATCCCTGCCTGGGAACTGTGCAGAAAATGTTGTTGCAACTGGTGGAGTTAATCTCCGAAGAAGAGAAGAGGTTTTCCGCAAATGGTAAATTTCTGAAATGACTAACTGTGCTAATAGTATTGGACTGTGCACCTACTGAGCTTATTTTTAGTGTCACAGTTTTCTCGAAAGCAGTTGTCTCATCTGCATTTCTCAGCGTGAACGAGGTCAGTAGAGCCTTCTTTAGTTGCATGTGTTAGGCAATTATCACATTACGCCTCCTCAGTCATCCACTCAAATAATACACCACTTAACGATGATTGACAGAAATGTTCCCACACTGTCACAGGCAGTATTCAGTGTAGTTACTAGACCCAAAGATATGTGTCAGAACCATATTTTAGTGTTGTGCAATATCATTGTTTTTTCACGTGGGAAGTAGCTTACATACATAGAAAGTATACCTACACAAAAATGATAAATTAGAAGGCTATTCATAATAATGAAAATGATTTGTAGGAGTAAGTTAGTAAAAATGAAGTAATATATATATTTTTAAAGTATCCTCTGTCATTGCTTGAAGATGCTGGGCCTAAATTTGTCTATATGAAATAAACACACCTTCCTGGATTGGTGGAGTTGGTTAGAATGGACAAGTAGGCCTATACTTTTTATTTCTGTCACAAAACTCCCTCGTTTTCCTGTGCAAATCATTTGCAACTGATGAGTTTGGAAGAAAATTTCTTCACTTCATGTCAAATCCTGGAATAAAGTCCAGAGGGCCTTTTGTATATCAGGTGCACAGACTTGCGCTGTATAGTGCAACTTTATGCTTAAACAATGTTTAAAAAACTCTTCAGCAACATGACTTTGTCAGTTTGGATAAATTGCCTGGCCAAATGCAACTGACACCGTGGGCATTGCAGATTAAATGGACTTGGCATTAAGCCTTTGAGGGTTGACAGTTCCTGGTACATTTTCAACATGTAACTTGCATTATCTGAAAATGATACAGCCACATTGAAATCCACCTCTGAGTTCAACCTGCAGTTCTTGGTGCCATCTGCAATTTAACAGTAATTTACTGCAGCAAGGTACACAGTATCAGCGACTTTCAGAACTGATGCTGGAAACTTTCCTTGCAAAACAAATGATTTTTGCGAACAGGTCATGACTCGTCTGTGACAAGACATGCTGTGAGCTGACTTGAGTTCAGTCCGTGGCACATACTTCTCCTAACAATGTTTTGCAGAGAAGCTTGCCCTACCATTCATTATGCTTATTGAGAAATGCATGTCATTTGTGGTTATCTGGTTTTTCCAGTGGGATGTTAGTGCTCAAAAATGCATTGGGCAAGTTGTGGATCCAACACCCAAGGCTCTTTTGGGCCCTGCTGAGAGATGATTCCCTTTCTTGTTTGTCTTTTTTATGAATACAATGTTATTTTGTGTGCGTGTATGGATAAATAGTAAACCACCCAGAATGTATTAAATCCATCTGCGGAATCTTAGTCAAGCAAAATCTGTTAGTGATGGGTTTGCTTTCATTTTATCCAAAAAAGTATCTTTGTGTTCTTGGAAATTGGTTTGATAATTTCTATCTTTTCATTGCAGATCTGGAGAGAATACAGCAATATGCAGGTATGCAAATTCCTATTTTTTTCCTATTGTTTTTGGTGGTAGGCGGCAGGAATTGGCATGGCTGCGAAATATGGTTGCAATTGCAAAGACAGGAAAGTGAGTCATATTTATAATTTACAAGTCAGAGGACTATAAGAATTAACAAGCTAAAATTCTGACAGTATTTAATCTATTAGCTATAGCATTCTCAGATTGATTTTCATTGCATAAATCATTCATTCTCACATCTATTGTGAGCTAGATTTACACATTGAGTTTTCTTCTCATTTGACATTAAAAGTTCAACATTTGTTGCAAAATACATTGATTAATATATATATATATATATATATATATATATATTTGTACATATGAATTTTGTGAATGAGGAGAGAGATCGCCATTTTGATGAGCTATTTTTCCCCCTTCTCTGGCACCAGATGACGTGACTCTGGATCCTGCCACTGCCCATCCATGTCTTGTCCTGTCAAGTGACAAGAAAAACTTGTGGCTTGAAAACGCAAAACAGGACGTGCCTGATAACCCAGAGAGATTTGATCTGATTGTTGCAGCACTGGGAGAGCAAAATGTAAGTTCTGGAAGGCACTACTGGGAACTAGAAGTTGGAGACAAAACTGAATGGAATGTCGGAGTTGCTGCAAAGTCTGTGGATAGGAAGGGCTCCATCGTACGCAGTCCTAACAATGGATTTTGGACTTTGTGGCTGATAAATGGAAATGAGTACTACGCTTACACTGATCCTCCTGTCCAACTCACCATGAATATGAAGCCTAAAAAAATTGGAGTATATGTGGATTATGAGGAAGGATGCATTTCCTTTTATAATGTAGATGCAAAGTTGCATATCTACACATTCAGTGGGTGCAGCTTTAAAGAGAACGTGTACCCTTACTTTAATACAGGTGTCATTACTGGAGATCAAAACATGGCCCCACTCATAATCTCTCCTGTCGTTCCTAAAGAGTGAATGAAGATGTCTCTATGTTATCAGTACACATGATCTGTGTCAAAAAAAACATAATTAACACTCACATGTTCTTCATCATTCTCAAGAGGAAATATTATTCATAGGTGCTCAGAAGATATTTTTCTTATGCGATAGGAGATTTTGAGACAAAATAACAAACTTTTTAAGATATGTAAAAATAAAGAGAAATAAAGTGCAATAATGTAATACGCATGCTAGCTTTAAGAATAAATTAGAGCAGCTAAAACGCTTTTTGAAAGTATGCGAGGAATAAAAAAGTACTACTTCACTGGAGAAACCAAATTAGAGTGCCTTCAATGAAAAAAGAGTAGTAGTGGTTTATCAAAGCCTATTAGGATCTAGGCATTTGCTGTAACATAAAAAAGGCCAACAAAGGCCAACAGAATGCTGGGATATAGAGCAAACCAAGTTATATCAGTGTTATACAATGCCTCTATCAGACCACACTGAGTATTTTGTGCACTACAAGCAATAAATAGAAGTTCTGAGAAAGGTCAAAGAAGGACAACTACATTGGTTCCTGATATGAAATGTTAAATTTATGAGGAAAGACACAAGATAATCTCTTCAAGTTTAATAAAAAGAGACTATGGTGCCTCTTGCCTTTACTCTATGTATTCTACCCTGGCGCCAGCTCTGAAATAACTCCTGTAATTCTGACAATGAATCCCTCGTGTTGTACAATATCATTCTATTTGGAAGCATAAATACATAATCATTACAATAGCAGTGATGATTTTCAGCAGATTTTATTTAATTTGTATTACAGGTCTGGGAAATATAACCATTTTCTTTGAACCCATTGCACCCTGGTGGCCTGGTCTCTTTGTCACATTGTTCACGTTTTAATTAGGCCTATGCCTTATAATTGCAACTGTACATATATTACAGTAAAGTGCACACCACCTAATATACGCTATGTTACAAAATGAAGTAATGTCTCAATGTTTTCAATGTAAAAAAAGCCAAGTGACTCACGTACAGAATATTAAAAAATAAAATACTAAAAAAATAAAAACATAATTCCTAAATATCTGTCTGTGTGTAATATTACTTATAAGTAGTGCAAGAAAAAGAAAACATAAAAAGACATATTTCAGTAATTGTTTCAGGCAAAAACTGTTCAGTAAGGCCTCTAATCTAAGTTGGTGGCAAATAGTTACTTTTACAGATATAATGACACAATGCAGTCATTAACTATTTAAATATTGTTTCTTATTGTTTGGCCCTTTTTTACTGGATGCGGGTTTTATTTATTTTGTTTTATTACTAGAGAACTATCTCAGAACAATTATCACAGGACTAAGAACACAATTTAGCTCAGGTCAGCCCATCAACCAACCTGCTTGAGGCCGTCTCGTTAAAACGACGTCACCAAGAATGGCGCTATCCCGGATGAACAGGCCATTTCGAAACGCACTGTCAGTGATTGAATTTATCCAGCAAGGTGCTCGCAGCTAGCTTAGTTTGAGAGTGGGGTTTACCGGTCATCTGGGAACCATGATGGGATTTTTACCAAAATTACTATTAATTGCGTTGCTAGCTTTTCCAACAACCATTATTATCAAAGGTAAGTATGCACCTGCCAAGCAAGGAAAACGATTAAGTTGCATTTTACTGTGGACGTCGTAGATATCGGACGTAGGCCAGCTAATAATGAGACGTTTAACTGTTTGTATTCAGTCTTTTTCTACTGCTATTCGTATCTATATGTAGCTAGTCTAATAATGACACCATGCATGCTAATTCAACATACTACTGCCAAAAGAAGGGGCGCTATCAGGCTCGTTTGATATGTCCAACACCAGTCATTGCATGGTGTAGCGCGCCGAAATCTCTCAACTAGACTACTGGAGTACTGCATGCTGAAACTGGGAACTAGCCAATTTGCGATGTTATGCTGACTTCTAAGCTAGTAACGAACCTCGACCACCTTATAGCTAACAGATGTAGAGCATGCGTCGACAGTGGTCTTGTTATAAATTAATGCTAAGCAGCTTGGGTTGACGTGTCCTTAGTTGCAAGCTAGCGTGCAGCATAGACACCACCTCTGAATGGGGAAAAACAGCACCGAGCAGATTTCCAACTTCCAAGCCCAACATAACGAACACATTTTGTGCTGTAACTAAGTTATACGATACGGCTAACGTTAGCTAGCCAGTGTTTTAACGGTCTGTTTTTTTATGATTACAAACAGATCACTATACGGATGTGACAACATGGATTGTCCTAGTTAGCCGGTTGTCCAAATGGTAATGCTGGTGCTTGTTTTTTCGTGGCTAACGTTGCCTTGGCCAAACCTGGGCAATAGAAGAGCAATAATTTTCTTATGTCTGATGTGTAACCAGTTTAGATCCTGTTCAGATGGAAGCGTTACAAATTGACATCATTATCAGTTGTGCTATTTCGAGCAGTTCAGCTGCAGCGCCAACATTCGTTTAAAGGGTACCATTAGCCGTGCTAGCTGTAATAGGCTAGCTAGCCAATAAATCTTGACTCTAGCTGTGGCAAATGGGATGCAGATGGCTCATCATCAAAAACTGCGTAGTCTCTACGTGAGTTCGCTGGTAGCTATGTTTTGCGGGTAAAGTTAGCACATTTTACCACCTTACCCATTTCCCACGTTATTCAGATTCTGGAGCAAGTCTTTCCTTTTATAGATGTAGAGAAACACTGTTACAGTCGTTACCCAACCTATGTCCTGGACCCATGCTTTATACCCGCTGTGATCTGTATTCCCGGTGATTCATTAGGTTTGCTTGAATTGTTTGCCTATTAAATACAGTGAAACCACAGTGGTACGAATAAACATGTCAGTCAGACTAACGAGCTAATAATAAACTCGACACGAATAAGGAAAAACTGCATTATGGTATTATATTAGAAAATGTGTTGTGCAACCCATGTCTCCTCTTTGCTGTATTTGATTAATTTAGTTAGCAAATTATATCTTTAAAGCAGGGCACTACATTTTTTTTGCATGACCTGCATGCATGGGTAGTGTGAATCCTTGCTCCATCCAAAACAGGCTACAGAAGCTGCTTGGGGGCAGATCAATTTAGAGCAATGGTTCAGTTTAGGTAGCAGAAGGAACTTGATACAGAGTTGTATTGGAGTGTACAGTAAAGATGCTTTGCTTGGAAAGAATGGCTTTCTGTGTTGGTAAATTATAATCATTTTTTTATACCTCCACCAAGGTCAGTTTGCAGCAGCGCAAGATGCAACTGAGGATGAGGAGGTGGCGGAGGATGTGATCGCTGAGGACGAAGATGATGAGGCAGAGGTTGAGGATGATGACAACACCGAGTTGGTGAGGAAAACCCATTTGGTGAAGTTACATATTGGCTTGTTGTTAAGGTTGCCTTTTAAAAGTTTGATTTACTACTTACTGATCAGTCTGGGAATCATGCTGTGATTTTGGATATTTCTTCCATTTCCTGGGATTTCCATGATTTCCCCTGTTTAATGCTTTGTGATTTTTTTTGTCAGTTTTGCATGGTAATTGTCAATCTTACAGTAGCCTACAGTGTGATTCGTATTGGCTTAAGCATGTTAACCATTTCACTTCAGAGCCGCATGTGGAATTGTTTAATTAAGGTGTACATTTAGACCTACGCTCCGACCTGTAGATTGCATCAATTAGCGGAAGTTGGCAGTGTGCCTTTATATTAATCTCTACAGCAATAGAGATGAATGAACAGCTAGCTAAAGTCTGGTTAGTTACAGTCCAATCAAAAAATTCAAATTGAGTTTCTAATGAAGTTTTGTTTAATTATAGGCAAAAAGCATGCTCTTTCTTTCTGCGATGATTTGAAGCGATTCAGTACACCAGCCTATTAATGCATTTTACTTGTATTTGTTCCAAGCAGCAACTGCCTGCAGATTTAATTTTTTTTTAAAACTTCAAGCATTTGCCTACTTTTGCTACAGTTGTGCATGTTATTTTGATCATTTTATACTGCTGCGCATGAGATATATTGGTTAATTTGGTAAATTAATCTTAAAAAAACACTTCAGTTTACTGTGATTTTCAACAACTTTGTCGTGGCCCGTGACTGCTTTGCCGTATCAATGTTTACTGTAACAAACACATGACACTTGGTAATTGATAAAATAATGAAAAATTATTCTTTAAGAAAAAAAACCTTGTGATTTCAAGTAGCATCTTATTGTTGTATCATGATGTTGCACATTTTATGCAGTGCAAAATGAAGGCAGCCAAGTACACGTCCCAAAATATGACTTGCCAGTAACATCACTCCAAACAATCCACACTGGTGTACTCAAGCAGGCCCTTTATGTGGCTGTACTAATTACCCGGTTCATCTCAGGTGTGCTCATTTAGCAGGCATGCTATTGCCTCCACTGACAGGGTGCAGCCCACAGCATTCTCAGATTCTCAAGAGTGCGCTTGGAGTTTTATCAGTACAAATGGAAAAAGGGGACTTAATGGCTAGTTTGGAGATGCTCTTTTTTCACAAAATATATAAAAAAGTTCATTTGGAATATAACTTCGAACCTATTTTTAGTAATTTTTCCGATCATATTTCAATTTTGTGCCAATTTAGAATAGTATTTGTTATATTTACCTATTTTTATTTTACAAATACCTCAAATAGAAGTAGCTAATTAGTCTTCCCTAGTTTTGCAAATAACTGAAATATGGAAAATATTTTAAATTAAAATTGTTTGATTAGTATCTGTATTTGACCCAGGTCAGCTCTCTACCTACTTGGGGTAAATCTGTGATTTACTGTGATGTATTTGATGGATAGTGATGGGGGCAAATTTGTAGACTATTAAAAGAGTGAAGTTATCATGGAGGACACTCCCAGACGTGCCTGGCTCAGAGGTTTAACAGTATTTTAAGTTATTAACTATCCGATTTGTGTGAAATTATACTATTTGTCGTCTTAAACAAAAAGTGGGTTTATATGAAAATGAATCCCAGTGAAATTGGTTAGTCAGCTGTATGTTTTCATTCATTTATTTCCTCATGAAACCTACGCAGAGGGCCTTTTAATAATGACGAGCACCTACCGGACATTTGGTTCTGCCTTCTATCGTGGCTCTGTTATCTGGATACAACAGAGGACCCAAATAGTTTCCTACTGACTGAAAATGAGTCTCAGCCTCTCCCCTCATGTCTCTTTCTATGGCCTGTGTTTCCAAAGACAGAGGAAAAAGAGGAGGAGGAGGAAGATGTCTCATCAGGGGAAGTGAAGGCCTCCCCTCATGCTGACACCACAATCCTCTTTGTCAAGGGAGAAGGTGAGTTCTTGCACAGCCATAAATTTTCCTCATCATTGTCAATTGCAGCTAGGGAACAATAACCAGTGGTTCTTTAGCTTCCAGTACATCATTGTCTAATCAAAATAATTTTAAAATCAAAAAGTAGTTCTACATTGAGTACTACACACCATATTTCAGGTAAATTGAATTTAGGTTGTATATAGAGTCATGTATACGAATTACGTCTTAAAAACTGAACTGTTACATCTGCTGGCAGGCATAACTGTATGCCTCTATCCTCTCTCTGCGCAGTTTAAAAGCTCTGAAGCGCTGAATTCTGTCCTTAACATGCAATAAGCATATCTTCCTTCTGAATGCGCATTGAAGGTCACCTCTTAAACACCGTTCTCTCTTCCCCGTTGCAGACTTCCCTGCGAACAACATCGTGAAATTCCTGCTGGGCTTCACCAACAAGGGCAGCGAGGAGTTTGTGGTGGAGTCCCTGGACGCCTCGTTCCGCTACCCGCAGGACTTCCAGTTCTACATCCAGAACTTCACCGCCCTGCAGCTGGGCACCGTGGTGGCCCCCCAGCGCCAGGCCACCTTCGAGTACTCCTTCATCCCCGCCGAGCCCATGGGGGGGCGCCCCTTCGGCCTGGTCATCAACCTCAACTACAAAGACGGCAACGTGAGCACGGAGCGCGCGCGACTCTTTAACGTGGCCTACAGGGAACCTGCGCGGGAGTTTTGGTTCCCTAAGAACAAATGTAAATCTCCAAATTAAAGAATTAATAGTATTAAAAAAAAAAAGATCTCCTCCATTCACGCCTGGAACCCCCTCACAGTCCAAACTACAATAGGTCTTTGTAAGGATAGACAGAATTTCTTGTCCTTTTTTTTTTAGACCTGTAGTACAGCGGTTCATGTGTTCCTTTACTTAGACATTACGCTCACATTCTGCACTCTTTCCAGGGCAACGTGTTCCAGGACGCGGTGTTCAACCAGACCGTGACCATTACGGAGAGGGAAGACGGTCTAGATGGGGAGACGTAAGTGAGGACCAGGTTGGATGACTGAATAAGTCATCTCTGGCCTCTGGTAAATTCACGTGTGACCTTTCAGCTATGATGGCCACGCAAATAGCATTTTATGTCCACATTAAAATGGCGTAACTGAAGCACTTCTGCAGTCTGTGGGTTCTGCTTTCTTGAACTCTTTAACCTTTTGAAGATTTTTACTGTGGGAAATATTTTTTCAGCATAATTTGGTTTTTTAATCGAATTTTATATATTTCACATGCTGTGGTTTAAATCAGTTTCTTGACCCAAAACAGTTCAGTAATGTATCAGTGAAAAATAATAACAAATGTGTGCCTTCCACAAACACTTAAGCAATATATGCTCGGTGACACAAGATGTAAAATGAACAGAGGGGTACATACTTGTCTGAACAAAGTGGTAAAATTTTGTTGAGTGGATTCCGTAGTTTTTCAAACGGGAGACCTTGTGCAGCTGAACACATCTTCCACTGTGTGTCCTCATAAAATGGATGTTGTTGTTCCTCTCCCTCAGGATCTTCATGTACGTCTTCCTGTCTGGTCTGGGTTTGCTTGTCGTCGTGGGGCTACATCAACTGCTGGAATCCAGGAAGGTAAGGCAGGCACTCCTATGAGCCTGTAGTACGCTTTGATTAGTTAAACTTGTTTTTAAACAGGTTTTTCTCTTAAATGAATGCGTAGTATTGCAAATAGTGTGCCAGGCCTGTTAGACAGGGTTGTTATTGTGGGCATGTGCACAGACTTCTTTTTTTCTCTCTCTCTCTTTGCCTTCGCCTCACAGAGGCGGAGACCCGCTGCCAAAGTGGAGATGGGGACGTCGAGCCACAATGATGTGGACATGAGCTGGATCCCCCAGGAGACCCTTAACCAGATCAGTAAGTCAATACACAGTAACAAGCACACTTAACTTGGAGATCTCGGGCAACGATGGCTCGAGCGTGTTTGTGAATCGTTTCCATTGTTTCCGTTTCCCACTGCGAAAGTGAATTTGTACGATTGATCTGCTACCAAGTGGCGTTATGTGGCCACTGTTTGTTTTCCTTCATCAGCTAGACAAGGAATGGTCTTGGATTTAAGGCCTATTGATAACTTGTCATTAAACAGCTTCGTAAAAAAAAACACAAAAGCCAAAACAGTATTTGTGCCATCACACCCAATCTTGGGTCTGCAGCCCACATGTCATACTTGTTAAAGCATCACACGAAGCATTTTCTCATTTTCTTGTCTTGTTCAATGCATAGTTTTCGTTTTCTGTCGTAATGGAATCCGCTGTCATACTGCTATGCTGATTATTTCTCGCTTGTGACCGTCTTGGTTTGTCCACTGTTTTTCTGGTGTTTCTAACTGGCTGTGCTGTCTTTCTTCTTCTGCATCCCCTTCTCTCTCTCTCTCTCCTCGTGCCTTCAGTGCAGAGCAGACGAGGTGAGGCTTCTCTTCTCTCAGGAACACGAGTGTGGGGAAATGTCACAGGAAGTAGAGAAAGGGTCACCATTTAGTTGGAAACCAACTGAAACGCAAGACTCCAGGGTTTAATATTTTGGTTTGCATAGGGATGAATTGGCCTGGAATGCTGTATGCTGATATAATAACTTAGTTATTTAACACTTTAGAAAGTTATTTCAGTGGGTTAGTATGACCAGGCTTGGGGACTCCTTAGCATGAAAGAATGTCTTACCCTCATTTCTCAAACCACTTCCTCCCTCATTGAATCCGTTTCTTTGCTGCTATATATTGTAACATAATCTTGACTGCAGGAGTCTGAACCCTAAACCCGCGTTTGTCCCCTTCCTCCTAACAGACAAGGCCTCCCCCAGACGGTCGCCGCGCAAGAGAGCGCAGAAACGCTCCGCTGGCTCGGATGAGTGATCCTGCCGCCCGTCTCTGCCACGCGCACCCGGCACCCGTTCTGGGAGTAAGGCAAGCAGGCAAGAGGAGGCGGAGCCTAGCTCCAACCAGCCACGTCTGTCAAGGAACTAAGAACCCGCTCCCCCCTCCCCCCCCCGTGCCATTTGGAGGCAGTTACAACCACTTACTACAACTGCAATATTAATCTGCTTGTTATTTATTATAGTGACTAAAGTGCATTATTATGGAAGAGGAATTGCCACAGCTATAAGGGCCTTGACTTAAACGTTTGTCCTGAGCGGAGGCAGGGCCTAGCTGATTGATTTAGAGGCAGTTGGTCTGCTTTCCAAGGGAGCAAGGCAGGATGGGATGCTGTTCTGGGCTTTTTTTCCCCCTCCTACTTCTGCAGTTGCTTTTGTTGTTTTGTTTTCATCCGAGAACTTGATATTTTGTCATGTTGCAGTAAAGCCAGAAATGTATTTTTTTTTTTGGCTGTACGCGTCAGGGTACTGTCTCGAGACAGAAGGCACTCACCTTTGCTTGAAGTGCACTGAAACCGCATTCTGAAGTTTCTTCTACACGTTTGTCTAATAATGTGAGTGTGAACTGGTGAATTAAGAGGACGAAGACACAAAATGGCCTATCGTTTTTTTTGCTTTGATATTTAATTGTGCCTCCTTTGATACCTGTGTGGAGTTCGATATAATTTCTGCATTTTGTGAGTATGCAACAAGAATGAGGTTTATTTCAGTGACGTTTTTACTGCAAGTTTCGAAAAGCACTGTTATATTGTCTGAATATGAAGTTACTAAAACGCAAAGAGCAACAGAGATTTGGGACTGATGCAGGCTTGCGTAAGAGCTCACTGGCCTTCCCAACATTACAGAATTTGTTGCGTTAACTTGCACCTAACAGATTGTTTCAAGGGGGGTTTTAGACCTGGCATTAATACAAGGAAACAGTTGTGGGTAAAGAATTGTGTGAACCCACAGTTTGAAGCTGTACATGTTATGTGGTTATCGCAGTACGGTATGATTTAAAGGAAATGGAATCATGAGGAATGTTTACAGAAATAAGCTTTACCTAAACCAAGACTATTTGTGCACTGGTCCATGTCATCTGAAGAGCTGTCATTTGAAATGTAAAAATAGCTGTTCAGAATAACTCATCTACTGCACTTGTTACCACTTGATAGGCACAGTATGTCCTGGATTGTTTTAATAAGAAATTTTACGGCAATGACCACCGAATGAAAGTAAATGGTCTTGGAATGACAATTTCCCTTCTTGAAGGTATTGCTACAAAAATAAATAGTTTTGCTGGAACTTTTTGCCGAATGCTGTAGATTTAAAAATGTGTATGAATTTTTGGCAAATGCTAAATACAGTCGAGATTAAATTTTTCTATTGTCCTTGTTTTTACATTTGTGAACTTTAATATGAGCCAAGATGTGCAATGTTTCTGTGATGGTGATGCTGCTGTGTAAGCTTCCGTTCACTGTTCAGTAAAGGCCTCAGACATTAAATGGTCTAGTTCCTGGACCTGCGTTCCACTGCGGAAGATGGGCTGTGCCAACAGGCGAAGTAAGGAGTCCAAACGCCTTTGATTCACACCCTTCCTTAATATATCTTTATTGCTTAAATGATATCAATACAGAACAGCTTAAATTTCTCAATCTGAAGCACAGTAATACAAAGGAGGAGCAGAGTACCAAGCACTCAGTTGTTCTAAACCAGGTTCTGTTTACCTGTCCACTGTGGGTGTAGCAGCAGTTCCCTTTAACAGCAAGTCACACAACTTCAACAGTGATACAGGCGGCCATTTCATCTGTTACCTCAGTCAAACATTCCTTCTGGCGTCGAGAGAAAGAGGAGGGAAAAACAAACGTGAGAACAGAAACGGAGCCTCGTCATTGGGCGAGACTGAAATTGCGGCTAAACCAATCAGAAGGAGCAGTCTGCCTAAAGGGAATGAATGAGCTCTCTTTCTCTCATATGATTATTTGAATTCACAGTGAAGTGCTAAATGTAGTGATTGGTGTTTTATTTTTCCTTGTAGAAATTTAGAATTTGAAGAGAAGTTTTTTTTTTTTTTTTTGCAACTCAGGAACCAAAAGGAAAAAATATTGAATATGTATTCTGTAAAAGCCCTGAGAGCGAGAAAAATTAACAAATTAGATTAACATGCAAAACTAGCCTAAGATTCACCCTTAGCTGAACACATAATGAATTTCACAGTTTTATATGTATTTATATATAGGAGAAAACAAAAAAATTAATTTCTCAAACTAATCATAACAAAATAGACCACACAGTCTACAAACATAATAAAGATCTACATAAAGCTTTAGAATCAATAGTGATTATTGCTAATGGTAGTCCCAGGTTGAAGCTGGGAGACGATTTCATATATTTGAATCCTTGTTCTCTGCAGCATAAACGTGATAATACATGGCTTCTCCTCAAGTAACCTCGTCCCCCCACTCTGGGTTCTCAATAAATATATTAAAAACAGTGCGTTGTACTTATGGGCATCCATAGCTACAAACACACGCACACATACAAGAAAATGGAAAGGTAATGGGAAAGCTGGGTTTCATAATGTTTCTCTCTTACCAAAATACAGTCTTGAGCATATATCATTGCACATTTACGATCCATGTCAATGCCACGCCCTGTGCCTCACACGACATGAAGAACGATTGGTGTAGAGTGTGGACTTGTGCCCAATCAGGGGCCAGCTTCCCCATCACCTGTTATTTATCCACACCCCCCTCCCCACCCCACCCCACCCCATTGTTCATCCTCTATATTGCGTTTTGCTCACAGCTCTAACACTTGCTTTAGGTTTATTGCTTCCGTTTCGTCTTTGCTGATTGCTTTTCGTTCGCCCGTTTTAGTTGCAATCCCTTTTTTTTTTTTTTTTGTTTTTTTTTTTTGCTTTCAAATTTTTTGGTTGGTGCCAGATCTGAGGTCGTCTGTCCAGACGCTGCCGACCGGTGTGTGTGAAACGCTTCCGCTTTCCTCCGTCTTGTCAGCGGTAATCCTCCACTCTCTCCATCCGACGCTAGATTTGGAGACACAGTTTTTTTGTTTTTTTATTTTTGCCTTGAGGTTTATTTGTTTATTTCTGAGGTTCCTTTTTAAAAGAGAGTACATAACAAAAACGATTAAAAAAAGAAAAAAGAAAAAAAAAAAAAACAGCCCTGCAGATGGTCTTCCGATTGTGCTCCGGAAAGCCCCGCCGTGGCGCCATTCTGGAAGGCAACGGGTGAGAAAGTGCCACGCAGGAGACTTCAGGGTGGCAGAGTTCAAGTACGCCGTGTAAAACCCCGTAGAGTAGTGTTCCACCAGACAAAGAGAGAATGTGCTGAGAGTCCTGCTCCGAAACCCCAGAGAGGCTCAGAGTAAGGCTTTACTTAGATACTAATGTTCTGGAAGACGTCTTCAAGGTTAGCGGACCGCTCGGCTCCGCCTCCACCGAGGGAGAGTTGCTGGAGATTGATTGTATTGCTTTGCATCAGGAGCTTTAACGCCCCCCCCCCCTCCTGGTCTCCGTGGAGACCGGGGCCCTGCGGAGGAGCTCGCCGACGAACAAGGTGCCGTGGAGAGAGGGGTCCCTGGCCTGCGGGCCCTTGTGTTCCAGCCAAATCAGCCGGGCCCCCCTGTTTAAGCCAATGAGTTTTCAAAACACAAATTTCCTCCACCCTCTCCCTAATACCATGCAGGGCCACCCACCAATCAGCTGGAAGATGGTTGCTAAGCACGGTTCAGAATTAAAAAATAAAGCACAGCAAGGCAAATATTGCCCATTTCTCTGATAAGAGAATAATCACAACACACATAGGACTACCTTAATTCTTTCGGAGGCTTCCGCGAATGTCTCTTCCTCCGGTAAACTAGCTCAGAACTCATTCAGCTCCAAAACAAAAGCATCACACTATTTGTCGACACGGGAATTTCTTCCAGGAAAAAAAAAAGGAAAAACACGGGCAGCCTTTCGAATGCCTCCGCGTTGGGTATCTGTGTTGTGATTTCCAGTTATGTTATCATTTTCAAGCCTTAACCCCCCCATCCCATAATCGCGAACCACCATATCAGCCTCTGCAGATTTAAGTACAGCTGTGGTTTAAATACATATTTATATTTTACTCTCAGTTAATCATACAAACAGGTATCTTTAAATCATTCATTAAATCAATGCTTTGTCATTTCAATTTCATTTCTATAAAGATCAAAAAAAAAAATAATCATCATAAAATGCTATTTTAAAAAATTAGATTTTCCAATAAATGTAACTCGATACAAATATCTATGATAAAGAAAGTAGTAAGGCACGGGGAAAAGGGGTCGCTGTTCGCTGCTGCGGTCTGCGCAGCCGCGCTGGAAAGGTGAGTGATATGGCACGCTGGGGCTCGCCCCTCACTCCAGCCCCACCATCGGGGCTTCGCCGGCGGGCAGGACGCGCTCCAGGGAGGGCTTGGTGTGGATCTCCTGCAGGCCCTGGACGTAGCCGTCCGAGGGTTCGCCCGCGGCGGGGTCGGCGGGGGGGTCGGGAGGCCGCTCCGTGGGGGGCTCCTGGGGGGGCTCCTGGGGGGGCTGCGCCGCGGGCTCCGCGCTCGGCTGCGTTTCGGGAGCCTCCCGCTCCGGGCTCCCCGTCTTCTCCGCGCTTTGGACCTCCTCCTCCTCCTCCCCCTCCCCCTCTTCCACCTCCTCCTCCTTGGAGCCGCCCGTGGCCTCGCTGTCGTTCTCGTTCTCCGAGGCGGAGGCGGAGGCGGAGGCGGGGTTGGTGCTGCCGGGCGCCGATTCGCTCTCGCTGCCCGAGTGGCCTCTGGCTCCTCCCTCCTCGTCGCCGGTGGCGTTCGCGGCCCCGCCCGCTGCTTCCGCACCCTCCCCCTCCCCCTCCTCCTCCCCCTCGCCCTCGCCCTCCTCCTCCTCCTCCTCGCGGGGCTTCTGGTGGATGCGCTGGTGCCGCACCAGGCTGTGCTTCAGGGTGAAGGTCCGCTCGCACGTCTGGCACTTGTAGGGCCTCTCACCTGAGGAGGACAGAGCGGTCACCACGGCGATGAAGGCACAGCAGCCATTTCTACCTAAGACCATTAAATACAGCATGTGTAGAGGTACACGCAAACACTGTGTAGAATACATTTCTCCCAGAGGGAGCTTCAGGATCAAAAAATTAATCCAAGTGGGCATGTTAAGAACAAGGTTAGGCGTTTTTTCAGATATTCTGTTTTCATATGCATTTTCACACCCTTACAGGGTGCTTCAACATACACAGTAATGCTGGCCTGTTGATTTATAACAGCTGCGGTCAGGTTCATTTCACAGATAACAGGCAGTACAAGTCCACAATGTAATTACATTTAAGTAATACTGTGAAGAAATGTAATTATTCCTCAGACTGAACTCTAGTTCAGAGGTGGGCAATGAGGGCCATATCTGTAACAGGCTTTCACGCCAACTTTTGGCCTTAATTGCTTAATTAGCCCTGACATTTACAGCATCTGACATTTACGCTGCATTGCTTAATAAGCGCATGGATGACAGCCAAAGATTGTTCTCGTGTCCCTATACGAAGCGTTTTACTGTGATCAAATCTACAAGTGAACCAGTGTGGGTGCATACAGCCAATTAGCTCATTTAGCCAGGGTAATTGGTAGAAACAAGAGCCAGCATACACACCGGCCCTCCAGGACTGGAATTGCCCACGCCTGCTCTAGCTGCTCATTCCTGCCTGTAGCATTGTAACTGTGGTAAGAGCTGCTATGCTGCAATGCTGCTGGTACTGCTGCGTACCTGTGTGAGAGCGCATGTGTCGGGTCAGGTCTTGCAAAGACCAGAAGCGCTTGCTGCACACGTTGCAGATCTTCTTCCTCTTGTCGGCTTTGCTCCCGGCCCCACCCCCCGGCTCCCCGTCGCCGCTCTTTGGTTCCGTGGCCCCGCCCTCCTCGTCGCTCTTCTCCTCCTTCTCCTTCTCTTCTTCCGAGCCGCTGTCCGCCCCGCTGGCGTTCCCCTCGCTCTCCGCCGCCGCCCCCCCCTTCTTCGCCTCCTCCTCCTCCTCCGCCTCCTCCTCCTCGGGCTCCTCCTCCGCGGGGGGGCCTCGGGCTCGGCTGGCCTCCGCCGAGCGCCGCGTCACCTTCCTGACCAGCTCGGCCGCGCCCTCCGGGAGGTGCGCCCTCTCGTGGCGGGCCAGGGTGGTGGCGTAGCGGAAGCTCTTCTTGCAGCTCCTGCAGGTGTGCTTGGGCTCCTGCGCAGCGGCGCTAGCGGGCGCCGCGCTGCCCCCTGCTGTCGGCTGCTGGTGCTGCTCGCCCTCGGAGAACTTGAAGTCCATCAGCTTGCTGGCGAAGTTGAGGTCCAGGCTCTTGTTGCTCTGCGAGTCGTCGTCCTCGTTCTCCTCGGGCTCGGCGCCAGCCCGGCCCGCTTGGCTCGGTGTCTCCCCCTGGTGGCCCGGCTGCTCCACGGGGCCTGGCTCTGTCTGCTCCTTGGGGTTGGGTGTGGCCGGGTTCTTCTCTGACTCGCCGCCGCTCGCGTTTAGCGCCTCCGCTGCTGGGAGCTCGGTCTCCGACATGCTCTCTGAAAAAGACTCATCTTCACTCATCTGTACAGCGTGACTTCACCCGTCTCATCCTGCCCATTTCAAGTATAATCAGACTAAACATGTCTGAGGATTACGACATTTTAAAGTCCACTCAGCCCTGTTGTCTATGAAATAGTTTCAGTGAATTATTAGCTTGAGTGTTACCAAACCTAATAATCATTTGCACCTGGGAAAAGTAATTTTAATTAATTTTAAATTTAGAAAATGAAAAAGATTGTCCAGCGTCCAGATTGATGTATTTTTTCTACTTTATTCAAATTTGTCCACGTATAATTTTTTTTCTGTTATTTTGTATAGTATTTGACAAGACAGAACTTCATCAAAAAAGGCATCAAAAAAACACATCACCTTTTAAAAAATGCTCAATGCATTTTGTTGAGCACATAGTTCAACTATCAAATAAGCAAATATCAAATAAGAGTATTGGTAATCGTCCACTAGAGGGCGATGCAGCAGAGCAATTACACGGCATGGGTCGCTGAGTTGCAGCTTATTAAGGAACCTTACATTGGCTCAGCGAAGACACAGAGATGAGTGCGTGTGTGTGTGTGTGTGTGTGTGCACGCAGACCCTGGGCCACACCTGCACTCTCGCGTGACCCGTCGTCTGCTTCCCTGGGCCTAGGCATGGCGCCGTTGCGGCGCAGCGTGCGATTGGCTACGCCGTGCTTCCGCAGCAGGTGACGCTCGCAGTTTGACTTGGTAGAAAAGAAGGCTTCACATTTGGGGCAGGGGAAAGGCTTCTGACCTGCAGGCCAGACAGACAGACAGACAGATATTAGACTGTGCTCCTTCTTGCAAATTAAATACGCCAGTGTTGCAGTTTGCCTTATGATCAGACTGAACATTTAATTGGCTTTCAGTTTTAAAGAGGACATAATAAACTGATGATTTCTGAACTTGCATGATTTCAATTTATACAGCGAGGAGAAAAACGTCAAATTATGCCATTAAAAGAGACACTCAAAATGGAGGAACACTGTCTTTCTCCATATTGTAAAATAAAAATATAAAATGTTTTATTTTTTTCAGTTTATGAAGAACACCAAGGCACTGTATGTTGCCGTAAAGAGGCCATATTCCCAAACTTTGACTTTGCACCAACCCTATGATAACCTGATAATCAGCTGTGAATCATTAATGACAAATGATTTCTCTCAGCTGAAAGAAAAGGAATGAGAACTCTTCCAAAGCTTGGACGTTTAGAAGCATATCTCAGTCAGATGAGCGTGACTGTATCATATCACATTTCTTTACATATGCAGTGTTTTGAGCACTTCATTTTGGGGACGAGTGATGTTGCTTTGCGATGGCGGCTAGCGCTCGGGCCTGGCTCTCGTCTTACCGGTGTGCGTGAGCATGTGTCGCTGCAGAGAGCTGGCCCAGGGGAAGACGCGGGGGCAGAAGGGGCAGGTCATCTTCTGCAGGGAATTGGAGTAGGCGTTCTTCTTCCCCTTGGCCTGCTGCTGCTGCTGCTGCCGGTCGTCCTGGCCCTCCTTCTCGTCCTCGCTCTGGCCGTCCCTCTCCGCCGCCTCCTCCTTCTGGGGCGTGGCCGGGCCGGGCTGCAGGTAGGGGCTGAATTTGTTGGCGTCGGTGGTGGCCAGCATCTTCTCCACGCTGGCGAACTCGCCGCTGGACTCCAGGTCGAGCCCGTCTCCCGCGGCGGCGGCGGCGGCGGCCAGGCCGCAGTCCGGCCGCTCTTTGCAGCGGGCGGGCCTCTTGGCAGCCCTCTTCTTGGAGCCGTCCAGAGGGGGGTCTTCCGCGGGCCCGTCGAGGCCGTCCTCGGCAACGGGCGGGTCGGGGTCCGCCGCGGGGCCTTTGGGGTTTGCGCTCTTCTCCGCGGCGGGCGCCCTGCTGCAGAGGCTGCTGGGATTGCTCTCCCTCTTGAGCAGGTCCGGGGCAGCGGAGACCGAGGAGATGATCTGGGCGATGGAGGCCAGCGGCGGGAGCTCCTTGAGGGTCGCCATGGCGGGTTTGGGCAACAGCGGCTTCAGCCTCTGGGATCGAGCCGCGCCAGAGGGGGCGCTGGCGAGCGGGGCGGCCGCGGGGAGCGAGAGCTGGTATGGGGCCAACCGCTGGGGCTTCTCCTCCGCGGGTTTCTCCGCCTCGTCTTTGGCCTGGACGGCCAGAGGGCGAGGGATGTCCACGCTGCCGGGAGTGGGCTGCTCCACCTTTATCTCCTTCCCGGTCTGGACATGGGGCGGGGCTTCTCTCTTCGGCCTCTTGGGAAGGGACAGGTCCATGGGCTCCATGGAGCAACCGTAGGGGGACGGCTGGGCGGGGTGGATGCCTTCCATCTTGACGCCCGGCGAGGCCCCCGCGCCCCCGACCCCGCGGCTCTTGCTGGAGAAGTCCAGGGGCTGGTCCAGATCGCCGGCGTAGAAGCCCGTGTCCTCCACCTTAACCGCGAGAGGGCCGGGGCCGGGGGGCAGCCCGTTCTGCGTCCCCGTGGCGGCGGCCGGCTGCAGGGTGGCGATGTGGTCCTCCATCTCCCACTCCTGCACCTCGGGGTGCTGCTTGAGCAGGTGGTGGATGCAGTTCCTCTTGGCCAGGAAGGCGGCCCCGCACTGCCGGCACTCGAAGGGCTTGCGCTGGCAGCCGTTGTGGGTGCGCAGGTGGATCTGCAGGGCGCGGTAGGTCTTCAGGTCCTCCCCGCAGTAGCGGCAGGTGGCGTCCCCGGCGCTGGCCGACTCCAGCAGGTCCAGGGTCCCGTCGCCCTTGGTCACGTACTCGATGTTCTTCTCGATCTCCTTGCGGGTGCTCTTCATGTGCTTCTTGCGCAGGTGGCGCTCGCAGTTGGCCTTGACGGTGAAGGGGTAGTGGCAGACGCGGCAGACGTAGGGCCGCTCCCCGCTGTGGGTGCGCAGGTGGCGGATGAGCGTGGCCTTGTCGGGGGCCACGTAGTCGCAGATGTTGCACTGGTAGGGCGAGATACCCAGGTGGTAGCGCATGTGGGCCTGCAGGACCCCCGAGAAGGCGAACACCTGGTCGCAGAAGCGGCAGGGGTACGCGTTCTTGCGGGCTCCGGCCTTCCTCCCGCCCGCGTCCCTCTCCTCCGCCTCCTCCTGCTTGATGCCGCGCCGGTCCGAGTCCGTCGGCGTCAGGGCGTCGCCCATGCAGTCCGCCTCCATCTGCGCCTTCTCCATGGAGTCCTGGCTGCTGAACGAAGACGAGGAGGACGAAGAAGAAGAGGAGGAGGAGGAGGAGGAGGAAGAGGAGGATGAGGAGGACTCCCCGGGGGTCTTGATCAGCTGGTTGGGCGGGGGCGGCAGGCTGGGGCTGATGGAGCCGGGGGAGGCCTGCTGGGCATTCATGAGGGGGGGCGGCGTGGAGGCGGCCAGGCTGGTGCGGGGGGCCACCAGGGGCTTTGGCTTCAGCTGGGGCATCTGCTTGTAGCTGGACTGCGTGGCGCTACAGGGGGCCTTGGACAGCGGCGGCAGGGTGATCTGGGCGGGGGCCGCCGAGGCCATCCTCAGGATCTGCTGGATGTCGGCCAGCTCCATGCCCTCGCTGCAGATGGGCTTGACCACGGCGCCGCTGTCGGGCTGCAGGACGAAGCCCTTCTGGAAGGGCTGCAGGGACAGGATGCTGAGGCCGCCCCTCTGGGACAGGCCCTGCAGGGAGGCGGGGTCCAGCACGGGGAAGCCCAGCCCGCCGAGGCAGCCCGCCTCCTGAGGTAGGTTGGACTTGGGAGGCTCCACGTGGATGACCCGGATGCTGTCCAGCTCCGCCTGCCGGGCCTCCTCCTCTCTGAGCACGCTCTTCACCCGGGAGCTATGCTGCAGGCCCAGGGACTCCAGGAAGCCGGCCTGCCCCGCGTCGAGGGGCGTGTCCGCGGGCGTGTCCACGGGCGGGGGCGACTCTTCGGCACTGTGTGTGGCCGCGTGCAGGTCGAGGGCGGACTGCAAGGGGAAGGCCTTGTTGCAGGTCTCGCACACGAACCGGTGGAACTTGCTGGTGCATCGTCGGAGGTTGGTCTCACACCAAACCTGTCAATCAGACGGTTATAGGGTCAGACTCAATGGGAAGGAAGGGGCACGGTCACAGCTAGGCAGCTCAAAGAACGGTTAAGGCAAGGGTGTCCACTCCTGGTGCTCTGGAAGCAGGAGAAGATAAAAAGGTTCAACCAAGACCTGCCATTCATAATCTCCATCAAATTGCTCAAATTTGGAACGCAAGACCTGGAGACAAACCTGTAAACCTGTGGATCTGCACTCTTTCAGACGTTAGGCTCCAGAGCCCCGGACACTCACCTGGGCGATGTGGGGGAACTTGCGGCAGGAGAAGTCGATGAATGCCAGGTCGTTGAAGCCCACGGGAATGGAGGGGTTGTTCTGGATGAAGGGGTGCCCGGCGGGGTCGGTGGGCAGCTTTTTGTGGATGGCGGCGTTGTGACGCAGCAAACTGCGGTGCGTGCGGAAACTGATGCAGCACAGGTCGCATCTGGAGGGAACAAGATCATCGTCGTCACCATCATCATCATTACAAGTATCACAACCAATTTGAAATGATTGTTTCTCGGCCCCAACTGATGATATTGACCTGTGATGACCTGTACATCATTTGGTTCCCTCACAGATAACTATTTAAAAAAAATTAAGACAGCAATACTATACACTCACCAGCCACTTTATTAGGTAAACCTGTTCAACTGTGCGTTAATGCAAATATCTAATCAGCCATTCATGTGGCAGCAACTCAATGCATTTTGGCATGTAGACATGGTCAAGACAATCTGCTGAAGTTCAAACCAAGCATCAGAATGGCGAAGAAAGGTGATTTAAGTGACTTTGAACGTGGAATGGTTGTTGGTGCCAGACGGGCTGGTTTGAGTATTTCAGAAACTGCTGATCTACTGGGATTTTCACGCACAACCATCTCTAGGGTTTACAGAGAATGGCCCGAAAAAGAGAAAATATCCAGTGAACGTCAGTTCTATGGGTGAAAATGCCTTGTCGAACCTTGAAGCAGATGGGCTACGGCAGCAGAAGACAACCCGGTACTAGCAAGATGCACCTAGTGGCCGGTGAGTGTATATTCATGTTTGATGTATGCAGGCATACGTGTATGCAGGGCTGGTTCTAGGCATAGGTGACAACGGTGGCTGCGTAGGGCGCCATCTGTCTGGGGGGGGGGGGGGGGCAAACAAACAGGAAAATCACGCCCCAACCTGGTCCACTCCCCAGTTCGCAATCTGGCTTAGGCTGGCAAAAAGGCTTGATCCATCCCTGCATAAATGCATGTAAGTATCTATGAGCAAACACGCAGGTAGCCAAAAGATTTCCTCACAGCATTTGGAAGTGCATACCAAGCGGACACTTCATAGGCAGACCAGCAGCGAGAAAGGTCCACTTGCTGCGTAGGCGGCATGATCCAGCCGAGAACCTTAGGGACAGAACTGCACTGGGAGAGCGAACCTTCTGGCTGCTGCCCTAGCCTGGTCCTTCTGGCTGCCGTCCTAGCCTGGTCCTTCTGGCTGCTGCCCTAGCCTCGTCCTTCTGGCTGCTGCCCTAGCCTGATCCTTCTGGCTGCCGTCCTAGCCTGATCCTTCTGGCTGCCGCCCTAGCCTCGTCCTTCTGGCTGCTGCCGTAGCCTCGTCCTTCTGGCTGCTGCCCTAGCCTGGTCCTTCTGGCTGCTGCCCTAGCCTGGTCCTTCTGGCTGCTGCCCTAGCCTGGTCCTTCTGGCTGCTGCCCTAGCCTGGTCCTTCTGGCTGCTGCCCCAGCCTGGTCCTTCTGGCTGCTGCCCCAGCCTGGTCCTTCTGGCTGCCGTCCTAGCCTGGTCCTTCAGGCCCGGTTCTGCGAGAGTGTCAGCGATGACCTCGGCGTGCCCTGTGTCGCCGCTAGCCTCGCGCTCGTTAAGCGCTGACAGGGACAGCTGCTTATTGTCTGTGACGCGCCGCGCGGCTCTTATCGGGCCGCGCCGCCTGGGAGGACCGCGAGGAGGTGTCCGCAGGGGGCTCTAATCTCCTTTATCTGGGCAGACACTCCACTGTGACTGGGACAGAGGTGGCAGGCCGCCTAATCGCCCGTGCCCCTCCCTCCTCCCGGCCTCCTGTTCCCCAACTGAAATCTGATTCGCGGATCCCGTTCTCATGTGCAGATTCTCGGTTGCTCGGCTACGAGGCCACGCTGACTGACACTTCCATTTTCGTTTCTTTTACCTCGCTGCCGTTTAGCAGAAACTGTTACCCAGAGCAACTTTCAGTTTCACAAAAGCCGGAATAGCAATGCTGACATGCTATGTCAAAATATTTATCAAGCCACCATCATCAGTTTCTACTTCCTCAAGAGCACAGATCAGACAGCACGGGATTTTGTGCCTGTACAGTACATTTGTGTCTGTGCACAGTTTGTTATGTACAATGTATGTTTGTATGATAATAATTTGTAGAATAATATAGTATAAACTTAATGTGTGTATGCAGGTGAGTATATGTGTGTGTCTGAGCACACCTGTGTGTCCTCATATGTAATGCATGTGTGAATACAGATTAGTGTGTGTGTGCATGTGTATGTCTATATAGGTGTATGTGGATGTGTATATGTCTACGTGTGTGCTTGTGTATGCCCATGCGTGTTCTGTGTGTGCATATCTGTGCGTGTGTTTGTGTGTACAGGCAGACTGTGCAGCTCCCAGGACTCAAGCCCATCCCAGGATTAGAGCTGCCGTGTCTAATCCCGCGCAGGACGGCTCACACCCAGATTACCGTCCCCCGCCGTGGGAGGCCCGGCCGTCTTCACGTCACGTCCTCTTACGAAACGGGATGAGCGCTAAATTAGCGGCGCTTCCTCAAGCGTACACGCAGTTCCAGTACAGAGGCAGCTGTACTGAAAGCCTTGGCAGTCTCTTTTGTGTGCCTTTTGTTTCCTGACTGGACACTTTACTGTGCTGGTATTGAGAGCCATTAAATCTTTTTTTTGCCGGACAATGGTGCTTGGTGCTGAGGACTGCGGGGGGCTGTGGTGTTGACTGTGATATGCTATCCCCCCCACCACCACCACAGCCACCCCCCCACCCCCCACCCCCCCCCGTCTCCAAGGCGCCCCTATCTGGGGGTCCATCAGTCAGACAAAGTCCCCTCCGACTCCCTACATCCCCTCGCCCCCCCCCCCCCCCCCCCCCCCCCCCCCGCAGCCCTGCTCAGTAACCTGCCGACGCTCTCTGATTCATCCCCCTCCACCCCCTTAGGAGGAGCCAGAAGTGTGTGGGGGCAGGGGGGTGGGGGGCACGTTAGGGAGGTGGTGGAGGGAAGTCAGCCCTCACGCACACACCTAAGTGCTGACATCGGCCCGTCCGGACCGGGGCAGACCAGCCCGGGCCTACGCGGGGAGCGGGGAATGAATCCCGCATTCTTCGCGGGGGCGGCTTTTATGGGCGCTGACGCGCTCGCCGCTCGCACAATAGCCTTTAGTGGGGAAGCGGGACTTAAAAGCCCTCGATCCCCCCCACCCCCCCCTCCTCTCTCGCCAGCCCCGCGAGCCGTTGGTATGCTCGAGGAGTCCGCCCGGCTCGGATATATTAAATTATAGCTCCCTCCGCACAAAGCGTGCTTCTGTGGGCCGCCTCCACCGTCTCCCGGCAACAGCGGAGACGCTTCTGAAAGCCCCCAATGTCTGCCCTCCCACGGCAACCAGAGGCGCGCGGCAAAAGGGCCGCGAGGACAATGAGCCAATGAATGCGAATATACCTTGGCCAGCACAAAGGGATGCTGAGGGGTCTTTATCAAGGAAGCGTCTGTTAATTGCGCACTTTGGTCTTTTTGAAGTCGTTTTACTCTCGCTCCCTGTAGACTGTCGCGGGAGGGGGGAGGGGGGAGGGGGGGAGACCGTGCCGAACCACCCCTGCATTCGGTGTCGGAGCGAACGGCGGAATCCGCCCTGCCTCCGGGCGAACAGCGCGGCGCGAGGAGGCGCCGTCGCTCCCGCATCGCCGAGGAAACCCGGCGGGAACCTGCCTGGTAAGCGCGGCCTGATTGGCCGGGGAGCTGGGAGGCGACCCAAAGGCTGACCCCCCGGGCGACGAGATGGGTTCAGACACCGTTTTCCTGACCTAATCACTGGGGCTCACTGGCTGACAATAGCAGGTTAGTGCAAGTCACGTCATCACACCACAGGTTGTCATGGTGCGTCTATACAGACAAACTGATGACTGACGGCTGCAAGGCTTGAAATTTGGCCCAGAGTTCAGTAACTTACAAAAGCCCATCATATCTTATGTCGCGTCGCTTTAACCACTGAAAATACAGATGTGAGAAAATGTGAACGTGGATATCAATTTGCAGCTGATTACGTTTTTATTACAACATAAATAAAACGGAGAGAAGCAGAGAGAGTAGAGCTCCCCGAAGTCAGGCGTTTGGAGGTACTGCGTGCACGCGTGTGCGTACCGCGTACCAAGCGACGTGACCGCAGTCATGCTTACAGTAGAGTGCAGGTGTGTGTGGGACTGGGAGTGGGAGTGTGTGTGAGCGCGTGCAGTGGTACCTGAGCGTGGAGTCTGGATGGGAGTCGATGTGGGAATCCAGGTCCAGCTTGCAGGAGAAGGTCTTGAAGCAGATGGGACAGGGGAGCGGCTCCTCCTCGGCCTTGACCGGGTCCAGCTCGTCGGCTAGGACGTCCTCCGGTACCTGGGACAGACGGACCGTGGTTACCGACAATCAGCGGTAATGCAATAAGAGGAGGTGCAGTTGTGAGGTGGGTGGGTCAAAGGCAGCGGGGCAAAGGGGGTGAAAGAAATGGGCATACCCTCTTGCTGGGCGGCATGTCTGCCCGCTCTCCTTCGCCCTCCAGGCTGGGCTTCCTCTTGGCGGAGGGCCGCCGTCGCTTGGTGGGCGAGGGGGGGCTGGAAGGCAGGGCTGTGTTGGGGTCCTTGTCGTGGATCTTCATGTGTCTGCGGGAAGAAAACCCCAAAACTTTAACACCACCCTCCGGCTTCACGTCATCAATGAACACCAATGATGACCAACTGTTTGGATTGGTATGGACATCTTCCGATTTTTAGGTGAGTCTTCCACTTAAAGAATGCATATGTGCTGTTCTGTCAGGTCTTACAGATATTGTCTTGCATGATTATCCATGTGGAACTTCAAAAATGCAGAAGGTAGGGCTGCTAGGTGGCTAATCCTGTTAAGGCACTGTTCAAGTTCATGGAATCCTGTACCAAATTCAGTTGGCTGGGATGCCTGTGTTTTGCCATTTACCAGCGCACCCTGCTGGTTGATTGGACGCTCGCAAGTCCGGCTGTTCAGCAGCACATAAAGCCTCTTCCTCCTACTCATGTCTGTGTGAGACGGACTTGCAAAGTGGTTTGAGGTAAGAAGTGGAGGCTCACAAGAGCTTTGGAGGAAAGCACAAAGCTTTTCTGCATTCTCCCAAATTGATAGCAGAGTTTGTGGAAAAAATTCTGATTAAATACGACTGGGCACGACAAATTTCGGAGAAAAACATTTTAAAAATTTGCATATGGTGTCAATTAGTATATGAAAACACAGTAGGGAGAGGATGTTAAAGCTACACCACGTAAATTATTATTCTTCCTGACACACATACACATTTTAAACTGTAATTAAAGCTAATAAAACCCAAACGGTAGCATTTATCCACTCCTAAAACCCACCCAAACCAAGCTGAAGAGCTGCTGTACACAGAGACAGGTCTCCCTCGTTTATGATGCAACTTTCCAAGATGAAGGGTTTGCCTGAGTACAATGGATGTGATGTCCTCGCACCCCCAAAAGACTCCTGTGATGTAAGCATGTCTATTTTGCATTTGTGGCGTAAGGAGTAACAGTTTTCCGGCGCACCCAGCTATCTGTCCCATAAAGTGTCCACACAGTAGATTTAGTAGTCCGGGGATTGGGAAGGAGCTACTGGCACTAAGCGGAACACACAGCTTCCCACTAACTTGGGTCGTGGTGTCATGCTCTAAAATGTGCACTCACATTACTTATATGGTTATAAGTCAAATGTGCCTGGGAAAATAAGAACATAATGCAACTGTGTCGTTAACACAGAAACGGGGCCAGAAATTAAACTGCACACATCAAACACATGGTGAATGATAAGATCAATGTGAACATTGCCGACTGAGTCCAACTATGCTTCATTTATGGGATTTACCTTCTTGAAGAACAAGATCAAGTGCTCTTTCCTTAACATACCAGCAAATCAAGTTTTTTAATATTATGCACAAACAGTGACTCACTTGGTTCAGAGTTTAATTGCGGTAACCCAGCTCTGCGATTTGAAGCTACCTCAAGCCGCAGCCCCAGCCCATAAACCACACTGAAGCCCAGGCTAAAAATAAATGCATTATTAACAGCTGACCGAATGGGCCGCGTATATTGATTGGAAGACAGTAGCTGCAACCCGATACCGGTTGAGCGCGCTGCCCTTCTTGGCTGGTAGCAGCCCGCTCAGTGCGTTAGCCGCGGAGCGCGGGGCCCCAGAGCTGTCAGGGCGAGAAGCCCCCGCTCATTTGTGGGTAAAACCCCCCACGGGGCCCATTTACCAGAGCGATCCCCCGCGTCTCCCTGCGGCGCTCAGCGCCGGGGAGGGGGAGGGGGGGCGGGAGCCGAGGGGATGCGGTAATTGGCCGTAATTGGCGTGATTATCGGGGCGGTTTTGACATGCCTGTTTAAGGGCCTGATTTGGAGCCCGGGATGCGACGGCTAGGAAATCGACGGGCGCGATCATCTGTCCAGGCATCTGGACCCCGAAGGCCGGCCGTCCGACCGACCGCGGACGGGTGAGAGCGCGCTCAGCTCCGCCGGGCGGTTCTGAGGGGCCGCGGGGGCCCCCCGTCGAAACCGTGGCGGTGCGGCGAGGTGAAAAAAATGCGCACTTTAAGAAGGCAGCGGATACGGCGGGCTTCTCTTCCCACCCTCGGCCGCTGGGAGAGGGGGGCCGGGTTTTGGCCCTGGCCGATGTTCTTCAGCTGTTGGGTCGTGTCACGCGGGCTGAGCGCGAGCTGGGGGGGGGGGGGGGGGGGCGGCGGGGGGGTGGCAGGGCGGGGAGGCGGGGCTGAGCGACAGGGAGGCGGGGACGGCTGGGGGAAAGGGGGCGGGAGGAAGAGGGAGGCCCCGCTCCAGTAATTTTAGGGTTGGGTGCCAAGCTTCTGTCCCGGGAGGATGAATGGGAGGGACGGGGAGGAGGAGAAGAGAAGTGAGAATAAGATGAAGAGATGGAGATCGGAGAATAAGATGGATGATGTAGGAACAAGCGAGCACTGACAGTAGAGATGGCAGACCTTGAAGGCACGTTCAGCTTAGGCCAAACTAATATGCAGAGAGCGCAAAACGTGGTTTAAAAAGTTCACCTCACGATAAACAACTTAAAACTTAGAATAAACTAAGTATACACTCATTTTTTAGGGCAGTTAAAAAAAAAACTGATTTACATCAATCTCAGTCTACCTCTCTGTCTGTCTCCACCCTTAGCTCAAGGTTGAATCTGTCACCTTAGTAAAGGTGACACATTACAACAAGTGGGATGGGGAACAAAACCCCAGTGAGACACAGCAGGGAGCGTCACACGCCCCTTCACCTCCAGAGATAAAGACACGCTGAGCTGGGAAAAGGCCAGCTGGAGAGGCTGCGTGTGTGTGTGTGTGTGTGTGTGTGTGTACGAGAGAGAGCCGCTATGTGCCTCGTGACCGTACGAATGTATGTGTGCATCCCTGTGTGTGTGTGTGTGTGCGTGCGTGCGTGCATGTCTGTGTGTGTGTGTGTGTGTCTCACAGTTAATGTGAGAGGTAATGTCAGACAGCCCAGTTCTGCAGGTCTCGGTTTTCACTCTGCAGCAGGTGGTTATTAATAGCAGGCAGAGAGCTGGACGCCCGTGCAGAAATGTGGACCCGACAGGCCGCAGCCTGTTCTCCCTCAGCCACCATACCTGAGCCCCAAACATGACCTGCGAGAGGCACCAGCGCACTGCAACCGGTTAAGCCGACAGACAGCGAACGGCCCGGGGGCAATTCCCCCTGTCCTCTCCATCACTTTTCCCTCAACAAATACTTTCATTGTTAAATTTCCCAGGCGTGAAGTCATTTTTTTTCTATTGTCACGTGGCGTTTACAAGATAAAATGGACAGACTGGAGGACAGCTGACATCATGCACACTTTAAAGGAAACTTACAGGCTAGAAAACTTTCATTGTTAACTTGCACACTGCTGCTAAAAGTAAACTTGCAGCAGTGATGCGCAATTAATTCCAGAGCTAATCTGATATGCGCATTATATTTTACTTAATCGCTATTACCCATTTATCACATGCTAGCTTGTCAGGCTTCTTCTGGATCTGCTCAAGTGTACTACTTTCTTACCTCACCCAGAACTACTGTACTTTTGCCCGCTTTGTGAGAAGGGGCACAAAACCGGCTAGATTGACATTGACATTAGAAAGCTAGCTAGTAGTACTTAGCTAAAAGGCTAAAGTCAGAGATCGTGGCCACACCCCCAATCCCTGAAAATAAAATTTGATGACAAATATTGCAGTCATTTTCATTCATCTATTCATCCTCCAGTTAGATACTGTGACCAACAGAGCTTCAGATAATAAAATTGGGATGTATTTTTTTTCCCTGAATTATAGAATTTAGGAGCACATGCTCCTTGGACAAAATGTTAGCGCAGCGCCCTGAAATGCCGTGGGATGCAAAGTTCTTATTTCCCCAATCTCTTCACACTGTCGTATTTTCGAATCCTTACACAGTTCCAGTGCACTTACGACAAGATGGCCCATGTTAAGCGACAACAACAATGGAAGGAAAGCATTGTTCAGATTGGACGGAAAACAATACTTATTAACCAGAGTGAATCTGATCCCATTATAGCATGGAACCGAGGACAAAACGGTTCGACCTGGTAGGGCAAATATCGCCCACCCCTCCCCCACCCTCAGATACACAAGGTGATGAGCTCATGTCCGTGGAACAGCATGCTGTCCAGATTAGCGGTGTTAAAACCGGGCCTCTCTGCCTGCTGGACCACAGGTCGCGACCCGCGTACCGCTGCCCTGGCTGGACTCCTGTTGTGTGCTGATGCGAACGTGTGATTATCCCGGGTCGGCGGGGGCCGCTGTCAGAGCTGTTCAGACGTTAGGATAGCTGTGACGCAGCTACGCTGGGCTACAGTGCGAGACGAGGATCAAAAAGCCTAACGAGTACGGAAACTTCTTAAAATGGATCATAAAACGAGAGCAAATCACCTCATTTGTGAATTTATTAGACAGCTGAATTTACATTGTGGAATATTTGGTCGTTTCTCTTAAGAAATGACTGTCTTTACTGAAACAGGTATATATATATATATCCATGGCTTAGAGTCCCCCTGCGCAATAACCAGTCAAGATAAGATGGAAGCTGTTATTTGTCCTCAGTAAACATCTCTATCTATGATGCCTTTTGGATAATGACAACTGCTGATGCACAAACAGGCTAGACCAATCCCGCTTTTCTGAAATTCGAATGCAATGCCTTTAACTGGAGAAGGGGGGCGCTGTACTTTCATATCCAGGCTCATTCTGGATAAAGGGTCGCATCAAGGGTATCATTCATTTTGCTGAATCCAGGTGACAGTGAAGGGTCACCGTGGAGTTCAATTAAATGAAATGATCAAATCAAAATCCAGCGTACCTCCATCGAACAGACTAAACAAATTCATATTTTACTAATCACACTCTTCGAATGCAACACTGTACCCTTTCAAGCACCAGTACAATACATCCAAATAGGGTGTCCTTCCAAATGAAAACTGGAGATAATGCACAATGACTTGGAGAAAGCCCAATTTCAACAGAAAAAGTATGGGGTTGATGCTGCACAATTTTGATAACTCCTAGGTAACTATGCTACTTTATGAGAACACAATGAGTGATTATGAAAGCAAAGACTCTTCCCACAATATCAACAGATCTTTCACAATATCAACTGATAGCCAAAATATGTGGTCAACATAACAACCCCAACAACACAGTCACACTCGCATGCACACACACACACACAAACACACACACACCTCTTCTTCCCTCTACCATCAGGAATGCCAGCAAGCAACTGCACAGGAAGTCCCTATATAAAGGCCTCTCTCTCTCTCTCTCTCTCTCTCTCACACTCTCTCTCCCCTGCTCCCTCTCCCTCTCTCTCTCTCTCTCACTCTCTCACTCTCTCTCCCCTGCTCCCTCTCCCTCTCTCTCACACACACACACATAGCAGGAAGAAGAAAAAACCAACCAAGTGAAACAGATGCTTTCAAACACTTCAAAAACAGACGCGGTAGAAAACAGACGCGGGAGCAGATACTGGAATCATCGCTCATGCGCGAGTACGACAGAGACACGTCTGTTTCCACACCAACCGCACACACCCCACACCCCAGGCTGACACCGACCCAAGACTGAGAGGCAAAACGAATTCCAAGCATCACAACAAGGGCCTCGTGCTGCCAATCATCCTCGACTCTCCACCCCCTCCCGCTCCCCCCCCGCCCCTTCACACTCCCCGCCTCCGGGCCCTCTCCTCCGGCCTGGGCCCCGGCTGAGGCTTCTGGGCCGTAAGGTGGGCCCAGAAGCCCCGGCAGGAAATGGGTCTTTATCTCCATCGCCATCAGCGAAAGCCTGCCGGCAGCAGATACCGTTACTGAGGGAAGAGTTGAAAGTCGTCTTCTGACTTCCTGCGCTTTTCTCTCTCGCACAACAACTGCCGTATCCATTACAGGCCACCCCCCGCCCCACCTCTGCTTTCACCAAACACCGGCTACACCCCCCCCCCCCCGACCCCCACACCCCTTCATTTATCTCCGCCGAGCATTCCCCTGTCTGCCTGCTCCCGGCTAGCAGGCCTACAAATCTTACGGGGTGAAAAAAGAAAAACGCCTGTTTTTTTTCCCTCCGTTGCCCGTAGCAAGACTCTCCTCCCACAGTTTTATAGCCATCATTTTCACAATTTCACAATTATAAATAGGTACTCCTCCAAATTTCTGTCCTCGGCCCCTGCTGAAGGTAAACGCGTGCTGCTGCGGCCAATGAAGTGAGCAGCTTGCCAGTTCTTGTGTACAAGGCAAACGTTTTGATTGGTTTTGGTGGATATTACTTGGGTATGGTGAATCACTTTAAACTACTGGATATGACAGATCTCTTTACAAGCAAATGTAATAGCATTCCCTAATGCTCAGTGCAGGCCTGATGTGTCAAATAATGTTACCAATTGGAAAAAATAAAAGAAGTCCTCTCGAAAAATTCTAATGCCCTTATCAGTTCTATAAGCGATAAGAGGTCTGGCCTTACATCTCACTGATGTGTTAATTCAAGAGAAATAAAATCAGTTTTGAGAAAGATTATTCATCACAGGTTATTTACATTCCAGCATACCCACATCGCAAACAGGACAGAATCAGATTGACCTGGTTTTGTCACAGCGGTTTGTGTACTGGACTCTGGACTTACGGGATGTGTGTTTGTATTTCGGGGTGGGCTCCGCTGTTAGCCTACACTTCAATCAAGGCGCTTTGTACCAGCTGCTCAAATAAGTGGGGGGGAAAAAACCCAACTGTATGACTGAGTCACAGAACTACACTCATCGCTGAATGGGGCCGGAGGGACGATGTACATTTAAAATGGCAGAATGCAGTGGGTTGAGTGTTTTGGGAATGGGGGGGGGGGCTGGGGGGGCGGGCGCTCTGACCTGTGCATGTTGCCGTTGGTGGTGAAGGTCTGGCCGCACACGGAGCACTTGTAGGGCCTCTCCCCGCTGTGCACCAGCATGTGGCGGTCCAGGGAGCTGGCCGAGCTCAGGGCCTTCCCGCAGATGCTGCAGGAGTGGTCCGTCGCCCCGTTGTCCGAGTTGTGCTGAGCAGAGCAGGGGGAGGGAGAGAGCCGCTCAGACACAGTTTGCCCCCAGGAACGACAGCGCGTGCTTCTCTGCGCTTTTAACAGTTCACGCGATGACGATGCGACACGCCGAGAAGAAGCTCTGAGCGAAGTCATGAATCGTGAACTCTGATTTACGGTTTCTTTAGAAGAAGCAAAGTCGAGCCTGTCGCCGATCCAGCAGCTCAGCCGCATAGCCGCGTGAATGGCTGGAGTTGCCCAGAACTCCCTCATAGTTAGGCGTCCATTCTCGGTGTTGCTAGGCAGATGTCGGAGCGGACTCCCTGCATTGCTGGGAGTTGCCAGCTCAGTTTCCTGGTGTTGTTAATGAGTCAGAGAAGTTTTTCCCGGTGTTTTTTGGGGACAGCAAGGAACTGTTAGAAACTTTTTCCTTGTTGTTATGGTTATGGTTTGTGTGTTTGCTCTCACTTCAATCTAATGCACTTCAGCCTTAACACTGAGCTACTGTTCTAAGGAAATGTTATTTTCTCATGTCTTACACAAGGAGGATGAATGAATGAAAAATTCACCGCTCTCAAATTCCCTCCACAATACTGAACACCGCGGTCAGACGCAGAATAGGTAGGGCAGACTTTAGGTGTGGGCGTGCGCGGAGTACGTACCTGTCGGATATGCATAGTGAGCTGGTGCTGGGTCAGGCAGTTCTTTTGACAGAGGGGGCAAATGAAGTCAGAATTCTCCTCTTTGGCTTCCTGTTACAGACACAAAAGGAACACCGAATATGCATTTCAAAGACGAACATAAATCTCCATTGTGCAGGACCCAAGTGTCTTATTTTTCAAAGCCAGAAACATATCAGTGATAACACAAAACGGGCGTTAAGGTTTCCTGCGTCTTATTACAGAAGCCAACAGGTTTGAATCATATTCTGACAAGAAGCCATTACTCATTTATTCCACATTAACATACCCAGCTTCATTCAGAGAGGCCCCTAACTGAGACTGGCTTCACGATTAGCTGAACTCCATCACCTACTAACAAAGCAGAATATCATGTATGAACACTTTGATGTTTCAGATGTTGCAGATTGTGCCAGACTGTGAAGGCTAATGCACTTTTCAATGAAACAATGCAAGTTTATCTGAAAACCTCCTGACCTGGTTTTGTCCTGATAAGATTTAAAGAGGCTTCATTAAAGCACTGTCACAGAGCTTGTCTTTCAAGCGCACAAGCTGAATTCAATCAACTAACTTTGCCCACTGTCTACGCTGTTATTTGACACGAGGGAGGGGGTTTATTGTGAAAGAGAAGGCCATTCATTGATCTTGAAAATGCTAATGAAGCTGCCCTTCAGTCTTCAGGCAATGATAGCAATAAAGGAGACCAGAGAAGAGGAACACAGAGAGCGGCTACATTTGTGAACGATGCTAAGTAAATTATCTTCCAACACATGCTATACGTCTGTGGTTTGGTGGGGGGGGGGGGACCCTGTGTACAGAGAAGAGGAACACAGAGAGCGGCTACATTTGTGAACGATGCCAAGTAAATTATCGTCCAACACATGCTATACGTCTGTGGTTTGGTGGGGGTGGGGGGGGGGGGGGGGGACCCTGTGTACAGAGAAGAGGAGCACAGGAAAGGAGGTGTGGAGATGTGGTCAGGGCGTCGTGTTTGCGGTCCGTGGGGTCGCGAGGACAGACCGCAGATGGAGCGCTTTCGGTCAAAGCGCTTTGTCAGAGCAACGACCGCGATCTGAAAGTCTGCAGACCAAAAGAATAATAAGATTCCCTCTCATCCCCTAATCTAATTGCTCTTCCAGTCTAATTGTTATTTGGGCTAAAAGGGCTGCTTCATTGCCTGAATGTGCTGGGCCGAACTTGGCGAGACTTGCTCTGCTGGCTCGCTGTCCTCACTCTCCCTCTGCCTGCAGTGCATTGTGGGATTGTGTTGTGGGTGCCCCTGAAGTGAAGTGGTTACTGTTCCACCTTGGAGCAGATCAGTGTTACTCAACGGCTCATTCCGCTCCTCACGTTGCTGTTGACGCGGTGGCTGATCATTAACTGATCCGCACCGCGCCACGGCGGTGCGGTCTTTCACTCGCCGACTCGCCCTCTCGCACCCTCACACACTCGCGCACTCCCACACTCCTAGACTTACACTCGCACGCTCCAGCTAACTCCTTCACTTAAGTGCTCCCTTACGCAGCATCGTTCTGACACGTTCACTGCATTCATTAACACACACGGGGCATGTATTGCACCACACACACACACACACACACACACACACACACACTACGCAGCACAATGACTAGGAGGTGCCTCCTTTCAGCTCTTGGAAGCTTAATTTTTATCTGAGTACTGTTTACTTTGGTTCTGGGCCAACAGGGCATTCGGCAATTAAATTTCACCCTTCAGACATAACCTTAAACGGTGCACTCCAGGTCAGCACATTCGTACGGTTTGAGTCAAGTGACAACACCACTCAATAACACACAGTCTATAGTCAGTGTACTGATGACATCTAATAGCAGTGACCAACAAACTGATAAAGACCATTACTCATCATAGCCAGTACGAGGAACTAGGCATGGTCCAACCCCCCCCCCCCCCGCCCCCTACGTTTCTCTTCAGCTGTAAACCTCTGATATCTGCCAGATGAAAATCACCACATATTTCCTCTGGTGGAGAATTTTGAAACCGCAGCACTCCCTATAGGCCGGCTAAATTGGCCGGCAACAGGGTCCATAAGTTACGGATAAAGCTCAACATCCCCGCCTGCCAATCCAGTGCACTGCAACTTCTGCGTACGGAAACGGCACGATAACACAATCCAACACACTTTCCCCAGTCGCTGGTGTCCCAGACGTGACTGCAACATCCGTCAGGGTGCAACCCACACATGCAGCCCCTATTTCCAGATCCCATTTGCCTGAAGGAAAAAATGTTACGACTCATAACAATATGAATGAAGTGTACTCGAAAATATGGATTGAGTAACAGGGGTAGAAAAAAAACGTGTGGGGAGGGGTGTGAGGGGACGGCGGTAATAGCTCTATTAAAGAGACGAGGTGGGGGAGCACGCAGCGGATTGGCTAACGAAGCGGAACCGCCGGTGATGGCTTCTCCATCTGTGTGAGAGCGGGACGCCAGCCCGCTGGCTCCCGCGCGCGGCTCCAGTCCTCCGGGGTCCGCTCGTAGCGGGAGGACCCCTTCCCCTCCGCGAGCCGAGAGGCCTCGCCAGGGCGGGGCCGACGAGCCGGGGGTTAGCGAGTACGTGCGAGGCCGCGCCTCGAAACGCTCCAAACGAGAGCAGTGGGGGGGCGGGGGGGGGGGTGATTCCGTGGAAATGAAGGGGGAACCAAGAGGGAAAGGGGACCGTTTGTCCTCAGTTGTTCGAGAGCTGGACGCCCGAATCCTGAACTTGCCCCGCCCCTCCCTTTTCCCGCGTGAGCCAGCGTCCCATGATCCTCTCCGTCGTACTCCCTTAACCACACCCGGCACTCTGAGCCACACCCTATATGGCATCACGGAGCCCTGGATCCAGCCCACGTATTACATCACTGTGCACAGCTTCCTCTGTTTTTTCTCCCATGATGCACTTGTCTGCTTTCATTAACATGATTGCCTACTGCCCTACAGCAGACCAAGCTGACTCTGTTTCCAGAATCTTCCGTCGCTACAGATGTTCAGAGGAACCAGAAGACAAATTACTCAATGCCTGGAACATGTAATCAGCGAGACTAATTACAGCTCAATTGTGCAATTCGGACAAAAACCACAGGACCCCACAAATCCAGAACCGTGTTTGTCAGAAATGCCGTTATCTAGAGCGATTTACAGAAGTTAAAAAAAAAAAGAAATCTATTTATACAGCAGGATATATACTGAATTAAGCAGTAGTGTCCAACCTAGGAATCAAACCTTTAGGCTACAAGCCCAGTTCCCCACCCATTATGCTACGCTGCCTAAAAGGCTGAATTATGCTATGAAAAGAGCAGTCTGTGTTGTGTATTGATGCCATTAACAGGAACTGAATGTAATGAATGGGCATTTGAATGCTGCGGGACAGGATTTGCATAGGAATGCAGCGAGTGGTCCGTACCTGGTTCCTCCTCCCCGTGCGATTCGCCGAGGGCGACTTGGTGGGCGTCTTCGTGGGCGTGGTGGAGGCGGAGTCCGCGCCCCCGTTGAGCTGGCCCACGTTCATGACGGCGGACATCATGGCGTTGATGGAGGACAGGTCCGCCCCCTGCGTCGCGTCCTCCGGGCCCCCGGCGTCCTCGTCCGCTTCGCCGTTCTTTCCTGTTGACACCCTCGCTGTAATCGCGACCTCGAGCGCACGCGACGAGCGGCGCAGGACAGGCCGTGCTACGTCCTGCTGGCATGCGCTGCAGCACAGCTACATGTGCATATCGCTACAAGCGTTCAACACGTGGCATCCTGCTATAGCTAAAACGGTAAGATACATAAAGAGCGTCGGACCCATCTTTGTTCAGTTCATCTAAATGGTAATGAGCCGTGTAGGCTAAGGCGCTACTTCACAGACGTTCCCCCGCGCGCTCCTTCCGCGCGTCCCCTCACCTGTGTGCTGGTCTGGCTCCCGCGCGGCGGCGGCGAGGTCGTCCGTCTCCTCGGCCGGCTCCGTGCCCAGCGCTGCGCTGACCCCTTCCACCGGCCGCTCGTCTGTGGCGCTTTCCATTTCTGATGGGCGAGAAGAGCGGGGTGAGCGGATCGATTCTGCCTCCCCCCCCCCCCCCAGAGCGCCGTCCCTCGGCGACGGCAAAGACCGGCTGCACGCAGACCGATGGCTGACAGAGCCGCGGGTGACGTGTAGCGGCTCTGACCCTGCAGCCTAATGGAGCCCCATTTACAGACTAATAAAGTCTCTTTACAGCCTTGTCCATAAAATAACATATTACTTTGCACCACACACAATCGGTATTTTTTTTAATCTCTTATTTCCACTCACAGACACAGGTCACATAGGAGAGATAAACAGGTGACAGAGATAAACAGGTCACACAGAGACATGTTAGATACAGGATGACACACGTTTCAAGCTGTAGGCTTCGAGCCCTTAAAGACAGGCCCTTGCAATCTCAGCCTCGCATTATAATCACATATTAACCCTTTGAAGAGTATGTTTTATGGAATGTTCCAAGTCAGAGTTCTAGAACTCCATTGCTTTCAATTACCAGTAGTGATTGTGACATCAGCATTAGAATGTTAAGAACATTCTAACTGTATATTTGTGATCTCACACCTTAAAGGGTTGACCAGATAACCCTCCCTGACAGAAGCCAATGTGGACAGTGGCGTGTGCATGCTTCCTGTAAGTAAGACAGGGGGCAGAAGAGCGCCAGGTGGGGGTGGGGGGGTGGGACAGTCGCCGAGGAGACTGAATCCTACAGAGCAGTAGAGGGCTAACCCTCTCCTCCGCCCGCCGCGGGGGGGGGCGCTGGCACGTCGCCCGCTGTCAGGAGCCCCGCTCCGCCGGGGTGTTTTATGGGGCGAGCACCTGGCTCTGTACCGCCACGTCCGTCAGCGCGTGACCCGGGGCGGTGTACCCTTGGAACAATCCCGCCGGGACAAACAGCCCCCCGCTAACATCACTGGGATATCACGCCACACTACCTCGCCCCTTCGAGACCCCTCTGTGCGACCGGGCCGCCAAGCCGGCTCTCCTCAAAGGCAGCCCTTCAGCTCTGTGCGGTGGAATATCGCACGTCTGCTTTTCGCTAAACCGATAGGCTAAAGGCGTCGCGGCTCTGATAAGTGTTTGAACCCCCCCCCCCCCCGCGCTGCGCCGACAGAAGGGCCTCTGGGAGATTACCCGCCCTGAAATCAGACGTGGGACCCAAGTCGGGCGCCGCTCCTCTTACCTAATTCCCAGCGAGTCCCAGGGAACCCCCCTCACCCCTCCCCCACCCCGGCTCTTGAATCAGGAAGACCAGCCTGGTCTCTGTGCGGATTTGGGAGATAATCTGTGCCAAGAATGGGCCTCGTCTGATGGGATGGGCTGGGACACAGCCAGGGTGCGGCAGTGTGTGTGGGGGGGGGCAGGGTTAAAGCAGGGGGGTGTCCCCCTAAGCAGACTGATATTACTGCATCATATTCATAACTCTGCTTTCACAGCACATGCAGCTGAAACACCAGCTTTCCTGCACATGAGATTTAATGTAAATAAAACCAGCTGGGCCGGCTGCGGGGGGAGAGGAGGGGGGTGGGGGGGGGGTTGTGTTGAGCAGAGAGGGGAGTTCTGCTGGCCTGAAGACACAGCCCCGTTCCCACACCCACCCGAAGCTGCCAAAAGTCCACGGAGCAGCCCGAGATGTTCCCAGATCAGTCGCGCTGGCCGAATCAGCCTAGCGGCACTGCAGGGCCTCTGCACACGTGCTGATCTAGGATCAGCCTCGCTGGCCACGTCGGCCAGGCAGAGAGAGATGCAGTGAGAGACCTCTCCCTCCGCCTCCTCCCCTGCCTAATTGCAGCTTCCCGTTCGCAGCCCACAGGAAGCTCCTCTCCGGCCCAGTCCACTTCCTCCTTGAGTTACACAGACCTGTGTGTGTGCGTGTGCGTGTGTGTGTGTGTGCTTCTCATCCCCCCACACAGAGGCAGAGTCAGAAAGCCGCTTTCTAACAGACACACTGCAGCTGCCGTGACACTACTGAAGACTCTGCCCGCACTGCAACAGAACAGATGCGCGCAGAGCAAAAAAAGACCCCCCCCCCCCCCCCAACCGATATCACCCAAAAAAAAAGTTCCACATTCTTCACGAGGAGAAAAAATGAAAGCTGGTAATAAGGGAGGGGGAGGGGCCACAACGAAAGCGGGGGGAGGGGCCACAGCAAAGGCAGGACCGCTCCGTCTCGTAGGTGGCGGACACGCCGGCGTCCCCGGGACGTCAGTGAGGCGGGAGCGGGGAGGCCGCGAAAACCCGCAGGAAACAACCGGCCTGCTGTTCTCCCAGAGAGCAGTCCCGCCATTCGTAAGGGGAGGGGTCTGGCAGCGCACAAGTCACAAAGAGAACAACTGACTCTCCCTCGCAGCAGTTCACTGATGTTAAGGGCCGGAGGATGAGGGAGGATGAGGAGGGGTGGGGGGGGGGGGAGGCACGGACAAAGCCTCCCTGGACACAGAGCCCGCCCCCGCGCCCGGCTACTGCGGCCGTCGCCGCGGAAATCGGGGAGGACAACCGCTGGAGCGGGAGGAGAGAGAGAGAGAGAGAGAGAGAGAGAGAGAGAGGCGGCTGGAGGGAGGAGAGGAGAACGGGGGGAGGGAGGGGATGGGTGCGGAGGGAGGGCCTGGAGCTGGGCCTCGGACGCAGTGCGAGCACAGCTCAGAGGCGCAGAGTCCTTCTGAAAAAAGCACAGGCAGAGCGCAGGCTTACCTGCGCCTCAACTGCAAACTGTCTCACAAGCACAAGAGAGACAGAGTGTTAGGCCACTACAAAACCAAAATAAAGTAATAATAATAACAATAGTAATTTTTTTTGAATAGATTTGTTACTTTACTATTTATTTCAGTATATGTTGAAATTCTTTTTTTTTTTTTTTACACTGCTGCCTGGAAGACTGAAGCATGAACACTCTTTCTAAAGTTTTTAACTGTCTTAAGCCGCGTTTCCACCAAAAGTACCCGGAACTTAAACGTGTAATCAATAGGCTACACGTTTTAGAAAAGTGTTGCACCGACTTGAGGTCAGCTGAGAGAAGCTTTCTCCCCACAGAGTCAACAAGTAAGCATACACTTACACTGCCAGTAACATCAACTGGATTAAAATTAGCCAAAGTGTTAAAATTAGTCCAAGTTAACACAGAAATAGAATGCTAAAAAAACGTTTAATTCCCTGTATTCAGTAGCTAGTAACTTAGAGGACATACTGTACATATAAGTATTGAACAAATGTATATCCTGGTAAATTTAACTTAGAGACGGTCTCTCTCCCTCTCTCTCTCTCTCTCTCTCTCTGTCTGTCTGTTTCTCTCTCTCCCTCTCTCTCCCTCTCTCTTCCTCTCTCTCTCTCTGTCTATCTGTGTCTCTCTCTCCCTCTCTCTCTCTCTCTCTCTCTCTCTCTCTCTCTCTCCCTGGCCCTCTGCTCTGGACACACCTTGGTTCCGCACTCGTCCCTCTGTGCCCGGCTGCCACCGTTCCCCACAGCACCAGCACGACGAGCGGAGCTGCAGTTCATTTCACACCCCATTTCGAGCGAGAGTACACTCCATCTCTGTTCGCCTCCTCTGGTTACAGGGCCTAAAAACAGCTGGCGACCAACGCGGGGTGCCCCGCCACACTGAGGGGGCCTTGTTCGCCAAGCTTTAATGTCACCTCAAATTTATTGCTTGGCTTTTTTTTTTTGGACTCAAAGTGGAGAAACAGTTCTGGACTCAAAATAGAAAACAAACATCCCCCTTTATTTTAGCCGCTTTTAAATAGGAGCGCTGCCCATGCGAAGGTTTCCCAACAATCTGGCAACCGGAGGCGCGGAGCAAACTTTTCCACGCGAGGCGCGGCGCTAATCCTCACGCTGCCGGCGGCTTTCGTTAGCCGAGCATCCCTGCTCCCACAGGCTGGGCGGCGCTGCGCGAGGGAGAGAACGGCGGCGGAGGCGTTTAAAAACAGAACGGAGGAGGGAGGGAGGGAGGGAGGGAGGGAGGGAGAGGACGGATATCGCCGCCCGCCCGGTTCTCTGCCAGGGCAGGGCCTCGAGCGGCGAGCGTTTTCACACGGGCCGCTCAAGAGGAGCGGTGTTCCGTCTCTCCGCTAAACACACACTGGGGGGAGAGGGGAGGGGAGGGGAGGGGGGTGGGGCTGTTTTCTGCTGCATCTGTTCCCGGCCATCACTCTCACTCAACCACCCAACCCCAACTCCCCACCCCCCCACTCCCCCCCGCCCTCTCCACAGCTTAGAAAATCTCGCACATCCTTACAAAACAACCCAGGAAAGGAAAAGGAACAGCAGAGGCTGGGACAGAAGGATGGAAAGTTTTCTCCCTATCCCTCTCTCTCGCTCCCCCTCTTCCCCCTCTCCCTGTCTCGCTCTCTCCCCCTCTGTTTTTCTCACACCCTCTCTCTCGCTCCCCATCTTCCCCCTCTCTCTCTCTTCCTCTCTCTCCCTCTCTCCCTGCTTTCCACTATGTCTCTCTCTCTCTCCCTCTCAGTCTCTCTATGTCTCTCTCTCTGTCTCTCCCTCCCTCCCTCCCTCCCTCCCTCCCTCTCAGTCTCTCTCTCTCCCTCTCTCTCTGTCTCTCTCTGTCTCTCTCTCTCCCCGCTTTCCTCTATGTCTCTCCCTCTCAGTCTCTCTGTCTCTCTCCCTCTCTCTCTCAGTCCCTCTCTCTCTCTCTCTCTCTCCCCGCTTTCCTCTATGTCTCTCTCTCTCTCTGTGTGTCTCTCTCTCTCTGTCTCTCTCTCTCTCTCTCCCCGCTTTCCTCTATGTCTCTCTCTCTCTCTCTCTCTCTCTGCCAGACTATCAAACAGGAATCACATGTGTTCCCCGCCAGGCCCTGCCACAGTCGCGGGAATGCCTCTCCTTTATCTCGGCTCCCTCCCTCTTCCTCTCTCAGCGGCTCCTCCTCCTCCTTTCCCTCTACCTCTCTTCGCGCCGTTTCCCCCGCTCCCTGCACATCCCCTGTACTCCTCCTCCTCTCTCCCTCCCTCTCTCCCTCCCTCTCGCCCCCTCCCTGGCGCTGAAGGCCTGAAGCGGATTGTGGAGCGGGCCCCTCCCGTGTTAAACATCTCCAGTCTGTTTTCCTTCTCCTCCCCGGCACTCGGGCCCTGGTGCCGCTCTGAGGCTTTCAGGAATGCGGCTCAAACTGCTCCTCAGACCTCAAGGAATCGCAAATCGAGTCCAATCATGCAACCGGCAGACCGAGGTAGCTCCGGACCGCCCGCCCAATCGCGGCGGCGCGTCTGCGTTTCCACAGCCTCCCTCCTCCTCGTGTACCTTCGAAAAAGTGACGGCAGGAGACGGCGGGGACAAAGAGCCTTCGAGCATCTTTCAGCGGCGGCCGAGCGAACGGACGCTAGCGCTTCCGCTTTCAGCGCGGCCATCTATGGAGAAATACGTCCTCAGCGAACACGATCTGGATTCAGCATGGCGGACAGCAAGCAGAGTGTGGAACATTTGGAACATTAGTAAACATTGCAGAATAAAAAAAAAAACAAAAAAAAAAACATACTTTCCAACACAAGTAATCGACAATAAAAAAGGGCGTTCAGCACACGCTGTAAATATCAAGGGAAACTAAATGTGAACCGTTTCACGTATCAATCCATGGAAATCAGCCTGGCTCAAACGTACACACTCAAATGCAAACATATGCAGCATCACGCTTTTAACTATGCTGTTCTCTTCCAGATAAAACACTGAAAAATAACCTCAAGTACTAATTTTTAACATGTAAACTTTCACTTGTAATCTTTGAATGGCAAAAAAGAACAAAAATGGACTGTCGGCTAATTTAATTACCATTTGGACATCCGCCGTTAAAAATCTACATTTTGTTCCGGGTTACTTGAAATATGAGGTTATATGAGGTTTTAGGTCTAAGCAGAGGCATTTCTCTCAGGAATTCTGAGCAAACTGGATTGTGTCCTCAGTCGTAAGAGTTAGCTGGTGACCGACATCCTTGCAACCGGTTTTGCCAGGCATCGTCTAAACCGGCTTCGTCCGGTTTCAGGCTATTCAGCATGCGCAGACTACGGCTATGACTCGCTTAGCCACGTCTGGCCTGGCTGATGATGTGGCCCTGCGTCTAATGCAAGCCTGGGCCTCCCCACTCCCACAATCCCCCACTCTGTCATGTTTATTTCACAAGTGAAAGGCCCCATACAGCCCAAGAGCTTCCTCTTTTCCCACACTCTCAATCGGAGTGGAAGAGCGTTTCAGTTGCCCAGCGTTAGCGCTTGCTCTGCAGGGCTTTGCAGTGTTTGAGCAAGCTGGAAACACCCAGAACCCTGTGTGGAAATCGGAGTCAAGGCTCTGAAATGGCACCCTCAGACACAGCGCTGTAGGTACACGTGATTTAAAAAAAATTCTAATCAGAAAAAATTTGCTTTTATCCTCAATAGCCCAACCACATTTGTAGGCCCGGGACGTGCACCCAGCCACTGCTTATTTTCACCACAGCCCACACGCGCAGTTAGCCAGGACAGTACGAGCAGTTAGCCAGGAGAGTACGAGCAGTTAACCAGGAGAGTTCAAGCAGTTAGCCAGGAGAGTATGTGCAGTTAGCCAGGAGAGTACGAGCAGTTAGCCAGGAGAGTACGAGCAGTTAGCCAGGAGAGTTCAAGCAGTTAGCCAGGAGAGTACGAGCAGTTAGCCAGGAGAGTACGAGCAGTTAGCCAGGAGAGTTCAAGCAGTTAGCCAGGAGAGTATGTGCAGTTAGCCAGGAGAGTACGAGCAGTTAGCCAGGTGAGTACACGCAGTTAGCCAGGAGAGTATGTGTAGTTAACCAGGAGAGTACGAGCAGTTAGCCAGGAGAGTACACGCAGTTAGCCAGAAGAGTAGACACAGTTAGCCAGGAGAGTATGTGCAGTTAGCCAGGAGAGTAGACACAGTTAGCCAGGAGAGTATGCGCAGTTAGCCAGGAGAATATGCACAGTTAGCCAGGAGAGTATGCACAGTTAGCCAGGAGAGTACGCGGCAAGTGTAGCTACGCAGCCTGCGAGCTCCAAACCGGCCAGAGGAGGTGATCTTGAACGTAAGATTGAAACGACTCTGCTCAGCTGAAACCCTGCCTCCCTGGGTCATACTTCAGACTATGTGCCACCCTGTGTGGCCTCTGGCCATGGGCAGCACTCATGCAGCCAGTGTGATGGCGGGTAAGTCGCCATTTAAACAAAATTTGCAATAAATGGGCTTTAACATCCAAAATACCAGTGTGGTCCTTCAAGGCAGCGTTTACATTTGCCATTTTATTGAACAAATGTCTGATTTCGGGGCAAATCCAACACGCCCAACCACAATAACTCAGATATGGACCAGATGTTTCCAGAGATCAGATTACAAAACTTTATTATCCACTTTAGGAGATTTGTCTTTGGCTTTGTCATGGTTGCATTAAAATCAACAACCATCAAACAAACACACCACAAGACACAACAGCAGCTTCAGGTACACCAATTATCAACGTGAAGTAGTGATTAATAGGTTAAGAATTCATCAAGGAAATTCCAGCATGCCTCTTCTTCCGTCATCGGCATTCCCCTTACAAAAAACATCCCATAATAAGTGTGCAAAATTCGCGAGTCACCCTGCTGTTAGCTGCAGGACAAGTCGGATTGAATGTTTGAGTGCAGCAACTACGAGAAATGCACCAACAGTCTAAACACGCAGAATGAGAAATTCAACGCACCATAAACTTGTGTGGAAACTGCACATTTTTTAAATAGACATGTGATTTATCACCTGTATCAGATAAGAATGTAAATAGGGCTAAAGTTAAGACAACACGTCAAAGAGGACAGTCACAGCCAAAATATGAACAAAATGTCTGATGCCTGCAAAAACACAAACCCTGTAGATAACAAACATATTTGGGCCTTATTTACGCCCACATGTGCGCTGCATATAGTTATCTCTGTGGACCAGCAGATGGGAGTGATGCTGTCTTTGTCACTTTCACAGGAAGAATATCCAGCTCCGATTCACGCACATATTAACATGGAAGCATCTACAGGATCTCACTTTGACTGTTAGTGTCAAGTTGACCCTGTGTAAACCTGTATTAAAAAAATGAAAAGGTTGTCAGAGGGGGCGTATGAGTCTGCCAGTTTTTATTTGCTAAGGCTATTTAAGCACAACCCCTTTAGACCCACAGTCATGCTTATTTAGCTACATTGCTTTCTGACAGCATTAAAAATAAGTTAGCCATTCATTATTAAAAACCTGTTTTGCTACGGCAGTGTGTACTTCACATTCATTTTGGACTGCAATACAAGTCAAATAAAACTGCTTTTCACTGTGCTTCCTTCATTATCATGATTACAGAGTGAAACCTGAAGATGGGGAACCAGTTACTTTATTACAATGTTAGGTCCTGTAGAGTACACCACAGGCTACCCATCTGAGACACTTCAGTTTATATCCAGTTAACCTGGCTGCACCTTGGTTAATGATGTTTCGGGTCTTAACTAGAAACGCGAGTCCCTTCCAGAAAGGCGAAAAGGATCCACGGCGCGTGAAGGAAAGCTGCCAAGCCCGAGCGCGGCGCGCGAAGCGAACGGCGGCTGGCAGCCTCGTTCCCGTTTTAACTGCGCCGTTTATTTATACCTGCCAGCCTATTCGCCGGCTCCGTTGGGAGGCGGGGCGGAGTTACTCGGGGACGATCGAGAGCATCGCCGCGGCATCCCGGCCGCTCGTGGAATACGACGGTTAGGTTCGGAACATCAGGGAGCTCGCGGGGGCGGGAGGGGGGGGCACGCGCTCGTGAGAAGAGCTCCTCAGCCTGCCAGTGAAGCAGGGGCGAGGCAGCGGCCGGGGGGAGAGGGTGGGGGTGGGGGTGGGGGGGCGGGATCCGGTGGCCATATGGGAGCTATTTATTGCACTTTCCACTCTGGCTCCCCTGACACTAAAGAACCTCAGACATACAGTGCACCAACGGGGCGATGGAGCAAAGTCGCGTTTAAAAACCAAACTGACCCACATTTCTTAAAGAGTGAATGGAGATCGGATAATTAGTTGTGCAACACGAGCGCACAGCAGAAGAGATGAGTGATGCACGTTCCAGTTACCGCCGGATTTAAATGTCCAGCAAAAAAAGTGACGCATAAAAAATTCGCATGAGAAAACATTTGGCATACTCTAGTGAATGCAATCTTCTTATGCAACTTCATGAAGTAAAAGAAAGCCGGTACTCAAAACAAGTCACGTTTTTTGTTTGCATTTTTGCATTTTATTATACAGGAGCAGCAGTCACTAGGGGACTCTGGTACTCCAGATTAACGAAATGTGAAAATATCAGTGTGTGTGTGTGTGTGTGTGTGTGTGCACTTTCCTTTTACTTTCTTGAAGCAAAGTACACTCAACACAGTACTATATGAAACAGTCCACAGAGGGCTTGTTGAAACATGCTTTTAATTCTGGCTGTCTTTACGCCAGTAGCTACAGAGGACTGTTTCCGAGTCGCGATGCAAATCAAGATATATTTAAGCATCAACATCAGATTTCAAAAGACATTTCCTCAACCACCTTCACAAGTAGTGTACAAAACACCCACGCTGAAGGCCAGGGGCAGGTGCCAAGCAAACCCCCAGCCCACGCGTTCGGGTCTAAATGCTATGTGCACTGCAGCCATGAAGTCAGAATAAAGCATGCATTTACGTCTTTTAGTTCAAAATGTTTACTACTACATGTTAGTATTACTCAGATCATAACATGACAAAAGAAAATATCGATTCATTGAAAATGAAAATGAAAGTCACAGCTCGAGGTAAAGACCATGCCAACTTCCTAAAAATCTTATTATCATTGCAATGATTCCAAATTCTTTGTAGTAATGATTGAGTGTGTGTACTTATTTACGTACACAAGTATCTGTGTAATTTTATTTTCATGTCAGAGCATCTTTCTAGTGTCTGGCTTAATGCATCACAAATCTATCATATTATATTATCTGTTAATGGTTTCCAAGCCTTGCAGTGCTGCACATCAGCCATTTTAAAGTCATTAGAAACTGAAAAACCTCCAATCGTAGGTGTTGTGCCTTCAAAATACCATTTAGATAAAGTCACATAATTAAGGTAAGCATCTGAAAACATGGAGGAGTTTCACTTGCTGGTAGAAGTACACATGAAGACGCTGTCAACATCAGCTCAAAATGAACTCCTTGGCATCAGTGTTATGAATACGCAGAAAGTTTCATTTTGGCCCTAGTGATAATTTGAGGTTCAGACAGCAGTGGTGTATTAATGGAAAGATAAATGGAAAATTAACGGAAAAAAGATGCAATTTTTCCACATTCAATCTCCTCTCGCTTTCCGAGTTCTGCCAGAATGTCCAAATCATGACTACTGTAGATAAACCGAATTTCAGATCAGAAAACAGCTGTGTGCACAGGCACTGGTGTACAGTGAAAACAGCAGCACATGTTTATTTTAGTAATGCAAGAATTATGAATATTTTTTTTTTTTTTTTTTAACTTTTGGCAGGTTCATCAACGTTTGACGGTATTCCGACGGACGAGCGCCGCGGCGAGAACGTCGCTCTTCGCGGGCGGGGGCTGCGCCGCGCGTCCGAGCCGCTCGCACCCGTGACCCCGTGACCCGTTTCCGCCGCAGGCCGGATCATCGCGAGATAACCTGGCTCAGACCCGGTCCGAACGACGCGCGGAGAAGGTCAAAGGTCAAACTCCGCGCCGCCCGTTACCGCGGACGCCGCCGCCGCTCAGACGGAGCGGCGAAGGACGACGCCGGGTTCTGTCACAACAGGAAACAGGAACTCCGAAAAATCACAGAGGAGGCCTGAGCCTTCTGCGCGCCTGACCGTGACGCTCGGCCGCGTCCGTGAGCGAGAGGCAGGGTGTTTCGCTGATGGCCTTGGCTGACTGGGATGATTAAGAGTGACGAGAGCGAGCGCCACAACCAGTTCTCATTCTGTTCATTCTGTTCATTCTGTCCCTCGCAGCCAGACTTGGCTAGCTGCACGCGCGGATACGGACGCGCCTGCGCACGGGCCCGCACGCGCAGACACACGGAGCTGCTCGCAGCGCGACGCATGCACAGGCAGGCGCACACGTGCATACCAGCACGCAGGCAAACACAAACACACTCACACACTCTGACATGCTACATATACACGTCAGAATGTACCGTACAGAGGCTGGTATGCAGGCATGCACACTCATGCACACTCATGCTCACACACACACACACACACACGCACACTCATGCGCACACACACACACACACACACACTGTTGTACAAACAGTACTGCTGCTGTGGCCCTGTCTCTCTCTCTCTCTGCCACGCTGGGTAAAGTTCATGGAAGCAGAGTGTTCCCCTGCTCATCAGGGTGGGGGGGTGGGGGGGGAGGCCCTGGAGCAGAGCCAGGATAGAGGCACCCCGCACCCTGCACCCCTCCCTCACCCCTCTCTTTCATTCACTCGCTTTCCTCCTGCCTCCCAGTTCTCTCAAGTCGGCCAGGTAAGCGCTCCCATCCCAGGGGCTCCTGTTTTTACGGTGTGTTGCACAATAACACGCCCGGGGCGCTTTGCTGCCGTCGGTACAGGATGCCATTTTTCAGCGGTGAGGCTGTGTGTGTTATGCAACAGGCAGAGGACTGCGAGGCTGCTGGTAGTGTGATGGGACTCCACTGACGCGTGTGGGTGCCGCACACGCTCGCTGCAGCTTCAAGCAGAGAGGAAGACCTTGACCAGAGAGCTTTAAAACCAAAACACCACAGAAGCCCGGGTCCAGAGCTCTTCGGGATTCCGGATACCTCGACAACCCAGACGCATGGCAAAAATAGCCTCAGAATGACACCAACATACGTTTTAACAAATGCTTAGTCATGTAAAACTATGTTTTTTTTTGTCATTCTTAACTTCAGCAACCAGGTGAGAGCAGCAATGTTTTTTTTTTTTTAAAGCCATCACCATGGCCGATTTGGAAAGAAAACTTCCTCCAGACACACGTTGAGGCCTAGAAGGTCACCCGTAATCCTGTAGGGCCTAAGCTCGAGGGAGAAGGCTTTATTTCTGACATAAAATGTTTTATTTTAAGATTAGGCCTGATATCCTTGGATTCCTGAGAACTGAACACCAACAATAAGACATTATAGAGGAGGCAGAGGCTGGGGTGCACACACAGACACACAGACTCAAACAAGTGTATGTGCCCACAAGCAAAAAAAAAAAAACGAGTCTTTCTTCACAGATAGCATCAGCGCATCTTAACCACAGCTTTCTGACATTCCAGTCATTGCATCTGTAGAGCAGAGAGAAAATGAATGAAACGAAGGTGAAAGGAATCATGGGAGGGGTGTGTCTTATCCACCCAGCGACTGAAACTAATCACAAGCAGAGGAAAAGGCCCGTGCGCGTCTGAGACACAGTATCACACCATCGATGGTTTCTCTACCCCTTTTCTCTCTCCCTTTCTCACTCTCTTGCTCTCTCTCTCTCTCTCTCTCTCTCTCTCGCTCACATGCTCTCTTCCCCTTCCCTCTTTCTCTCTCTCTCACTCCTTTCTACCTCAGACACAAAGGCTGGGTTCTCCGTTCGCTGAGTCAGGGATAATCTGGCTGCCGTTTCTGTCCGAGGCAAGATCTCCCTGCAACATCTGCCTGCAGGGAGCCGAAGAGGGTTCTGCCGGCGGCCAGGCCCGTGGGAGGCCTGAGGCCTGAGGCCCACACCGGCGCGCGCGCCCGACGTCTACAGAAACGCTCGCCCGCACGGCCCTCGCGGCCCCCGCTCACACACGCAAACGCGCAAACGCCACACAACGGCAGCCGCTGAATTATTAACCTCGCTCAGCCGCATAATGACATCTGTGAAACTGGCCGACTGCGAAGGAGCCGACGGGGGCAGTGACCAGGGAGGCTCGGGCGGCGCGCTCTGCGATTTACTTCTGTTTCAAAACTCGCGTGAATTAACCGAATAAGCAGATTTGAAAAAGCTCAACAGCGAGGGATGCCAGATTGCAAAATATTTCCTGTTAGAAGAACAGCGAATTACTGGCAAACAGAGCTACCGAGACATTGCACTTTCCCTTGTTCTGGCTGTATTCATGTTCCAGGGCGAGGCGATTGCAACAGTGCGCTGGTGCAGTTTAACACACCGGCGTGCTTCTTATAGTAATGCACATCCTGTGTATTTAAATGCGATGTCACTCACGTGAACTGTCATACGATTACAGGCTATACTCTCACTCCCAGCCTTTTACTGCTAATGCACCACGCTATTCCCGGCTTGTGTTCTTGCAGTAGTGCGGACAAACACGGACAATGCAATGGGGAAGGGTTACAGATGCACGGAAGGCAACACCTGTCCCAGAGGGTGCAGAGCAAACACAACCTCCGACAAACCAGAAGTCGTCGGAATAACAGCCGTGCAAACACAGAGGAGACCAGATCGCGGTCATACTTCACGACACATTAAAATCACTCAGCAGACGCCGTCATCCACAGGAACTCACAGCAGCCATGCAGTGGCTCGTGGGAATCAGTGTGGTCCTCAGGGAACAAGACTAAACTCCCTCCATTCAATACGCACAGCTGATGCGCATGAGGACTTTCGAGGAATAACCTGAGATTTAGACTTGTTACGAGTCAATAAAATTGCATTACACACTTCCCAGGCTTTCTCGCAGTACTAATAATCTATGCAAATGCCTTTCAACGGAAGGAATAGTTTCACAAGATTTGCATAATAGCCCCGTAAAAAAAAGAAAAAAATAGAGTACAATCTCAGAGATGCTAACACTTTGAAACTGGGGGGGGGGGGGGGGGTATGAACTCAAACGTCTGTAAGTCTGAAAGCACAGTCCAAATTAAAAACTTGAATCCTATACTGGAACGGTTACTTACATTAGTCAACTAATTTAACAATTACTGAGCTCTTAATGCTTTTTTTCCCCCAACAGGCTACTCTCATTATCTCTCATTATGTGGCTATAAATCTTGGCCCAAGCTGATAATCAATAATCAAACAAGCGTTAAGTGGGTGCTCGTTACAACAGCAATTATTTTTCTCTAGAAGACATCTATGCGTTTTACAAGACAGACTTTGGAAAGGCTCAATTTCATTATTTGCAGCAATTTAGAGTAGAGCAACTCATTACAGAGCACGACTGACTAATGTGGTTAAATAATGAAGTTATAGTTGCAGTAATTGTGTTCAGTTTAATAAAAAAAGCTATCCTGGCCTGAATTGCACTGAAGGGCATGGATATGGGGACTACAGACAAGCCAGAACCCTGTGACTCCCTCCACTATGCACATTTCATCCTTCCTGTATGCACCCAATAGGTGACTGCCTGGTCTGAAGACAGGAGAAATTATCGGACACCAAACTGCTGTTGAACAAAAACATGATGAAATTCTTACACCCTGGAAACTCTTGAGCAGTCGCACATTTAAAACTTCTTAGAGAGTGAGGCAGTGGCTTCAAAGCCAATCAGAGAACCACTTGCAGGCACACAACCCTATCACTGCCAATCAGAGAGCAGCTCTCAACAAACACCTTAGTTGACAGGAGTCAGTAGTATCAGGGTCCGAAGCAGAAGAGTGCATGCAGAAACAGACAGATACGATGCTTCAGGAACAGAACGTGCAAGGAAAAACACTGGAGCAGTTTTAACCAAACACAGTGTGTCACTTTAACCACAGATGCATGCACAGTAGTACTGAATGTCTAAAATTTATGTAAGCATTACAAGAAACCCTAACTGTGTCTGAGGACCTGGAAAGCCCCTCATCTCAACTGAAACTCGTGCGTAGGATAGGTTTCCTGGAAAAACACAATAACCCACGCACATATGGCTTTGGTGATTGAAAAAAATGAATTTCAAAAATGAGCATGAATATATGTTATTTTAACAACAATATTGATATTTTTAGATTGACACAGGTCTGTTTACTAAAGGACATCAATAACAGTGTTAACACTCCAGGTGATGGCCTGTGTGGTAGAATGACTGACTAACTTTCAGCATTATGTAATTAAAAATGAATTTGGTAAATAAATAAAGCGTGGGGGTTATCGTGGGTTTCCCTCCTCGTGCGTGTTGCGTGGGTGCTTGTGCGTGTTTCAGCCGCGCGTTCACCGGGGCGCGGTCGGCGGCGGCGGCGGCGGCGTCCGTGTCCCCGGCGTATTTACCTAGTCGGAGAACGGGGCTAAAAGGTCGGACGGGTTCTCGATCAGGGGCGAGGGCGACCGAGGAGCATGGGTGTCGGCACCGACGCGCTCACACTGCGGGGGGAAAAAGGACAGAGATCAGGGTCAGCACACATCCCAGCGACACAGCACAAACAGCATCAGGAACAGCGCGTTTCGCGGTTTTTTTATTTTTCTCCTTCCTTTCCCCCAGATTGGATACGGCGGCGCATATCGCGCGTCGTTCCCGAGCGGATCGGCCTCAGGTGGGCGCTGGGGGGGGGGGGGCGGTGGGTCGCCCCCCGAGCTGACGGGGGGGGGACTTCGGGTCCGCTGGCCCCCGTCGAGCCGTAAAAAAAACCGGCTCGGGCGCTTCCCGCCTCTTCTGAGCGCCGCCCGCTTCAAAGGGCCCGCTGCTGCCGGGGCGCGGAGCAGGCGCACACACCCTCGCTTTGTCTGATTGGTAAACTGAGAATTCCTTTGTTCCTATTGGCTCAAAGGTAACAATTGTACAGTGGAAATTTGGACTAGGGCTATAATTGAAAGCACTGACATATCTAAAAATACTCAGCAGAACCCACCCCCCCCCACACACACACACAAAAGCACACACACACACACACTTTATACACCATTACAAGTTATTACAATTGTAAATCTCTCTCTATTTATCTTTGTATTGGCTGCTTTGTATTGTATTGCTTTCCACTTCAGAATAAACCAAACAGCTAGCAACTGCAGGCAGATTTACAGCTGGAGCTCTAACACACTGACGACGGAAAACCAAGGGAACCGCTCGAGCGTCGCGTCAGAGCACGCGGAGGCCATGAGAACCACTGACCGATCGGCTCCTCTGGCTGCACCAGCAGGCAAACGTTACGAAACGAATTATACAAATGAGGAAGAGGGAGCCCCGGGACAGGGGGGCGTCGTCCGCGCTCGAAGATGGAGGACGAGGAGGAGGAGGAAGAGGAGGAGGAGGAGGCTGAACGGACTGAGCAAACGGCGAGCGTGGCGCATCTCGCTCACGCGGGTGGCGTGTTCGGACAGGCTGCGGTTCGGGGTTGGGGGGGCAAGGGAGAGAGCGAGGGAGAGGAGCGTGTAACACAGGACAAGAGGAGAAACGAAGCGAATGTCACAAAGACTTCCATGAACAGCTAGAGGTTTTTTTTTTTTTTTTTTTTTTTTTTAAACACAAAAGGTTTGGAAAAACAGGAAGCATGGATGACACAAAGAGAGATGGCACGCGATGGAGAGAACAGGAAAAAGACTGAAACGAAGGCAGGCTATAGCATAAAGAGAGAAAAGTGATATAGAACCACTGGCAGCTCGGCTTTGTGAAAGCGGTTTGAAAAGGGGGAGAGAGAGAACAAGAGAGGGGAGAAGAAACAGAAAGGGACAGAGACCAAGAGGGATGGAAAGCGTATGTGAAAGAGAGCAGGAGTGCTTGAGAGCAAGGGAGAGACAGTGAGGGAGAGAGAGAGCGAGACAGAGCGAGGGAGAGAGCGAGTAAGATAGAGGGAGAGAGCGCGAATGAGAGAGAGAGAGCAAGGGAGAGAGAACGCGAGCCAGACAGAGTGAGCCAGAGAGAGCAAGAGAGATTATCAGATTAGGAGCTGGTAAAACAGCCCAATTAAGTGTTAGGAAGCTATGTGCAATGGCTGAGACCGGGACAAGGAAACATCTCCGTCTGAAGCTCTCTTTAGCCGCAGCAGTCCACAGGCATGCCTACGTCTTCCTCATAGACTATCTGAACAGGACCTGTGAGACCTGCTGCAAGGCTCCCTAAACTATCGACAACTACAAACACTCCAAACAAGCGCTCAAATCAAACAGGACAAAAATCAATACTGTATCTACACACTGAATCATCAGAATCTCGTTTAGCATGTGAGTCAATCTATCAAACGAACGACATAACAATGAGAATAAACCTCCTGTGTTGAGATAAATCTTAATAAAATTATTATGCATACGTAGCCTTAAAATAGCCCAGAACGCTGAGGGCAAGGAGGGCGTTTGGAGAACAAAAGGTCGTAGGTCACTGTTATGCTTAGTGATACGGTCAACAGTTGGACCAATATTCAGATTTCCGTCATGGAGTTACTCATTAAACTCTGTTTACACTAGTGACGCACTGGAAATAAACAGCAAAGTGGGTGTCTGTGGGTACAAACGGACGTGCGAGTGTGCAAAATGTGCACTATCAAAAAAAAACGTGTGCGTGTTAAAGCATTCTGTGATGCTCGGGGGGGGCCTTGTGGCCCAGCCTGTAGAGCACTGTCCACATCGCGAGCTGCGACATCCAGCTACTTTTGTCGCATGTCTCTCCCCCTCGGTCTCTCACTACCCATTCTTTGTGTCTCTCTACACTGTCCTGACCAACAAAGCAGAAAAAGTATATATATATATATATATATATATATATATACTACATATATCCTAGGATGCTGTTGCTTCTGGCCTGGTTGACAGGCACAGAATCGTGCATACAGCTTGGGTTTGAGAGTAGTTGACATAGGGAAATAGGCCCTTTATTGTGCTGGACCACAATATCAGTTTCAACTGCAAAAAGGTTGAGATATAAAGGGCTGGGCCTGTGGAGGAGGAGGAGGAGGGGGAGGGGGAGGGGGAGGTTGACTGAAGCGAAAACAGAGGAAGAGAGAGCGGGGGGGGGGGAAATGGGGGGGGGGGGGTGAACAGGCGAGCAGAGCGCAGAGGGAAGCGGCGGGGGAATCCGGGTGAACCTGTCCGGCAGGTCCGTCCCACGAGGTCCTGAGGAGGCTCTGAGACACACCCCCCCCCCCCCCCACCCCACCCCCCCCTCGGCTGTACCGCGTTCCAGCTTCCCTGCATGTCGCCTGACACCAAGGACAAAAAGTCGCGCTGAGGTTTGGGGGGGGGGGGGGATGGGGTGAGTGTAATAGTTCAGAGAGGTCAGGGTTGTCTGTAAAGCGTATTGTGACAACTTCTGTAAAATACACTATACAAATAAAATTTGATTGATTGGCTGAGGTCTCCGGGCCCTTATGAAGAAGAACTCGCGCTCATCTCGCAGCGCTACGGGGGCCCAACGCTGTACGGGCGCGGCCTCTCTCGCCTATGTCACAGGGAGATGAAACAACAGGCCGTTCGATCCATTCGGGCTCGATCCACTCTTGTCCGCAGAGCATCTAGCACTGCATCTAGCCTGATGTTCAACAGGCTAAGGGTCCCAGAAAGACACGACTCGCCTTGCACTTTATCTGTGTTATTCATTTAAAAAAGGCTTGATGCTAACAGAGCTGCTCAATGTAGCGCCATCAGCGCTCGGTAAAGATTCAACACCGTATGTCTGCAAAGTTTATTCAATTCAATTTGATTCGTGTTGCGCTTTTTACAGAGAGAGTCGCAAAGATGCTTTACAGCTGGGATCATCAACTCTGGCCCTCGAATCCAGCCCTGGTTTTCTTTTCTCCCGGGTAATTAGTGCTACCGATTGGCCAGACTGTCTTCACACCTGAGTCCCAGGCAAAGGGAGGGTGACAAACCAGCAGTTCTCGACCCTCGAGGACCGTGAGTTGCTGAACCCTGCTTTACAGAGAAAGCAGAAAAGAAAACTGGGCAAAAACCAGGCCTAGACCCCCAAAAAGCCAGAAAGTGAGGTAGAGGGGAAAAACAGAAAAGAAAAAAAAAACAGCCTAGTGAGAGGAAAAACACTCAAACGATGGCAAGAAAACACTCCCCAATGGGAAGAAACCTCTGGAGAAACTTAGAGGCTATAGAGGGGGAGTCTATCCTCCACTGGCCGGCTTTGTGTAACGGGAAAAAATTAGGACGGATTGTAACGGAACTGTACCGAGGGATCTATCGGAGCGAAGTTTCTGCCATCTTGATTCTTCTCCTGCAAATATACAATGTGTTGTATCATTTTTGGCTTGTGGGCCGGGCTCCCTGCAGAGAGCACAGAGCGGTCCCGCTCGGACGGGCCAGACCGGTTCCTAATTTGCCTGGTGCTCGTCCACCATAAAAACATCTTCAGATATTTGAATAGCCCTTTTTTTTTCTGCTCTTTGCATCGGAGACGACAGCGAGGCAGAAACCGTTAGCGAATCGGACTGCTCTGCCCACGACCGCGTCTGAACGCTCCCGTCTCTTAACGCGGCTCGCGGTCCCCGTACGGTTCGCCGCGGCGGTCCACGCCCTTTTTCGGCTTTATTTCCACACTCCAGTGTAAACACTTTAAAAAAAAAAAAAAAACACAATTCTAGAGGGAAAGAGACCCAACATCCATCTATCTATCCATCCATCCATTATCTATACCCGCTTATCCTGGGCAGGGTTGCGGAGGGTGCTGCAGCCTATCTCAGCGTTCATTGGGCGAGAGGCAGGAATACACCCTGGACACCCTCACCAATCTATCACAGGTCCTGACATAACCGTGAGAAACATTAATGATATATCACAAGAATGCATGAATGACACATGAACTCTGGTAATGAAAACACAGCGGTCTATTCCAGTTTCAGATTTACACTTGTCAATATTAGTGAAAGTGTGACACTTTTCCTGTAAAATAGGCTACATTTTGAAAAGAAATGAAACAGTGGGCAGGCTCCTTAAGGGTTAATGCAGGACAGGGCAGACTGAGCAGGGGGTCTAGGCAACACGGGACTCAGCTGTCACTGTGCACAGGTGCCTATGACAGGACGTTTTAGCTTGTTAGCCCCCTACTCCATCCCCCAGAAGGCAGGTCTTTTGTTTTGGGCCAAATAGCCTGTTAGCTTGCGTCAGTTACCGTGATTACTGTGATTCTGGGAGAGCAACTGACTGCTGGACAAGCAGACAAGACATACTGGAGGGAGGTTTATAAATATTTAGAATATATTTATTAAATAAATCTAAATGATCTAATCTGCGGTGTTAGTGTCCACCCGTTAGCATCTGGTGTTCAGAGGTTAACACTGCATTTGCATCTCTCTCTTGAATTTTGGCTCAACATCATGCCTCACTGATATGTGTAGGAAGCAATTAAGCCCTGCAAACAGAAAAAAGCCGAATCTGACTGGGATGCGCTCTGACTCTCTCTTTCTCTGTGTCTCTCTCCCACGCACACTCGTGCACACACACACACACACACACACACACACACACACACGCGCGGTGGGTTCCTGCGGTGTAAGTTACAGAAAGTGAGAGTGCAGATGTAGATTGTGTGCTGACAGATCCCAGTGACACAGACAGCTGCGCGCTCTTCGCAGAGAGCACACGGCGGATCTCTGCTCCGGTAGCCGCCGCACACTTCAGAGACACTCCCACACCTCCGCAAGCTGCACGCCCAGCCGATTCACAAAAGCCCGCACACGCTGCGCCACGTACAACCGACGGCAATGTTTCACTTCAGCTCCACGAGAGAGTTTGCGCTCTCGACTACTCTATCCATCTCTGTTCATCTCTCTCTCTCTCTCTCTCTCTCTCGGTTTATGTCTCTGCAGACGCAGCAGGCCTGAGCTGCTCTCTGACAGTTGTCTCTCTGCACAACAAATGGCACATTCATTCCGCAGCGGTGTCGTCTCCTCTTGGTGAATTCTCGGGCGGGTAGGCCGAAGCGAGCCCCTCTCTCTCTCTCTCTCTCTCTCTCTCTCTCTCTCTCTCTCTCTCTCTCTCTCTCTCTCTCGGGTAGCGGGGGAGAGCTCAGAGTTAGCCCCCGCGCTAAACCTTTCGCTCTCGTGAGCCGTCAGAATTAAATGAGCGACTCTCAGATGGATCCGGGGTCGTCGGCCTAGGCATTTCCACTGATAACAAAATCGTAAGGCAGCAAGCGAGAGGCAGGGCAGTGGAGGCGGTATGACATCACTTCCTCCTTTCTGAGTTAAACTTAGTGGAGCCCGTCCTTTAGTCAGACCTAAACAAGACCTAGAAGATTGCCGGGGACTAGAATGTACTGACTAAAGCACAGTCTGTGCTGTGTTACATATTTCAGTCAGATGCTCAAATATTCCCCCTTAAAGGCATCTACAACTATATGTAGGCTATACTGCAAAAAATATGATGCTTATCATTACGCACCTTTATTAAGGCTTGGATTTTGCACAAAGGTGCGCATGTTATGACATCACTTTGGATGCACGTATTTCGGGAAAGCAAACGGCTCACCCGCCACCGTGCGCCAGCGCCGCTTGGGCGGGGCAGCGTCTCTCACAGACAAAAGCCCGAGCTCCGTCAGCACCTGAGCTACCGCAGCGACAGAGAGCCTGTGGGCCCTCTCAGTCACACACAGCGTGCAAGCTCACACACGCTAGCCTGGCAGTACCTGTTCTCGTATGTGTACGCACACTGCAGGGAGCTCACAAGATACGCAGAGCGTTATGCTAAAAAAGCCAACTACAGTGGCTAAAACATTAATGTTAACCTGTGAGGCAGCAGGCGGGTCGTTCTGCTGGTCAGCTAATATGAGACAAGCAACAACGTAAAAGCTAGCAAGGCGGTAAACTTTTCAGTACAGATACCCGGCTTTTTGCCGGGAATTACCATTTTTGACTGAAACTGAATGCTAAATAGTGAGCACTGCATCAATGGCTTCAATACTGCTGGTCGGTTAAAATACTTGACGCTACGCGCTGACGGTTAACGCTAAATTAGGTCGATGGGGGAAGGGGAGATGTGGAAGGAGGGAGGGAGCGCCGAAAGAGGGGAGAAAAACAAAGGAGAGGGAAAACAGGTGAGACAGGCTCGAGGGGACTCGTACGAGGAGGGGTGGGGGAGGAGAGCGAGCGAGGGAGAGAGAGCAGGGGATGTTCAGAGTGCTGTACCAGAACCAGGGTTAGAGGAGTGCTGATAAAGAGGGTAAAGGAAAAGGAGCAGAACCAAAGATAAGACAGAGATATGGAAAAACGGGAAAAAGGAATCCCTTTGCTGTTTTTAAATAACGGCACAAACGGAAAGCGATTAAGATCGCTTGGGAATTTTCTTCACGTAGTGTGACTTTACTCAATCATCCAGACAAAATGAAAAATCTATGGGGATCTTAAAAGGGATGCTACTTCCTTGTATAGTTTATTATTACGGTTACTTATGTAGAATCCCACATACTTGGTTCCGTTTCTTGAGTAGAGCCTGTTTACGGGGCAGCTTTAATATTTGTAGAGCATTTAGGCTAAAAATGATTGGCTGTTTTCACAGGAACCCAGTTGTGTCGTAGAAAACGAGGCCAATTATTCACAGACCGTTTAGCCCCGGTGATTTATTTTCTTATACAACAACAAAAAAATGCTACGTAGAACCGAGTTCATGTTTTACAGGCACATACGTTATCATGTCACACTGCACAATTCATGTCAAATCTAGGTGAACTGATCACTAAAATATGGGACCTTCAAATCAACCATGGCTAGCCTGACACTGTTTGTTTATGAAACCCTATATAGACACAATAAGAAATGTTTTTTTTAAAAGGTAGTTAGTAGAGTTTTATATGGCACTTATACTGGCAAGTCTCCACAGTCCGAGCTGCAGCTTTAACTCAGAGGTTAGTATCTACCAGATTCACAAATCCAGAAGTCTGCCAGATAATCACCATTTCTTCAGTTCAGATGTACAGATGAACGGGATATTTTTAAGAGATGCTGAACTGAGAAAGAAGCCTTTCAAATTTTTCTGACACATTGCAGCCCTTTGTCTCACTATGGAGAGCCAATGCTCATCTGAGCAAGAAGCAACAATTCACTTCTATCTCACATCAAATTTCATCCCATAGACACAATACAGACAATCCACACTACACACCATTTGCAGTTGCCTAGAGCTTTTGCCAGAGTAGACAATTCAGTTCTTTTTTTGTTCAGATAATTAAAATGATAACCAAAAAAAGAGGGGAAAACCCCCACAGTTAAATGGTTCAGTCTGCTAAAGCATCTCAGCATAGCCCTCCTGTACTTTATCCTTTCTCTCCAGACTCGCACACACATACGCGCGCACGTACGCACACACCCCTTGGCTCCTGCTGTGTCACTGCGTGTCCAAAAGCGAGGATGCAGGCCAAAGTACAAGGCCACAGCATCAGCCAACTGTTGCCGTGGTAGCTCTCACCCACCCCCGCTAGGCCCCGCCCACCGGCCCCCACCCCCCCAACCCCCAGCTCGCTCGGCGCGGGCCAATCGGGGGGCGGCGGCCAGCTGTTGTGGCGGAGCGGCGAAGGACAGGCGCGTGAGTGACGGCGGGGGCCAGGCCTTGCAGCCGGCGTCATCCATCACCGGGGTACGCGAGAGCGCGCCGGGCTTCTCCGCCGCACTGGAACGGGTCCCCCAGCATCACGTCGCGCGTCGCGCCCCTCCCCCAGCCCGCGCGCGCCGCCGAATAAGAGTGACATTGTTGTTTTCCGCGGCCCCGGCGTCCCCGTAGCGCCCGCCTTACGAGGCCCGCCGCCAGAGGATATGCCCCGACAAGGGAGCGATTCATCGGGAGCACGGGTTCGACAGTCGGGACTTTCTCAGCGGAGAAGCTGTTCAGTCCGGGAGCAGATAAAAACAGCTGAGCTTCTCCGACTCCACCCAAAGAAACTCGTAAGGGATGCTAGGTACACGAACACAACCCCGAGCGTCACTCTAAATTGCTTTTGCTCTGCACGGTTCCCCACTTATAGTACTATTCTTCCATTGCTAGCAAATTGGCATCAAACACAGCTGTCTCAATTAGCAGACAAGGCCGAAAGCAAAGCTAAAAATAAAAACTGCAATCACAGCTAACATTCTTGAAGTGGGCCAATGATGATTTATATGCCCTCTATTTTTATGCAGCTTCAGTACATATTTTTCTCAGAATATTTTAAGGACACCTATGCCCATTCCTTGAAAGAGTCCAAGAGTTCAGCTTATAATTATCTATTAAAAACAAAGCCAGTAAAAATAAAAGATAAGTTTGGAAAGAATGACTGGAGTGAAAGTGTGAAGTTCGACATAGGACCACAGCAGAGTCATTAATTTGCTCCTTTTCATCTTCAGTTTCTGTGGTTTCTTTTTTTCCAGCAAGGTGACCAAGATGCCCTTGTGAGGTACTTAAGAAAACAGCAAAACTACCTACCAATCTGGACATTGTCAGGTCCTCAATTATTTAATTATAATTTATATTCAATCTAGGGACGGAACTTCGGAACGGAGTCCCACCTTCTCACTTGTCCAATGGGACAGAATGGGCACCATCCATCTTCTGAGAATGTTAAAACTCTGCTCTTAGCAGATGAACGGGGGGGGGGGGGGGGGGGAAGGTTATCCCTGCACACTGATATCATAGTTAATGTTTACTGCAACACCGGGAACAAACCAAGTTCCAAGGGAGCCGAGGATGAACTTTGGCTCTTTTTGGAGAGCCGTTATATCTTCTGCAAGAGCTTAGCGTCTCGCGGCAGACGGTCCTCCACCTCCTACCGCAGCCGAGCAATTCCCTTAATGCGCTGCCGAACTTATCGTAATTATTAAAACCTGAAACAACATTCGGTATCCACTGTTTCCTGTTCAGAGGAGTCTAAGAGGTTCAAGGCTTTGAGAGATTGCCCATTTCCTCAAGGAACGAAAAACGGGAATTAAGGCAGGTTTTTGTTTTATTTTCGTTTGGATTCCTAACCCTCCAAGACATCCAAACACATAATCATAAATGGCTTTGGTGACATACTATGCTATAATTATGCCATATTTGCACTGCCTGAGTGACAAAGGTGTCTTTCAATGGAATGAACGCAAAACAATGTAATCTGGTTGAATGTTGTCGCAGGCATTCTGACTGCATGACACATCACCTCAACGTAGCTCCACCTCACAAAGGTACATGCCTTTTCACAGGCAGCTCTGCAGGTGGGTGGAGCCAAGAAGCAGCCTCCGACCAATCCATGACCGAATTCAGAAATGCACAAATTAAGTCGCAAATCATGCATCTCAAAGAAACAGAGAGTAAGCCATGAGCGCCCAATCAGTTCCTAGAAGCCTTCCAGTTGTCGTCAAGGCTCAACTCCACCTGAGCTCTTAATGATTCAATTAGCGCGGTAATGAAGAGCGCTTACCTTTAACACATAGGTCTGTGGGGCTTTGGGCTCTTTTGGGAACTCGGCTCAGGGACTCCCGGGGCATTGTGCTGCAGGCGGTAAATGACTCCGCCGCGAGACGTTAATGAATATGCCGAGAGAAGGATAACCACACAGCGCGGGTGTGCGGCGGCTCACAGGAGTGGTGCTTGTGGCTTGAAACGGCCGTCTGAGTGCACGGATCACCCGAGACATTTGGCCGGTTCCTTCACTTCACAGGCTCCGCTGAGCTGGTTATACCTCTTGAGAAAAAATAAATAGCTTCTTTTAATAAGTGCACAACCACAAGGACCATTTTTGGGAGGTCGGTTGTGCTATTCCTCTCAATACAAGTACCAAGGTTCATGGGGATAAGCAAGGGAAGTCTAACCAGGAAGTTAATGATAAGGCTGCAACTGAAGATCACTCTGACCTTCCGCTGGTCCAGCAGAGAAGAGACAGCCAGAGCTCTGGCAGGGGTTTTACACTCAAGTTGAGATGTTAAAGTTTCACCAGCATTTAGGTAGCCTTTGCCCTTCCGAGCTTTGCGATAATCTGTATACGGTTACAAAATATAGCAAAGGTGCTACTGAAATTGTTTGGATTTAACATTATTCAATGTTTTACCGTATGAGTCAAAGCCTGATATGGGAGGTCATATTGTTGATCCACCTGGGTCTACTGCTTCTGCGCAAAATAAAGTAGCTTAACAGAGCAAGCCAGAGGTCTTTGGCAAAACTACACCAGAGACAACAGCTCTTTGTTTCCACCTTCTCTGACACTTCATGGCATCAGAGCAGAAGCTATTAAAATGCTCTCGTTCTTTATTAGAGATGGGATTTATGTGCTATTTAAACTGTTGAAATACACGATGTCGCAACAGCGCTATTAAGCCTACATTTGGCAATAAATACTAAATTATCCAAGTGATTACAGCTTAACTTGTTGTCATACAGTACTTCACAGTAAGGCTAATTTGATTTACAAGTAAGCTTTCATTTGGGAAATAATTATCATTTATCTTTCCCATTTTTACAGGGCAAGTCTACAGTGGAGTGAAGCTTTCATTCCAATTTATATCTATTGTAAGTTATAGTGAGCTCCATAATGTTTGGGACAAAGACATACATCTTGATTTGGCTCTTTACTCCACAATTTTAGATTTGTGATCAAACAATTCACATGTGGTTAAAGTGCAGGTTCTCAGATTTTTTCAAAATAAAAATTGGTTTCACCATGTAGAGACCACAGCACTTTTTATACATAGTTCCACCGTTTCAGGGCACCATAATGTTTGGGACAAATGGCTTAGCATGTGTTTCTGATTAGTCAGGTGTGTTCAATTGCTTCCTTAGTGCAGGTTTAAGTGAGCTTTAGAGCTTTCAGTATCTAGTCTTGATTCCAGGCTTTTCATTGCCTTTGGAGTCTGCTATTGGCATTTTTCAACACGAGGACCAAAGTTGTGCCAATGAAAGACAAGTAAGCCACTATGAGGCGTGGAAGTAAGAAAAAAACATGCGTCTTAAGCTTATCAAAATCAACAGTTTGGAACATCATTAAGAAGAAAGAGAGCTCTGCTGAGCTCAGTAATCACGAAGGGCCTGGTAGGCCTCTACATTTGATGACTAAGGAATTCTCATCTTGAAGAAGACAAAGCCCCAAATATCTGTCCGACGGATCAGAAACACTTCAGGAAGCAGGCCTGAGTGTGCACTTGTGTGAGTGGCGTGATTACAAATCTGAAAATGTGGAGTACAGAGTCATATCAAGAAAAAAATGTCTTTGTCCCAAAAATTATGGCGCTCACTGTATATAAACTCTGTAACTATAGTAATAAACAATACGAAACCCTATAATTACATATTTCACTTACAATGTGACTCAGAAGTATCACACTACCTGGGAAGAGGGCATCCTTATATATAATATGACCATGGAAAATGTAATATTAAGATGGGGTTTACTTAGGCTATCTTTTGATCTCATGATAAACCTGTTTCATAGAATGAGCCATTTATGCACAGGCATGTAACGTCTATGTCAGTTCACCGTTTGCAGTCACGAATGCCAAAGTGAATTCTCTGTGAACATTTCTCATGCACTAAAAACAACCCGTTAAAATGAGTCAGCCTAATCTGGTGCATGATGTAGCCTAGTAGTCTTAAAGACTACTTCCTCCCAAGAGCAAATGGTAGTAACAGATCCAGCAGTAGCTTCCTAATCATACCAACAAAAAAAGTCTATTTTTGTTTTGTGACATTGGTTCTTTTAATATCTTTTCCGATAAAGAACTCGGATGATCGGACCGACACACCCAGATCCCCGCAAAAAAAAACCGGGAGCGCTTTTGATCTTTCCAGGGAGTACATCCTGCCGAACAGGAGGAGCCCCGTATCATACGAGAACACCACCTCCTGAATCAAAGACGCCTTCGGAATTTTCATCCCCAACAGCCGCAGGCCGACGTTCCTGGAATCAGAAGACGGGGGTAAGATGAGGCCCTTCCTCTGCCTGAATTCTAGGTGCGTACGCGAACACGCCTTCTCTTCATTTCCCAGTGCAGAGTTTCAGCCTCTCCATTGTGTGGGGAGATTCTGAGGGGAGAGGGACGTCTCTCTCTCTCTCTCTCTCTCTCTCTCTTTATTGTTCGCCCCGCCTCGGGGGCACGCTTGGGAAAGGCTTCCGAGGCCCGGCTGACTGACTTCACTCCCGGGGGAGGATGTCAACGCGCCATTAAGCTCTTCCCAGAAGACACGCCTTTCCCCGTCCCGCTCGCTCCAACTCCGCACTTCATCCTCCCCGATGTCGTTTCATTTTTCGGTGCCCTCCATCCTCCGGCTCGGCTCCCGTTCGGGACTCTGTTTTACTTGGGGGGGGGGGGGGAAAGGCGGGGGTCTTATCGAAGTACCGTCGTTTCTCTCGGGCTCTGCCATCTTTGGCCGGAGGAATGCGGTTGAGCTGATCTGCCTGAAGCCTGTTCCCGCCAGAGAGGTGCGGCCTGTTTTCCCAGCCATTCCAGCACGTCTGACGGAACCGTGCAATACGTGTGTCATTGAGGGGGATGAACTGCACGCTGACCGCAAAGCAGCTGCGTGCTGATGACAAGAGGTACACAAACGAGTGAAAAAAAAAAATCACCCCGTCGGAATAATGGCCTACTTGTTTGGCGAGCCTTTGACACCCTCGGTGCTGTGGCGAAGATGACACAAGGGTGACTCACAACATCACCAGGGAAATCAATGTGAGATCTGCAGGTACCCAAAAACAGGTTTGAGAAGACAAAGACACTGTACACGGGAACAGGAGCGAAAGGCTAACAGAATTCTGTAGTGCGAAACAGAACATTGCATTGCCACGCTGAATTATAAGCATAAGACTGTTATTTAATATCTGCAATGTAAATGGAACGTAAATCCATTTGTGTGAAAAAGGAAAGGAGTAATACATTATTATAACTACACTCACTCAGAAAGAGTACCAAACTATGAAATAAATTGTCAAATTTATGATCCCATAAATTTGTGTAAAAATAGTGTTATAAAAATTAAGTTCTTACATGCACCAAGCCAAAAAAACTTTATAGAGCAACACCTCCTCCTGACTCTTCATTTCACTGGTTTAAAATGAGAATGACTCCTCCCTCCATCACAAGGCCTCAGTGTCCACGCTCTGCCCATCCCCCGCATTCTCCTCTTTCTTCACGTGTCTCTTCCAAAAGCATCGCACTGCTCGCGTCTGAAAATGTCTCGCTCGCCCACTCTCACTGCAGTTCCACAAAGGGATGCTCTCGGGTATGTGGGTTTGTGAAGCAGAGAGAGAGCAAGCGAGCGTGTGTAAGGGAGAGCGAGGGCTAGAAAGCGAGCGAGAGCAAGAGAGAGAGAGATTCTTCAAGAGTGGAACTTCAGCCTTAAGGAGTAAGGCAGGAGCAGGCACTTGAGTTTCCATAACGATGAGGTGCGCCCTGTGTTTGCAGAACAAACAATGGTACCTTTTCAGCTGGGTGAGAAGGAGGAAGGCAGGACAAGGCGCCAGAGCGTGCACTGTGGGGAGGAGGTGCTTTACCGCACGCGCTCACAGGTGAGGGGGGGTGGGAGGGGGGATTTCACACAGGTGAGGGGAACGAGGCTGAGGTATAAAAGTGCAATGGAGCAGTTAGGGCGGGAAACACGAGGGTTAATGCAGGCCAGGTCATTTCAATATGGAGGAAAACAGAATGTTTTGTATGGCTGTTAAACTCACAGTAACGTTTTATTTTCAGTTTCTTTTTTCTGTGGTTTCGAAACAGCCAAGCTAACACCCGTGCAAACACGCAACTGCCAAACAAGCGCCAAATTTCGTGGATGGATGAACAAAAGACGCTGCTGGAACGAGGATGCACAAATTAGACTTAAGTATTTTTTCCTAAAGTCAAAGCAACAATTCATCCACGTATTCCATCGAGAAGCTAACAGATGTTGCGCGCACATATATTTCAGATGACACCCACCAAATTTTCCCATGGAAGTTCTGCCCAGTCCACTGTGTTGAATAGATTAAGCATGTGGTTCCCATTTCAGACTGCACTCAGACAACTGAGGAAGCCCCTCACTCTTCCCCTGTGGGTGCACCAAATGGCCACAAAAGATCCCTGGGTTACCTTCCATTTTCAGTGATGCGTGTGTGGCGGAGAAGAATTCTCTCATCCTGCGGGTCTCCAGAATATCGTTTTCAAACACGGACCCGATCCCCAAAGCTCAGGTCGTGGCAGATAAACGCGTAACAAAAACACTCTTTTTTTTTTTTTTTAAATTAAAAAAAAAAACAAAACTGGAAACCCCGGCAAATAAGGAACGAAAGCGGCGGGCGACTCCACGGGTTGGCGCAGCGAGCTCGCCGACGGAGCCGTTGCCAAAGCGTGCCTCCGCAGGAACCCCTGTGGAACCCCGCCGGGCCTGGCTGACACGCCGTTCGCCTGGTTCCCTCCCGCGGTGCCCCCTGCAGTGAAGCGCCTCGAGAGTCTGAATAGAACAGAGGCTGCGGTAAACACCCAAGTGTGACACTGCTTTGTTGCTTCTCAAGCTTTCATTTGCCCGCGTTTTCACACCGCGCTGCTGGCTACTCTCTGTGGCTATCTGAAAATAGCCACGGGTAGCAATGTGTATTATCAATCTCTATTAGAACCGGAGTACATTTCAGTCATCCGGCCATTTTTGTAAGCAATTTCAAGTGAAGATATTACTGCGTGATGTCGTGGCATGCCCATTTGTTTTTTTGGATGAGCAGCAGAGCATGGAACAAAGCCACCTCGCATCACCCAGCATGCACTCCTCTGCTAGGCTGTCACCGTGGGGCACTTTTCTTCACCGGTTCCACCGACAGGAAACGCGGGGGCCGGGGCCGAGAGAGAGGCACGCAGACTTTCTCTCCCAATTAACACCCGAAAAGGCGGGAAGGCGAGATCGCCGATGCTTGCGCGAGGGCCGCCCGCCACCTTCCACGAGCCCCGAGAAGCGGCAGACGCGGAGAAATACACGACCCAACGCACGCACCTCAAAAACAACCACCGTGACTTTGGAAGCACATTCTATTCCTCAGGGCTTGGAATGCAGCGAGTCTTTTGACAATAATGAAAGAATGAAAGACAGCCCAGCAACAGAAGCTGAAGAGTATAGGTCTCCTTACACCTTTATTACAGGTATAGAAACCTTGCTCAAGCTGACGCCCGTATGTCCGTGGAACATCCGTATACTCTCGCACGAGCCGGGATTCAGGCCTGAGAGACAAAAGGCCGTGGAGAGGGGGCGTCGGAGGAGGCGACGGCTTCAAAAGAAACAGGTTGGACGATGCAGTCGTCGAGTGTCTTTTTTTCCCCCCTCCACCCCCTCCCTGGTGCAGTCTATCTTGCTCCCTCTCTCTCTCTCCCCCTCCCTCTCTTGTCTAACTCCACTGAGCAACAAGTGCTGTCTGTGAGTACCACCCCTCCCCCTCCCTCCCCCCCTTCCCTCGCTAACCTCCAGAAGCTATCGCAAATCCTCAGCCTGCAAGCAACTGCCAGCTGACAAAACTGTTTAGTCAGCAAGAAGGCTAGGGTGGGAGTTAGAGGGAGGGAGGGAGGGAGAGAGAGAGAGAGACAGACAGAGAGAGAGAAAGCGAGGCAGAGAGAGAAAGAGAGAGAGAGACAGACAGAGACAGACAGAGAGTGAGAAAGCGAGGCAGAGAGAGAGAGAGAGAGACAGACAGACATAGAGTGAGAAAGCGAGGCAGAGAGAGAGAGAGAGAGAGAGAGAGGGGAGGGGGTTGGTTAGAGAGAGAATGGAAGGAAAGACATTCTTTCTGCGCACGCTCAGTTCAGCCTCCCTCTCCATCGCTCCCTCCCTGGCTGGTTAACCCTTCCCTCCCCGCTGCTCGCTGGCGAGGGGGGGCGACGCCGCCGAGTGACGGGCTGCGGGGGGGGGGGGGGGGGGCATCCGCCCCGCCCGCGAAACATCGGCCCGGCCTTTCCAGCAGCCGCCCGCGATCCCTGCCGCTGGAGCCGCCTGGACCGAGGAGGGAAAACAAACTGGGGGGAGGAGGGGCTTTCTCCGTGCCATTGTTTTAACACTTCCTCCAGCTCCGCCCCCTCCCTCACCCCCCACAAAATGGACTGGTTCACTTCCTCTCCCCCCCACGCTCCTCTCCTCCTCACCCCAGGTGCTGCTGCCAGCACTTACATTTTCAACCATCTCTCAATTTCTCTCCTCCCTCCCTCCCTCCCTCCCCTCCCCTCCCCTCCCCAGGCACATTCTTTCACATCAGTGATATAGCTGCAGACCAGACTTTGACCCGCAGTAAATACCCGCTTTATTTGCTGCTTGTGGCTCTCGGTGCAGCATAATGCCATGCAGCAGGCTAAAGGATACGCAGGCTGGTTGAGCATCCGCACTCTACATTAACACCGCCGCGGGGTGGAGCCAAGGTCAATCGGCACCACCCCCAACGCAGCCTGCGCGACTGACCCGGAGAGAGGACCCTTCCAGCCCTAATGCCCACCTCCCGGGTCCTCCTCGAGCTCAAAAACAGACACATTTACCCACCAGCAGGGCAATAAAGACGCTCATTTTTTCTCATTCTGACCGTCTACAAGCACTGTGGGAACAGGAAGCAGGAACTTCAGTTGCTGTCTATGATGTAATGGAGGCACTGCAGGTCTCACAGTGCCACAGACCATGGTGTGGGGTAACTTCATTTGGGGATGCTTACCCTCCCAGTGGACTAACCGATACTATGGACACGAGGGTCATGAGGGTGTGGCCAGGGCAGTCAACAGCTGAAGGAACCTGACTGTGCCCATGGGGGAATTGCTAAGTAATTAATCTATATTTCCAGGTATAATTCACTTGTTGATGTAATGAATGACAACCTGGATTTGCATTTTACGGCACTATGAGTCGACTATTCGGCTATATTCCTCAAATAACTTAAAGGGTTAACAGCATTGTACATAAAAATTAGGCTCTCAACTGCAGACCACAAGAAAGGCCACAATTTGGAAAAAGTACTGATTATCCTGCCCTTTTGAAGAGTTTAAAGCGTGAACAAAGCTCGTCGCACGGGAATGAGACGACAGAAATCTCGTGCATACCATTTCCTGACCCGTGCAAGGCTTCTGAGCGAAAATGAGTGTGATTCAGAAAAGCACTACTGTACGGGCTTTCTAAGAGTGATAACGAGTTTCAGTTCCTGAAATTGACTCCAGCGTTTTTCTTCACCAGAACACTTTGCTTTGCTTCCTTCTAAAATAACTGTTAAACTACCTCCTTCTGTGGCAGAGCAAATACTTATGTTAACAGCTTGATATGTCGAGAGGCAAAAGTCCTCAGAAGTAAGACAATTAGGATAGTGGAGCAAGGCAATTGTGGTTCTATACTCATATGTATCTCTAAAACAAGCTTCATGTGAATGAAGTTAACACAGCTTAGCCAACTGAACAAAACAGAACGCATTACCATAGGGATCTGTAAATTGCCTTTTGCCATTTCAAAAGGAGGTCTCTTTTTTTGCCTTGTCAAAAAAGGTCTATAAAACCAAATAAAACAATTCTCCAACTCAAATTTGCTCCACAATGCAGATTATTTTGAGTATGTATGACCTTTTTTTACGCAGGGCCTACTCAAGCACACTAAAACTCTCCATTGTACAACCCCAACCCCAACCCCCCAGAGTACTCGTGCGTGCACACACACACACACACGCACAAACACACGCGCGCACAAACACACACCGTGTCCCAGGCTCTATATTTACTCAAGGCAGCGTGGACAGGAGCCAGACTATGGGAGGTTAGTCGTCTACCCGCTGCATTCGTCGCGAGAAGAGCTGCGTGTTTAGATCTGCAGTGCGCTGCCCTACAGCCCCTCTGCGCTGCCACTGCGTTCGTTTCCCGGCCGACTGCACACTAAACGCGCCCCAACGCCAAAGGTTCATCTGCCAAGCGGGCCTTATTATCTGCTCACCCGAAGGCCCAGCGAAACGGTGATTAAAGCACTGGAAGTCACACAATACAGGATTCACACACACGCTGCAGCGCAGGGTTCCTCATCGGTGCAGGCTGAAATTTCTGAGGCTCGGCTCTCAAGTTTCAACAAGACGCTGGAGTCCACTGACCCACTCACAAAAGAGCCCACGCGGCCTGCTACACGAGGCTGCCCTTACATGGAAAATAGGCTTTTTTCTTTAATGTTCTCACAGCTGCAGGTATAATAATGCTCGTAACGTAAAAGAGCAAAGAGCTCTAGAAAAAGGTCTTATACTCTGTTCCCTTGCCCACATCTACACATTTACAGTATGAAAATCCCATTGTTAAAATGTGCCGGCGATGAAGCCGTTCTTTAAATGATTTTGGAGATGTTTGTAGCCGAATGCGCTCGGACTGCTGACGCTGCGCGCTCGGTGAGCGCAGGAAGGCGGCGGCGGAGGGGGACGAACGGCGCGTGAGGACGCCGCGCCGCTTCTTCCTTCCTAGCGATGATACTGACGAGCCGCAGCATGGGGGCCCCCGTTCCAGACCCCGGCTCACCCTCTCCTCTCCTCTCCGTCCCCCCCTCCCCCTCCCCCGCAGGTACCTCCTTCGGCTCCCTCCGGGCCAGGCCGCCCATCCACACCCAGCCCGGGACGGAACATAATCTTACCTAAAATAGACGGGTTAAAAATAGCCTAGCCCGGGAGCCAAAGGGGCAGCCCCTCTGCTCCCCTTGGGCGAATGAGGACCCTCTCGATCGGGATGGCCCTCAGGAGACCCTGCCCTGCTGGGAGAGGCTCCTTGGCTTCTGACGAGGTGCCGCGAATACCTGCTTTTTCTCCACTCAGGCTGTCCGTACACACACATTACATTACACACAAACACATGTATGTACATGCATGTGCACCCCTAACCCCATCTGCACACGAAGGGGTTATTCCTGCACTTGATAACTACCACTTTGGGGAAAAACACTTAATATGGTTTGTTTTGTTCAACTTGGAGCATGTATGCACGTGCAGAAGCCCAGTTCAATTAGCCTACTGCACAACAGACAACAACAACACAACTGAGTTAGCCACCTCAGTTAGCTTACCTACGTCAAACAGTTCAATCCGCAGATAAACATAGATCAAAAGGTTTGTCATAATAAAACACATTGCTCAGGATTGTTATGTTTATAAAAACATTCATACAGCTTGCCATCATGGGGTACTCCTGTTAAAGTGAAACTGTTGGTTGGGAATAGGTAGTGTATTCCATGCTACTTTCGACAGAAGCAATAACAGGTTTCATTCTGTTCGCTAAATGCAGCTGCAGTATACATAAAAGGACCCTTGGAGCGGACTATGAGGTGGATCAATCTAGACTTCAAGGTTGAAACTTAGCGCTAGTACCTGCCCATCCTTACATTAGAAAGTTTTGTTCATGCAAAATGTTGTTTTGTCAATAAGTAAGCTTTGTATTTATGGGTATAGGCCCATTCACCTACTGTTCACCTATTGTCCTTGTTTATTGAACCGTTTATTCAAATCGAGCGTATCTTACCTCTTCAAATCTGAGGTACAGAAAACAAATCTAAAGTTCCTGACATGACTAACGAGACAAGCCTCTATACATGGGGGCAGGTGAGCCAAAGTCCCACTTAGTGTAATAACTCCACTGTTTAAATGACTGGAGAGAGCCATTACAATTCCCAGGGGTCATTGACAGACTCACGGCAGTGGGAGGCAACACTGTTCTCGCATAAGGGAGAGACTTCAAAATGCATCCTCATTTGAATAAAACACATAATGTTGATTGAAACACCGAATATTTTTGCTCTCCTCGGTAGTGGGCCTGAGAACCCGGTAACTCGAATGCGCAATTCAAATTTGAGAAACTGCATAAAGATAGGTTACTCACAAAGGAGGAAATTCAACCTCCGATGATAAATTTCCTTTCATTCCTTAAGAATTAATTTCAAAGAGATGGGATTGCACAAATTCTGTTAAATTAAGACATATCTGATCCCAACCATAAATTCAGCTTAAAAATCTCATCATAGTCTATATTGTTATACAAGTCACAATGAACGAGTTTAATTCAACTAGCATGGCCAAAGCCTTAAATTCTAAATGTCATGTAGCCGATATAGTTCATTTTAACTCTGTATTAGCAAGAGCATTGTTGCTACCACTGTGAAACTGCTGTCAACTGATGCTTATCAACTGAATTCACTACCTACTACAACTGGCAAGGCCCGAAGCTACCTTTATTAGCAGTACTAAAAACTAAAATAAAACTAAAACTTTTAAATAAAATGACATCACCAATTACAAAGTGACCAAGATTTATGAATTCATTTTATCGCTCTTTTACCAGATATTAAAATATGTAGCTACACCCTACACTGTAAAGTCCTACTACTAAAGAATTTGGGCTTGCCTCAACTATGGCTACATGGAGACAATGCTGTCAGGCAACCTGAAATCTTCAGATGCCACACAGAAGTTTGACTGGTATTTAGTGGTTTTCTCTAAGGAGGCTGATTTCTCATATAATAACTGTTATTTCGTAAGCAAGCCTAATAATTGTAGTAATACAACTGCAATGCTTTTGATTGTTGTTTGTTATTTTTCTTGTCAGAAATTCTGTCCAAATATACACATAGGAAAACAAGGCAGAATAATTGAACTACGCGATTATGCAGAAATTTTTAATTACTGGTGAATCCATGAACTAAAAAAGCAAATAGATCCACATCTAGAAATGGAGCACAGTGCTTGGAGAGTAAATGGGAGTGATGAGATTTGAACTTAACATCCATAGACTGTCGAAATATCTAATTCATTGAAGTACATGTTTGCTCAGACTTAAAGTAAAAATTCATGACAGCGAAAGAGAATTTACCATATATGAATGAGAGTTACAGGGAAAGATGTCATTTGTTAAATAAATCACCCTGCACCTGGCTCTAACTGACTGAGCTTGTTTTCCATGCACTAGGCCTAAAGATTTTGCTATTCTTGTGGAGACCTCCAAGTTGAGGACAGAACTGACCACATGTGAATCCTCTAAGATCTACCCAGGCTGCTCGAATCTACTGCGATTTCCCGAGTCTTCTACTGAATGCATCTGACCTGACCGTTTGTTGTGTCTGGGCTGGATAAACAAACCACTATCTGTCACCTCTTGCCTTGTGTGTTTTGTGGGGTTGGGAATGATGGTGTGTTCCCCACAGACACTAATAAAAGAGACAGGTTCTGAAATTTTCTGCTTAAGTTTATCTGAAACCTATACCTGAAAACATTTTAGCAAACAACATCTCAGTTGATCAGTTTAAAAATGTTAAGTCCTTACTGACCTATGCTTCAAAAGACCAGATTCAACATTTCACTTTAACATCCATTTTGCTTTCTATATATAAATGCGAACATATGGCTCAAATACTGAATGAGCAGCAACTTCCTCAGGTTTTTATTCACAGAAATCATAGGCTAGGCTCCAGCTGCCTCATTAGCAACATTTTAAAGTTTAACTTCCTGAAGCCTTTGAAAAATCGGAACTATGTTTTGCAAACTTGTGTTCCCATTGTAGTGGAAGTTTGCAGCTTTTTGGCGTGGTCAATGGGCCCAACAAACCACATGACTTTCGAAATCAAGTCATGCATGGTATTTGTGATCAGCTAAGGATGTGACGACATTTCCTTCTATGGTGAATTATGATCACCGAGCTTACCATTTTCTTTCCAGTTTAATGATAATGACCAGCCAACTACAGCATAATTATCAACATGAGTGTAACATTAATGGTATTTGTAAATCACTGGATGATTACTGGCGTCATCAACAACTATACTTTTATCTAACTAGCTAGCCATCCATTATAGCAAGCAAGGCAGTGTACAATAATCAAATTCAAATTATATAGCCTATAGAGTCCCAGAAGAAACTCCTTGCTTCCCAAAGGCTTGAATGGTATAAATAGTAGGTTATAACAACAGACAACTTCAAGTAATGTTTATTAGCTACAGTAGGAAGAGTGTAGCAAGCTGCAGGTAAATTAATCCTGAACTATGATTAAACATACTGACAGTAAGTAGTGATGAAAAAATACAGTCGATAAGCTTTAGCTACAATTATGATTAACCTGCAATGCAACTGGAATTCACACAGCAGTTGCTGTGGTAGGCTAAATCACTTGTTTAACCCTTTAAGGTGTGAGATCACAAATATGAGATTAGAATGTTCTTAACTCAACATTCTAATGATGTAACAATCGCTACTGGTAATTGAAAGCAATGGAGTTCTAGAACACTGACTCTTTTCAAAAACTTTTCAAAACTTTTTTTTTTTTTAAAGCCTACTGTTCAAAGGGCTAAATGCCAGTTTGGAAGTATGCTGGGAGTTCCAAGAGTGTTGTCACTGGAGAATAGAACAAGCTAGAAACATAATAATAATAATAATAATAATAATAATAATAATAAATGGTCTGTATGCAGGTGAGGATGAACATGGATTTAGTGGAGAGACTGGAGAGTACTAAAGACACAGGAAAACTGAAAATGTTCTTCATGAGACACATAAGAATGGCGTGCGGTAAACTATTTTCCTGCAGGGAACCCGGCTCGGGTAAAATCGCCTGAGACTCAGAAAACATTGTAGCTTAGTTTTGGCCTCATCACATATTAACCTCTTGAAGCAGGACCTTTTCACTGCTCCATCAGCATTTCAATGGTCGAGAGGAGAAACTTTCAATCAGTTACAAGCATAATCTCGTAAGGCCCTCCCACACAGACAGAAGTACTAGGTGTCTATTTTGACAACAAAGGCCACTGTTCGGAGCATCTTATGCACTGAGGGCAGAGAAGTAGGGGAAGTTAGAGACCAAGGACACGTGCAATGAACACAGTCGCTGCAAAGCTCACCAACCTTCGCTCAACTGAAAGGAGAAAATCTTTGGATCTCAGCTAGTTACATTATTATAAATTACTTCTCTTATGTTCAAGATACTGCACAGATGCTACATTGAACAAGTCTGAAAGAACAAGACAGTCCTTCGGAAATGGGAAGAACATAGTGAAACAGCAAATGCAGCCAGGACTATTTTACCGGGGCTGTCATGCAAAGAACAAAAATAATACAGTCAATAAACACTGTTGTCTTCTACTGTGGCTACAACTCAAGTGCATCAACACATAAAAATGGTAATATACCCAACTTCAAATGAAATAAAAATTGTACGCACTATATTGTTCTCAGCATTATAATGAACCGGTCAGTGGAATATGAATACTGGAATACTGTGGAATACTGGTGTTAAATTCAAATGGTAATGAACTCCTTGTGTAGATTACTTATAAAATTATCACAGATATCAGCAAGATTTTTAACCATACCATCTAATCATGTACATATACGAGAGTTACGCAAGTAAGCACCAACTTCTGGAAATCCAGTGGATAGGCTACATTTTGCATTTTAAATTAGACAAAAATAAGTTAAAGATTTTCCTCCTATCTGATAGAATATCAAAGCTGACCCAAGCTGAAGATGTTGTGATGGAAATAGGGACTGGCAGCAATCTCACAAATGAAAATGCCTTAATCGTATTCAAGAGAGAAGCACAGTGTAAAAATCTTTGTGAAAAATGAGCTCCCTAAATTAATGCAAAGGGGAACCAGTTTCTATATATTACAGCATGTCTTAAAATGAAAAAAGAACAGCTAAGTTTAGTACACCAATCCTTCCCTTAAGGAAATGTTAATACTCTATTACTATTATTATTACGCCTACTCCATATATTCTTATTGTACAACCCATACAACATCAACTTGCATTACTTTGGCCTGCATTATGATGAACATATTTATATTTGAAATCAGGCCAGCCTACATTGTTAAAATTATGTTAATTGGTCTAAGCTGTGACGACAAATGCTATTTAGCCCAATTTAAACGTGCAATACATAGTTACTATTTATTTTATATTATTTCCATTTTACAAATACAAATAATGGAGCACATATTGATACAATAAGCCTAAATACATCTGTCTAATAACATTTACTTAACTCAGAAAAAAAATTTAATTAAAAAACTAACTAAATTACTAAATAAAAAATGTAAACACTTCATGCATCTATTGTGATGGGACTAGTTGGTGAAAGAACCATTTCTGCACCCTTCTTAACACCCAAAAAGTAGTGCAAAAACAACAGGACTGTGTGGTGATGCGCCTCTGTGAACCATCTAAATTTGTGAAACCAAATGGTTGAGGACCTGCCTCCACTTTCAGGTGAGACTCGTGACTGGAGAGTCAGACTTGCTCAAGTTTCATCATTCCGAGGGAACCCTTTAATCCACCGTATATCCTCTTTACTCATCACACAGGGCTAGTGTGAAAACTAACCAAAGCAATTACACAACTTAATATTCACATATGGTTTAAAGACCTAGTAACTGCAAATGATGAAAGGTTTTCGTGTTTGTTAGTATTTCTTATTTTAAAAAATACCAAAAAGTTATTTTAAGCTATCCAACTGCCTGTAATGGTAGCTGCCATTTTGGCTTCTCCCCTCGACCTCATGATGCTGCTGCTGCGTGTCTTTACTTGATTATGGCTGCCAGGCTGGCGAATACACATGCAGCAAAGACAACATTCACCTTCCTTTTCACTAGATGAAAGCACGGCGAGGCGTTAGAAAAAGTTACAACTTCCGCTCCCAGGTAAAGAAAATATGAAACTAATCACAGACCGTCCAATGAGTGTATGAGAAGCCCCCTGCTAATTCTTACAGAAAAAAAAACACTTCACTGGGATAATAGGAGTCCCGCTGACAGAAGTGTCTTGCGTTATCATCGTTAGATGTGAGTCAGACATACTACTTTTAGTTGTAGCAGTTTAGTGATGACCAAAAAGAACAAGAAACAAGAAAGCCTGCTTCCAAACGCAATTAAATCATCCTTAAAACAACGTGTTGCCGAAACTTTTAAATAACGTATTATTTGTACTCATTTATTTTCTGCATCCTCCCACCTTATTTCACTTGTTAATTATTCATCCCCAACAAAATGTATGGATTCAAATTGTGTGCTCACAAAAAAATGAGTGTGTGATGTGTGAGTCGTGCTGCCGCCGTGGGTCGACTCTGGAGTAGTGTAGAATTTCGTAATGGAATGTGAACTGCTCATCCGGATCTGCACTCTCCTCTCTATATTCTTCCAAGCGGCTACAGAAGGGAACGCGAGACGACTAGCTAAAGAATACCATCGGTTATTTATCGCCTTCTACATTATATCTACTAGCCAACTATCCATGACTTTTAGTTTCTAGAATAACAAAATATTTAGTATCCAGAACAGCACAAATCATCTCAAAAAATGTCAACAAATGCAAAGAAACATTTAACTGCGATATAGCCACGAGACCCCCTTACTTAAAAGCATACACAAAAAGTAAGTTGATTTTCAAACATCCAGGGTTACAAACTTGCAGTCGAGTACAAGGAAGTAACGTTAAAGTTGCGAGGAATAGGTGCCTAGCAACCATCAGCTAACTAGGCTGCAGTTTCCTGAGCGACCAGAACTCATCAATTCATTCACTAAGCTGTGAAACTTTTCACAGTCAATAAGAAGTATGTTGTTAGTCCAAGTTAGTTAACCAGCCACATTAGGCTACGGGAGAAGACTAAGCGACCTTTAAGTTAACGATAACTTATAATTATCTATTTCTGCCCCACCCCCACCGTTAAAAAAGTTGTAGATGAGTCAATTCCAAAATACGCATTGGTTCACATTTTAACATCTTTACACACGATGCAACGAACTCCATCACCATTTTCAGATTTCTGACGCTTTTTAAAGAACTAAATAGAAGTATAATTTAGCTTCCTCTTCGGTTGGACTCTTTAAAAAAACATGTCGGACTGCCAAACCGTCATATGAGGAACATCAGGGATAGACCGACAGCTAGCCAACAGTGTTAACAAAATTAAAAAAAAACGTGTAGGACATTTAATGTTCCAACAAGTACCTAGCTAAACGTCTCCACAAGGTCACAACGTAGCTGGCTAAATGCACGCATGGCCACTAAGCTGTACGCTCCGGTCAAAGTACACTAGCTATCCTAGCTAGCTAAAGACATGGATGCTCCGCACAACGCAAGCAGCTAAGTTAGCTAGCTAGCTAATAAACTTTGCACCTTCGACAGGAGCCTCCATCCTTCCAAACTAAAGTAATTGGGAAAACTTCGAAGCTGATCTATTGCCGTCGTTTCCCCAAGCTAAGCTCTAACTGCCATGACCAGGTAGTTAGCTAGCGTGTTAAAAATAAATATGCAAGAGGAAGAGACCAGTCAAATTCCACAGCTCAGACGTTTTAATCATGGATGAGCATCAGGTCCTAGCTAAACGAAACTAGGAAGCAAACGACAGTTGCGAAAACTAAATATCATCCACACATCTCTTTTCCAACTTTACTAAACTTTCACTTCATACAAATGTTACCTCCTCTACTTGCCGAAGAATCCCTTCGACCGTCTGCAAAAAAACAGAATGCAAGGCTAAGAAAGTGATACGAGGAGCTAGCTACTTACGTTTGACTTTGTTGGGGTTGGGCTGCTTGCGCCGAGACATGGTGATGATGGTGATGATGGACTAAGAAAAAAAACTGCAAAGTTGTTCCGGAGAGGAATCAAAATGGCGTTTCTGAGGATGTCCTAAGTTCTTAAACTGTATATTTTGACTATTTCTTCCGCTCTCCCAATGAGGATGATGGAGGTAAAGAGTTGAGAAACGGGAGGAGAGAAGTCTCACTTATTTCGCTATCCTCTCTCGGTTAGTCTCTCAGCGCAGCTCTCTCTTCTCCCTAAACCTGATAAGTAGACGCATCACGTGTTGCTCTGCCAGTCTCCAAGGGGACGTGTTACTGAGGCTGCTGCCACTAGCTAGTTCAGTTAGTAAGCATCTCTACAGGAGGGGTCTCTATCGAGCAAAGTGAGAAAAGTTTATCGAACAACAACTATCCCACTCTACTTCTTTGTTGCTGCAGAAGGAAAGACGCGCTGTATGTCTTCTTTCATATTTGCTTAACTTTGTGCTAGGCTATCTATGTCATCGGTGCGCACAGTGCCAGTATAAATCTCTTTTCAGTTTTACACGAGTTAGCAACTACCTTTTTTTAAACATGCAGCAAACGAAATTGCCTGTTGTAGCAGATGCACTTTAATCACCGCGTCTTGTTTGTTTTCAAAATGTTCTAATGATTGCGTGGTCGTTCAGCTGCAGGCCATTTAACTAGATATTGACATTGAAACGACGGTGTGATGCTTTATTTGCGTTGAAATGATATAAAACAAGTATTATACGCGAATGTAAGTGCACATAGGCCTAATTGATTTGCATATGGCCGCAAAGTGTCAAGCTATTACACAACGTCACTAGTCAGGGTTTAAGTATCCAATTCCAAAACAATCATTGCAGTTAAATTCTAGTAGCCTAATAATTTTCCGGCAACATACACATGTGGCAGGCCTATCTTGGTGACTTCCCTGCATTCTTGCTAACTGAAGTGAATGCACTTATGTTCCAATTGAAATCGCTCCGTATAAGAGCGTTCGCTGAATGGATTTAATATACTGTAATTATAATGAAATTCAATGTAATTATATTATTTATGTGAGAAAAATGTGCTATACGGTGCTGTTGCTGTAATAGGTGATAGCGCTATTGCAGGCCTCAAGAGCGTGTTGGTATGTCGTTATAGCATGGCAACATTTTTGAACGCTTGTGTTTTAGAACCATCTTTGTACGGTTATTATCTTAATGCCCTTGTTTCTGTGATATGCATTTTATCTGTTCACAGTGGCTTTGTTAGCGCACTGGATACAATATCTGATAATAATAGTAATAATAATTTGCATTTGACATTAATTGTCTCATGCATTGTGGATGCCTCGAAAAAGGCATCACTTGTAAATTAAAATATAGCCACATCAAACATAATTAACGTAAATGGCATGTCAACTAAAACTCGTTTTCAGCGTACCAAAATTTCAGGTTACTCACGCATACAAAGCACTGTCCATAAGTCATTGATTAACATTATTGATTAAATTATTATTATTGTTGTTGTTGTTGTTGTTGTCAACTTGTTGTTTAATAATAATAACAATAATTATTATTGTTGTTGTTATTTTGTTCAGAGAACTGTGTTCACAAATAAGGCTTTTTACTGTATATTGTAAGATTAATTATACTATTGTATTACTTGGCTAAACTTTGACGCACAAACATACAGTACATTAATGGGGCAAACACAAGATAGGTTTGTGAGATTCCATATTTATTCAATAGGCCTAAATATTTGTTGTTTTTATTTATTATTTATTTATTCATCTCCCCCTTTTGCTAGTGTAAATGATTATATGTTTCTTGGTATAAATGTCTGTCTATAAATGTGAATGTTATATGCTACTAGAAAAAATTTCCCCATAGGGATAATGAAGTATTCTATCTATTTATCTGTCTATCTACAGTATCTATTTGTATTGGTACTTATTATTTAAATTTTTCTATTGGTATTTATCTATTTCTATTTTGTATTTATTTTAAGTTGAAAATATACTAGAAACTGTATATTTTTTCAAATTAACTTGACAACCTGTTTAAAACATTAAATTATGTGTTCGTCATCCAGCATATCCCAGCATGCATTGGGCCAGAGACAGGAATGCACCCTGGACAGGCCGCCAGTCTATTACATGGCAATGTGTTCTTCCATGAGGCAATTCTTATTATTTGACACGTTTATGTAACACAGAGTTTTAATGACCACATTCTCTTCAGATGGTAAGATGAAAAAATACAGGGCCAAGTTACGTTCAATAATTTAGAAAATATTGGGTAGCATTGTTTTGGAATAAAGCTTGTTGAATTTGTGTGAGCTAAGATAGCCAACCTCTTTCTTATAACTTGGCCTCATTTTGTCAATACTTTTAACGGCAGGCCTACATTTTGTCAGTTTTAATGAATGACTTATAGACAGTACTTTGTATCTGTGAGTAACTTGCCATTTTCATATGCTGAAAAGTGTTTTTGATGAGATTGTATACATAATAGACCTACTAATTGTTTGTATGTCAGCAGATAGTACATAAAAACATGGAATTTGGAAGGTGGCTACAGTAGCCTAGTTTAAAAAGTAGTCAACGCTTGAAATGCCACAGTGGTCAATTTGACTGTTGTCACTTTAAGAAAATCAAAAAATCTGCTATCATGAAATCCATATGGCTCCCACTATGTGACTTTTCCTAAACATATGTATTGAACATCCTGATATAATTTGAATATCAATATTGCATTAGGAAATGAAGTTAAAAACACTTACTAAAATGGCCATGAATGGTCAAATTGGCCATCATTTATTTATTTTGCTTGTATGCTTGAGCATTTGGGCACCGCAACCCAGTCGCACTATGGCACCACTTCCCATAAGACCGGTACCTACTGGACTGAATCACAAAGCAGATTTTGGTTCTTCATTTCAGTGGCATTTTCACTAACATTACACTCACTCTGTTGACTAAGTCAGTGAAGCTAGCTTCCATGCAAAACAAAGATGGAGACCAGTTTTTAAGAGCATGTTCTGTTGGCTAAAATAGCATCATGTGCAGTTCCTTATCGCCATTTTTCCTGTGTATCTGAGTATCCTGCAATTGGCTACTCTCATCAGACTACTTCAGATTTTGTTATTGCCAGAAAGGCAGAAGATGTAGCTAAATAGGGAGTATTATTGATTGTGGGTCTGGAGCATTTGTGATGATGAAAGCAGCAGGGAAAAGGAAAAGGAGAAAAACACAAAATAACCCAAGTTTATTGTGTGGATGTGAAGTTGTATCTTAATTCTTTGTGTTTACATGAGGTCAGAAAGTACAGAAGTTAATGTTCTTAAGGACTGAGAGTCTGTGGTTATTGTGGTTATTTATATAGGAAACTTTGAAAAGTGCCAAACTCTGAGCTGTATAGGTATGGGACATGCCCCATCAAGCCGTAACTTGGGGGATGGCAGACCTGCCATCCCAATATGTAGTCTGCACTGTATAACTATGGCACTTTATACTTTATTTATTTCAAAATTATATTTATCTCTTTTCTTCACAATTTAGAATGGAAAATTTTACCTCTGACGTTATTTCTATACCTCCTACATCTGTGCAAGAAGCACATGGGATGCACACACATACACAGAGGAGCTAGTGGAGATCAGTGTGTGCAGGTGGTTGGCATGTTGCTGCTATGCCGGATTCCCGGTCACATATAGCCCAAGCTCAAATCTTCCATGTCTGTATTTATGGTAAGCACTGTTACTGACCACAGGAGCCCATTAAATGTTTTAAATATCAAAACATGTTAGGAAAAGTACATGGCAAGACAGAGTAAATGTCTTGCCAAGCCAAAAGGCCAACAGTACTTGCAAATGATCAAGAATTTTAAATGAACCCCAAACTATAGAATAAAAAAAAATCACAAGAGATAATCTTGTCATTACACTTTATCTGACTTTACATATTCCATCAATGTCATGGACTTTGAAACCATCAGTTAAATGTTAACAAATTAAATTAATACCAGACTGAATTATTAAAATACAAAGAACCGAAGTGCATACACAGTCTGTTTCTAATGATGCATTTTGCTTCCATGTTTTTACAAGTTGTTTGGAAAATCTCATCATAGCATTAAACAGGGATAGTGGTCACAATATGAACATCCTTGTTATTGTTTTTGTGTTGAGTGCAGATTAGCGATACACGAAAGTTAAAGTTTAAGACTTGGATAATTATTTCTCCTGACTTTACTTACTGATCTAAAACGGAAACCATTCCTCATATAAAAAATGAAGACAATTTAACAATATGTTTTGCGTCAATTTGGGTCCTCAGACCAGTGGCAAAGAATACATACTGGCTGACGCATATATTAGACTAACAATTAGAAATGTAAAATGTATTATATATTATATTAATAATAATACATTATTATAAATGTGTATGTGTATGAGAGAGAGAGAGAATGGGTGGGGTGGTTAACGAGCAAACGCGATGCATCTCTGCCGTTTCCAATAATGTGCAAGAGGGGGCGGGGTACGTTCACTTACAGCGACTGTTTCCATTCAACAAAGTTCTGGAACCATTAACTATAAACGAAAGCAACTGTTACTGTTAACTAGGCATATACAAACTACATTAAAAACACGTCTTGTTACAATAATCAAGGCTGTTAGGGACTTCGGTGTGATTCACTTTGAAGGCCGTGGTTCTTCTGTTGTTTTTTAACGCCGATGATGACATCTGGTCATTTCTGCACTATACCCTCCCCTAAGCACCTCCTCGAATCACATGAGATGTGAACACCTGTTCGCCGGTCCTGTGATAAACTAGCCGCTTGCTACATCTACACCATTGTGGTTTAGCAGGCTTTTACTACCAGTCCAATTTGCAGACGTTTGCCGCTATAAAGCTCCTTACATTAGGCTACGTTAGTTTTATAAGGAAGTGCCTGCTAGCTTAACAGTCAGCAAGCTGCAAACGTTTGCGTTACAATGATTTGCCGTTTGTAGCGTGAATAGCTATTGCTGTAAACTTGGTAATCGATGAGGAAATATTGCTAAAATACTCTTATCACCATTACGCAACTTATCGGATTGAGTTTTATTTGAGAGGCTATCCTGAATAGAATAGCGATTTACTGTCTGTGGTTCGTGAAAAACCAGTTCATGTGACTGAGAACTGCTTCACTGACACGCAGCTGTTGCGCCGATGCGAGACTACATCTATTAGCCTACTTTAAAATCCCTAGCCTACTAGTAGGCTAAGTTTGGGTAAATGAGAGATCTAATGTGCCAATGTGTAAGAAGAAAAACACGACTGACAAAGCCTTTAACTGCATTTCAACAATGAACTAACTATTTAAAAACATACATTATACTTTATGAAATGCAATGCTGCAATCTGTTGACTGTAGAATGACGTACTGAAAGGGGGCGTGGCTTAAACGTTTCCAGTGGCAATGGATGATTTGTTGGTAACACTTGCTTGACATGTAACCTAGTAGCAGTACATCAAATGACCGCATATGACTGATGTGTTCATTTTGGGTAGCCCCATACCGTAACGCAAGCGGGTACATAGCGCTGATCTGTTCCTCCAACTGTTATTTCTCTTGATCAAATAGGTTTAATTAAAAAGCTGTGCTTTTTCTTTCAACCTAATGAATCTATTTAATGCTGTTTTACACGCTCCTCTCACATAAACTGGAATCTCTCATGCACTTGTGAATCTGGAAATGACAGTTTGCCCAGTCGATTTTCACTTAATTTATTGAGCTGCTTTATTTATTCTCTTTTTGCCTCTGTGCTAGCAAATGGTAAACACTGTAATTACTTCCATTTACAAAGAGGAACAGGCCAGGGGGATCCCTTGTTGCTGCTTGGCCAGGCAATTTAAATGATTACCTATGCTTGTAATTATTCTATAAATATAATTTCACTGTAAAGTCACTGCGATGCAGTTGGATAAAAGTGCTGGATAAAGGTGTCAGAATATGACAGTTTTATTAAGATGGGGGGTCTTCTGCCACATATTAGTCATTTCAGGGGTTCTAGAGAGAGAACATTTTGGAGAAGCCGTTAGTTAAATTTGTGTCTTGCTAAATTGTGCTAAAACATCCCATGCAGGATTATATGTTATCATTGTGCAGTACATATTTAAAGACATAGTGTATCACTTGTGTATCAATAGTGAGCAAAAGCTAAATCAGGTCAACTCTGTTGACTCAGGACTGCTCCACTGTGTGTAGCCATTCTATTACATAGGCTATTGTGTCCTGACTTTTTTGGTTTTGCGGAAGTAAAAGAGTGAAAAATGTCACAAAAATCCATCTTGCTGAGGTGGTAGGATTTATGAGCTCCCAGATTATTTGTTAAATGTAATGTATTTCCACTTTAGAAATAGCTAGCCTTCTGAAATCCATCCCCAAAGGCAGAATATAGTGAACTGAAGTTCAACCTCCGAAACACTGATGCCACAGAGTTATTATGTTGAAAGGTAAGGCATTCTGGTTTCTTTCTATATTTCTTAAATTTAAATACCTTAAATATCTACTCACCTCGTTGACAGTGCCCTGACCACCCTTCCCACTAATGAGGTGATCCAGTACACATGAGACATTCCAGAAAGTGAACCCACATCCTAATGGGTACAAAATCACTTTTCCACTTGCATATGCAGCAGTCAAAGACACTTGAGCTTATTGATCATTAGTACAAGCCTTTTGTCTATCTGACGTGTAGAATGTCTGAAGTGTAGAACTGAAGTGTAGACACCATCAAATGAGTATGCACACATATGAAGCATACAGTTAAAATGATCTTGTGCAAAATTAAAAATGACACCTACTATCATGAAATGTATTATATGCCATGAGGTGTAGGGGCTCAGGCCTCAAACTGGGTTAACATTAGCGAGTGATGTTCCATACAGTGGTTAATTCAATGTACTGTAGCCATCTTTATTCATTCCAGATCTTGTTTATTTGAATAAAAATTTAGTAAGATTTCTGGAAGAATAGTTGTAAGTTTGATCAGCGGTTTCCATATAGTGAAAGTACATGTCCCAATATTGCCAACTGGACCAGTCAAAATGCCATAGAATAAATTAATGATTGAATTATTAAAGAAACCAATTTGGGATATTGGCAACTTATAACTGCTGAATTCAAAGGCCCACCAAAGAAACAATATTGAGGTTTCCATATGTAAAGTATTTATACTGATGTGAATCTGTGACCAGAAAATACCAAATCATGTCCTAGGTATTGAGATGAGTCTGAGCAGAACACGTTATTACACTGTTAAAGTTATTGCACTGCATTGTGACCTGCTAAAAATGTTTATCCTGGATATATTTCACATTTTTTAAGGGAAATGCTGTCACTAACCTGCGGGTGTAGCTAAATAAAGCTATCCATGTGGTTTGATTTAATGTCACACAACAACTTGGGAAATTTTAAACTGACAACACGAATATTTGCTCGATTAAATATGTGGTCATTGGTTATGGTACCGTTGTTGGAAAAACACCCCATATATACTCCACACACAATTTGTCACCACTGAGCTTTATTGTTTTCATGCCATGAAATACACATTGTCGAAAAAACACAAATTAACAACCGCATATTCTGAACAATGGAGATTTAGAATGTTGGATTCAAAAGCTTTTTCCTTTGACAAAGTTTGCCTCTGTGATAGTATAGATTTCCATCGTAAAAAAAAAAAAAACATTTCTCCATACCTGTATGACGTGGAAGTATTCTTCTTTTGAAGAGAGTCGTGTTTTATCAACCAAACATGTAGAATACGAGCTAAAAAACGTAGACGAGAGGATGTAGACACGTGGATCCACACGAAGTCACCGTAAGAGGGCAGTCTCGTATTGATAGAAAGAAAAACAAATCAGCACGAGCCCATTTTCTTCCGAGTTTGCTTTTTATATTACCTGCTAATTCGGCCGAGAGCGTCTTGAACTGTCACATACTGCGTGGAAAAATACATCATCAATAGAAAGTCTAATTGTTGTGCCTTTTTGTTGTAACGCCTTAACGTGCGAAACTTATGGGACTTCTTCCAAGCCCGGTGGACGCTGTAGGGAGCTGTCTCTTCAGATATCTGGCTACTATGTTGTGACACCACCAGTAAAAAGTGCGACGCCAGTAACATTTTGAGGCTTAGGAACTAAATAATACAACGAAATATTTGCATGGCTCATGTGTTTTTATAGGTGCAGCACCCTCTAGTGAGATAAAGTGGAATTACTGATGTACTTCACCATGGTTGTGTTTCCTAAACTTTGAGCCCACGATGAAGGTCTGGCCCATAGCATATAATGTGGTAGCATAGTACGGGAACAAGGACTGATTCTTTTGAAGTCCAACTCAGTAAATTCCCTAAAGGAAAAAGGGTGGGCATTTCTCCAGGAAGATTATACATTTGTTTAAGCCTTGGTGTATATCAGCTTTGTTTTCTGTTTTCCTTTTATTGTCGCATGTAGCTAACATTGCAATTTAACAGAATATAATTTAATCTGATGTTAGATTAAATTTATATAATTTAGTATGAAGTATAATGATGTTAGCGTAGAATATTAGGAAGGATTGTGTTCACTCCATTACTACATTTGCAATGTGGTAAAATGCCCCATGCATTACACCCCATTCCCAGGAACAGTAAAATTGGTTCTAGGATCTGTCAGGTTTTTGGATAAAAAGCTTTATAACACACAATGCAGAAGAAAATTTCTGATTTTGACCTGCTATAATACTTCAACAGGACCAATGGTTATCCCTACATCCTGCATAGGGTCTGGTGAAATAACAAAGTGGTGAACTTACTAGTTAATTACTGTTCTTCAATATAAATGAGGTACCATTAAAATAATTATCATTGGAGCTGGATTACTGCATAAGAATTAAAAATGTTATATATTTTAAAATCTATAGAAATACTATTTATAAAGTCTCTTGTCTTGTGATTATACTTAGAATATACATGATACTGAAGATTTGATATTTGTTGCCGAATAATAAGAATGAATGAAAGACACAGTTGTTATATTGTGTGTGTGTTTGTGTGTGTGTGTGTGTGTTTGTGTGTGACAATTGCCATAGTATATCTGCTGGTCCACTCGTGTATACACCCTGATTTACGGAGGCTCCAAAGAGAGCAAGCACCAGGACTTGCAAGACACAGGACCTGCTTTTCTCCCACTTGCTCACTTTGGAGTTGATCATGATGGGATTTTTTTTAACGTGTTTTCCACACAGGAAGTGATAGAAGCCAGCAACTTCTTAGCTCTGACCACATTCTCTGAACATTGTCAGTATGAGTGGTATGAGTTCACCCTGAAAGTCAAACAATTCCCACACTGAAATCAGTGGAGTGTTTACTTCAAACTCATGCTTTCATCTTGCTTCTGAAAATGATTAGTTGTAGTTACATTCATAGCATACTGCTGTTCAACATATCCTTACATCCATATGGTTTTGTCACAATAAAAAAAAACAATGATTTACATCTAAAACACAGGAAAGGTTGTGTAAAATAAACAATGAAATAGTGCTATAATATAGCAGTCGGTACAGGCATTTCTAAGTTCATTTGTCAAGAAAAGTCTTGGGGAATCAGTAAGATAGAGATGAAGTACAATTTTCTGAATTTCATGTTTAGAAGTCCCATTGTACAGTTCAACAGAGGGTGGTGCTCTTGTACAACAGAATTAACCAGTGGAAGTGATCAGTACACCTTTTTTCTTTCTCATTCTCATTGCTGTACATAGACTGAACATGGTAGTTTCTGATGAGCTCACCATCACCCATTCCAAACTGACCACACTGAAATTAGACCATTTATGTTGATTTACAATGTGTCAACTGAGCTCTAGTGTTCTGGTGGATATAGTGGTGCATAAGTACAATGCACTGAATTGGTTAGCTTCAAATTATGAAGATAACGAATATACATATAAAAATAATAATGCAGCGTGTGCTAGGTTGAGGCAACATATGGAATAAAGTTTGTGGGCAAAGGTTTTGAAAAAAGGTCCAGACAAAAACACAATGTGGGTTCACACATTGACTTTTGTATGGTGGATGAAGGTTTTCTTGGAGTTGTGTATGACTTCATTCAAATTTTAGCTTGTAATTAAGGGACATTAATAAAAAAGAACAGCAAATAATGTCCTATATAGGGCATGAAACAACATGCCATAGAAAGAAACTGTTTAGCATATTTTCTGAACTGACTCACTTGTTTTTGTGTTGCTCCTCAGGGAATTCAAGATTGATAACAATGTCAGGCAGAGTATAGTTAATCTGACTGTAAATCAGTAGTCATATGAAACATGCTGAGCCAGCCCTGTGCACAGCTTCCCACAATCCTCTGTTGCCCTGCGAGAGCTGATATATAAGCTTGTCTGAATGGATAAAGATCAAAGACTGTGACTTGTGGTTTATCAATGAGCCGAGCCACTGGATCCTTGCTAGAAAGCCTACAAGAAGAGGGATTTGGGTTATGGATAGAGGATTTGTGATGTGGGGAGGTACAGTATGTTCATGTGGGTATGTGTGTGTGTGGTGGGGCTGGGGCTCAAGGCAGGGGACTATCATGTAGCATTCAACATACTCCACCTGTGTTCTAGGAACATTCCTGCCCAGAATTCACCAGAAGGCTGAAAGTGAGAACTCACTGTGGGAATTCGGGGAGTTTTACCTCTCTGCCCTAACGAAAGAGAGGTTGCAGCCAAGAAAACCCCAGAGAAGATGAAAGTGTACTAGGATGAAAGGGAGGCATGCCCTGCTTGACTGCCTTTGTTAGAAAACTCTCATGCTCTCATGATTAGATTGCTTCTTTCAAATGCAATATCTACACCTTGATGAGTGAAATGGAGTCCCAGGGCTAGTCTCAGTCTTATCTTCCTGTGATAAAGACCTGTGTCCCCTGGCTGATAATGCCTTACTGGAGGGCTGATCTCTGTCATGGGCATGTTGGGAATCTTGTTTGACTATGTCTTCCGGCTTGAGGAGTGACTAGTCGGGATTCTTGCAGTACAATGCTAATAGGGGTCACTAGAGGGAAAAACAACATTTGACGCAGGCAAAAAAATTATACAACCATGACACCCACATTCATCTTTGCTCAAACTCATTACATATTGCATAAATAAATACAAAATGGATACAAAATTAACTTGGATAAGTTTGAGACTATACCACTGAACAAATTTATACCCAAAAATCGTTTTCATATTCAGTTTAACTGAATTGAAACAGGGCTGAATTCCTGAAATAATAATCGCATGCTGTATATCACAGGCTTATCCATATACTCCATTAATGTATCACCGTTGATGGGTAATTAAGTACTCGTTCCGCTGCTTTTTACAACTATCTATATGACCCCTTTTAACCATACTGTCACTGATCAATAGGAATTTAATATTTATCTCCGATCAATAGGAACTTGATTATACAATTAGTAAAATGTAACTGAGCTGCCAACAGATTCCAAAAAAATAGAAATGCCAAAAAATAAGATATGATGCTCATGAAGTAAAGGTACTATTCTTTTATGAATGCATGAATGCATTAAAGTGGCCTAGATTAACAGTGATAGCTGATAGCACAGGTTGGGACAGTGTTGTTTTCATGCTGCATTCTGTCAGTTTGTGTAATTTGATATTTGCTTCTATTACATTAACAATACCCAATCTTGATGTTGTGTAATAAGGCAACGTCTATTTTTATTTGCTTGTACAGAGAAATAATATGGCCAAAAGATATTCCATGGCAGTGTCAGAGTGACCTGACAACCTTCTGATAAGCACTTTTAGTTCCCCTAAAAATCAAGTAAAGCAGAAAGCCTTAGTAGGCTAAAATAATGCCCTCTCTAGTTTGTTTTTGTGCCCATCTGTCTGAAGGAGCCCACCTCTGTCTGCAATTGCAAAAACTATACTGTAGGCTATGGGCCCTATCTCAAATATACAAATACAGTTATCACAAATAATCATCTGAAAAAGTTAAACTTACCCTAACCCTCAAACTCATTTTGGGCCCCAACCCCAAGTTTCGAACTAACCCCCACCCTAGTCCCGTCCATAAGTGTATCACCAAAACCAAGCCTTTACCTTATCCTCCAACCCTAATTCCACTGCAACCACAATCTAGCCCTGAAAACCTTTGTCCTGTCATAACCCTAAATCTAATTATAGTCCTCAACCCAATCCCAGCCCCAACTCCAATGCTAATCCAGCATTCAAACCTGATGATACCTAGAAAAGAAAAAATGTTTTTTGGAAAACAGTAAAAACACTCTCCAACCTGGGAAGAGACTTTCCCACTTCTCAAAATCCAAAGAGCACGGTCTCTGTTAAATAAATATTGTTTTATTAGGCTGCATAAAAGCACCTTCCTTTCCAGCCACAGCAGGAAACAAGGCCAGGGTAAACAAAGCTGCAGCCAGAAGGCCTTCTGAGACAACACTTCAGCACTGGACTTCGCTGCTGTGTAGAGGAAGCCTATCAGTGTCTGTGTCAAGTAAACTACAAGGAGCCAGTATGTGTAGTTACAGATCATGTTGATAGGCACTAACCTGTAGTTCGCAAAGCATGCCACCAATCAGGTTTCAAAAAGGAAATAAAGAAATTGTAAAGGAATAGGAAGGTAAAAGGAAGAGCTGAACAAAAAATATTTTACAAATCCATCAAATAGTATGGCTGGAAGGACTAGAGGAAATATTTGTTTTAATTATTTTATTTAGAATTCATATCTATCTGGTCCGCGTCAGTGCCGACTGTAGCTGGCAGCCTTGCAGGGGAGGTGCACAATTGGCTTCACATTGCCCAAGGGACATATAGGAGGGATGCAGTCGGAGGGGATAGCAGTGTTCATTACTCGAGCAGCCCCTGTAGGCTGCCTGCGAGCCCATGGCTTACTCCCTGCGCATGCGTATGATTGGGTCTCCTCCATCTCTGCTCTACACGTGCATGGCTTGTGGCTGAGGTGTGAAAAACAAGCAGCTGGCTGGCACCACATGTTTCAGAGGAGAACTGCACATGTTGTCATTGTTCTCCCTACGCAACAGCAAGGGGTGCATGTGAGGACACTTGTACATAGTTTGTAAATACATTCCAAATTTGAGTGAAATTGGAGATGCTAAATTTATTTTTTAAAAGATTTCATACCTAGGCCCTTTATTTTGGCTGCTTCTGCAACTCTAAACCACAACTTATAGAAGGAAGGATCGGTGTGATCCAGTTATTCCGGTTTGTACAGCCTGGATCATCATTAGATTAGAAAGGGGAACTCACAAAGCAGAAGTCCCTCTCTGATGTTGACCTTCTCAAAGAAAGTCAAGTGAAACAAACAAACCAAAAAAACCACAAGTCTGCAAAAATCATGTTCAACCATCATTGTTTAATTATGAATCAACTTGGCATTTTTTGACCTGTGTAATTTTTTCTAAAAGTGCAAGATTTCCCCTAGTATTTACTGTTTTAGAGTTCACAAACCTACAAATCTTTTCTTAGCTGAAAAGCATAATATGAGTTAATATAAAGTTATTTATGATTGCTGTGCCAACATAAAAGGCTTGTCACTGGAGCTTAGAATTTGTGGTCCACAGAACATTGAACCTTGAAAGCTGAGCAAACTTAGAAGTGCTATTGTAATTGGTTACTGAAAAGTTTGTTTTTATTTTATTTACAGTGTGATCAAAGGTAGCTCTCTCATGTGATACTGTGTGGCATGTAAGGGGTAAGATGAATTAATGAATGAATCATTGCATTTATATAGCACTTTTCTGAATGCTTAAAGTGCTTTACAGTGATGAAGGGGAACTCACCTCACCCACCACCAATGTGTAGCATCCACCTGGGTGATGCATGGCAGCCATTTTGAGCCAGAACACTCACTACACATTAGCGAAGGTGGAGAGTGAGAGAACATTTTTTTGCCAATCAAATCAGGGGATGATTAGGTGGCAAGTTTGTGAGAGCCAGATCTGGGATTTAGCCAGGACACCGGGGAACCCCCTACTCTTAGCGATAAGTGTCATGGGATCTTTAATGACCACAGTGAGTCAGGACCTCGGTTAACGTCCTATCTGAAAGATGGCATCTCCTACAGCACAGTGTCCCCGTCACTGCACTGGGGCATTGGGGTTTCTTTGACCAGAGGGAAGATTGCCCCCTGCTGGCCCACCAACACCACTTCCAGCAGCAACTCAGTATTCTCTGGTGGTCCCTCATCCAAGTACTAACCAAACCCACACTTGCTTAGCTTCAGCCATTCGACATAATAGTCATAATATTGCATGCGAGTGCATTGGGGGAGTGTATACACCTGGGAAAGTGAAAAAACAAGAGAAAGTATAATTTAAAAATATATATATATAGTTCAGCTCTAGTTATGCCATTATAACCATCAAATGAGGAAACATGAAGCTTCCAACTCTGTGCAAATAAATTGCCTTTGCAACAAACTCAACTTCTCCCTTAGGCAATATGTGTTATGAAATGATTGTTCAAGATAGGTGTGATCAGAACCCAGAAAAGGCCCCTCTCCTGGCAACCAGTGAACTAATTAATGAAGGTTAGACAGATTAAAATGAGCTTAGGATAAGAGCCCTGGAGAAATGTGTTTCTACACAGTCAACATTGTCTCTGGATCTTTTAAGTGACATTTATTGGCATGTCATTACCATAGTCTTGAAGGATGTTTATCTTGTCTAACAAAGCCATCATCTATTTTTACTGAGTTGTGATACTAGGGCGCATTACAAAAGAATCATAGTGCCCTACAATGTCAAGGTGACCTGACAAACTTCTGCTAAGCGCTCTTGTTGTTCCAAAATGTCAGCGAGGTTGAATGAAACACGTTATATTTTAAGTAACAGAAGAAAAGACACTTAACACAGTATGTATCAAATATGATACATGCATTTTCAACCCCTCCATCTCATCAGCTTATTGACTCTGATCCCCAAACACCCATTTTATTCTGTTTGATTTTTGTTTTTTAATTCTGTTTTACACCCCCAGTGTACCAGCCAATTATATGCAAGCATTTTGTATTCAATTTGTCTATGTTCCAAGATGGCTGCTCCCATTGTACAGAGCCACATACATCTCTGAGGAAACAATTAGATCACTTTTAACGCTTGAAATTGTACATAACATACATACAACGTACATAACATATAAAGACAAGAAATGTGAAAATAACTTAACTCTCATTAATTGTTAGTCTGGAAAGTTAATAGAAATAAGTATACAATTCTACACATAAACATGTGTGCACTTACGCACCCACACAGGCAGACACACATGTCATACATTTTATTATATATTTATTTATATCTCCATAACTAAATATAAATAAATAAATAAATATTTTTTTTAAAAGCCAACAGCCAGTGTGCTTGTAAGAAGAGATGGCTTTGTCCATTACCCCATGTGGAATAGTACTCGGCAAAGATACAAGTACTGCACAACTTCACACTTCTCACACATCTACTGTCTGAACAAGCACAGGATCTGTTTCTATGCTTATCACCATTCTAGGTAAAGCGGAGGAAAGGTTTATTTATGCAAACAGTTAGATAAAAGAAATGACTGTTTTTTATTCTTATGGTTCACATTCAATGGAATAGAATATAATACAACAGAATAGAACATAATTCCATTGTTCAGCATGGCTGAAAACTGGTTGAAATGACTTAAATAGAATTCCTTGTAACACAGCCTAATACTTTTAACCTGCACTGCATATTATGTCAATATGCAGTACAGGTTAAATGCTTAAGCTTTTCTTTTTCTGCTGGGACTCAGATGGATATGCAGAGGCCTGAGATGCAGTCAAGGAGTCATGTCACCTCACTTGAAAGAGATAACCAGAAATGGATAACCAGACCCAATTTGAAAATGAGCAGCTCTGAAGATGTAACATTTTGTACGGAAATTTTTCCATGTTGCAGGTCCCACTGTAATGAACTCAGTGGATCAAATAGTTAAATCATTCACTGTACACAGCCAAACCGAACAAAGAACACAGTTTTTCACATATCGGTTCTGCATCAGTCTTGTGAGGACACCATTCATTCAAACCCTCACAAACACTAACTTTAAAAATGCCTGAATGGCAAATTTCAAATACTTGGAATTAATTTGGCTGGTGCCAACCCAGTCCCCTCATCACCACTAGTCAGGTGCTCCTCAGAGGATGTGTAATGCCCCCCAAGACAGGAACTCCACCCTGGGAGGACTCCCCCTCTCTCAATATAAGGGGAACCAGCAGTCCTCCAAGATTCATTCTCCACCAGCATCTCTAGCAAAGATCCTCAGCTTTCTTCAACAAAGGTGAGTAGCAATATGATTTATTTTTGTTTATTTGTCATATTTCTTAAGAATATTTGCATTCCCTAAAATTCCCTTATTATTTCTCAATATGGTGAAAACTGTCATTTATAGAAACTGCATAAGAGCTCATAAGGACTAAAGTAAGGAGGATATTGTTGGCTCTGGACTTTTTTTCCTCATCTGACCCACTGAAAGTAAATGTATCATTTGTTAACCATTAACAAATATATAAAGTGTTTTTTAATCCCAATATGACCTGGCATTAACTAATGTACAAGTGGTTGTTAACATGAATTAATGACGTACACATGCATTACTAAAGCTGTACAGATTAACCTTTCAGTAGTTAGTATAGTTAACAACTAGGCTACATTAGTTAATGCCAATTCATGTGACCTGATTGTAGTGTGACCATTCAATCATATTACATCAAGTTGTATTCCCTGCATTGAAATCACGATCTGTGACCAGTGGTACCATTCCAATTCAATGAATTAAATAACAGAATCTATCAGGTCCCCCTTACAAAAGAGATTTTGATCTCAATGGGGTTTTGTGGTTAAATAAAGGTTAAATAAAAAAAGAAATTAATAAAACCAAAAAACATTAGTGTGCTTGCTTAATTCCAATGAATGCCCAGAATCATTTTTCTTAGCACAAGAACCCACAAGTTTCCAGCTGCCCTCAGTGAGATATAAGCCCTGTTGAAATCACTGAGAGCTTTCCTACTGGTCCCATACAGCCAGGAGTGTGTAAAACAATCCTTGGCCTGCAGGGCAATGCAACAAAGTGGTGTGGCTCAGCTGAAATACAAACTGTAAATATTCATTTGTGCATTCAGTATTTTTATCCCCATACGTTTAGGCAAAGTGTAGGCAAAGATTCTACTCAGGCATCCTTTCTTGTATTCCAGGCTAAAGATGGAGGGAGTTTTTGGACAAGACATTCATTTTGGACGCTTTTCGTCTCCTGTGGACCACAGCAATTTACGGTTTCCCCCCTTTGCGAAGTCTGACTCTCTTGGAGTGAAAACGGTGCAACCACGGATTTTCCAACCTCCAGTTGGTAAAAATGACTCGTTGAACATTCGATAATCTGTATTGAATCAGACTGGCTGTGTTTGGTCAGTTTATATCATTGAATGGCGTTTGGTTGTCATGTCATGGCACAAGCTTAACAAGGAAATGTTTGTTGGGAGTGACAATAGAAAACATGTAAATATGTCATGTTTTTGCAATGCTACAATCAAAAATTATTGATTTTTACACACTGGCCACAGGAAGAGTCAATTTATGTTGCAGTGATGCATCCGGTCTGCAAATTATAGTAAAAGCACCGCAAGAAGTCAATTCCAAATTCTAATACAATTATACATTCAATACATCATCACGCTTTCATTAGGACTGCCCTTATTTCAGTTCAGTTCCAAATTGGCCTTAATGATGGTTGGACAAAAATTATATTCCGCTGTAAATTCTGCTAAACTTGCATGCTTGAGAATATTCTATGTGGCTACTATGCTTAAACATACACAGCATAAAGTGTTCAATGTTAAGTCAGCTCTTGCAGAGTATATATGGTCCCAGCTGGACTCATATGCACTCTGTCTTAGTGGAATTAACACTTGACGTTTTACTGTTTATTGCTTGTCTTTGCGCAACACATATCATGAAGCACTGTATCCGTTGGTTAGGGTTTTAGCTCATAATTAGCGTTCACATGTTTTCTCCATGCTGTAATTATAAAAGAGAAGGCCCTGGTGTGTAGAGCAGATGCGGTCCAAATGCTCTGTGCCACAATGCAAAGAGATGTGTTAACACATCACTGAACACCTCACAAGACCGATTCCTAATTACCATAAATAATATATCAAATGCATACACATTGTGGCCCCATGAGTGCCCTTTGAAT